>NC_049225.1:78881382-79192083 GCF_011100685.1 Canis lupus familiaris
GAGCCTGCTTCTCCCTCTGCCTGTGTCTCTGCCTCTTTCTTTCTTTCTCTCTCTCTCCCTCTCTCTCTGTGCCTCTCATGAATAAATAAAATCTTTTTAAAAAAGAGAAAAGTTGTGTTTCTGTTGAGAAACATTGGGATTTAGGTCATAGCAGAGTTCTTTAATGAACATGTAATGCTCAGAATACTTGCATAAATTTGAGTACTAAGAGGTTCAATCTGAGATATAATCTGATTTATATCTTCTAGTATTGCATTTACTTCACCACTTTGACACATAAGAAATCTGCTTATGCCTTATTGAGAGAAAAGCTGTTCATGTTTCATGCACATAACAGGCATCCAGAACCCATTCAATATCAGGAAATTTAGTAATCACTGAAAATACAAAGCCAAAGAATAATTTATGTCTTTTTCAGTGAATTATCAGAAGGTAAGTAAGAAAATTTCATTATTTTAGAGTGATGTGTGGCCCATAAGAATCACACACTATTAAGAAAATGAATGTGGCTACATGCTAAATGCCTTCTTAATCAATTTTAATGTCTGTTGTATTTCACGTAATTCTATAGATATCTTCTCCACATCGTGAATGTAGGGACTATTCATAGCACTACATAAAAATCTATATTAATTATAAGCTGAATTTGTGTAGAACAAATCATTATAGAATTAATTTCATACACACAATCAAGTTTCACCCTTTTGAATATTGCATGAGGGAGGTGTAGTTATTTTATTCATTATTCAGATAAAACAATAGGGCTGAAATGTTTTTAGTAAGTTATCAAATATAAAAACATTAGTATATGTATGAGCCAGGATTAGAATTCATATTTCCAGACTCTGAATCCAGAGCTTTTATATTGGAAAAAGGAATAGGAAAAAGAATCACACATTTTCCACATAGGTCGTTTCCCTTTTCTCATTTTCTAACTCATAGGACTTTCCTTCTATCATACTGCATCGCAGAAGCTTATCTGTTGTCACTGTAACATCTTTTCATTATTAGGATTTTTTTTTCTTTTGTCTCTGAAGGTTGTTTGAAAGAAGCCAATCTGGCTACAAAAATTCTAGCTCCATCCTCATTGGAAATGAAGCCAGCATCATTCAGGTGGAAATAACATCAGTTGGCAATTTAGTAAAGCTGTAGCTTCTGTTTTGAAGCATGAAGACTAATGCTATTTTATTTAGAGAAATTAAAAAAAAAAAAGAATATGAATAAAAGCAAGTGAAAATGGCATTATGTTCATCAAATAAAAGCTGTACTTACTTATAAACACAATCTTTTGTTTCTATGGGGAATAATTAAACGTTTCAAATAAGCTTTGAAAATTAAAAAATAAAACCATTCCAAAGAGCAACAGGTGTTTACTTTCTAGGTACTCAGGTGGTACTAAAGACAAAAAGAATGTCAAAGACATTTAATTTCAAAGGATATTCTTGGCAATTCTTTTTTTTTTTTTTTTTTTTTTTTTTTTGGCAATTCTTATGAGCAAGGCAGCACCTCTCTACCAAATCAAAAAACAAGTTCAGTAAAAGTTCTTTTTCAAATGCTTCACCCATTTCTTAAGTTTGAAGAACATTTAATAGAAAACACTTCTTTTGGCAGAATAAAAAAAAAAATGTTAAAAAAAGACATTGTAAAGAATTGAAATTGTCTCAAAAAATGAAATGAAATAGTCTAATATCTTGAACTTAGAGAGGGTGGGGCTTTGTAGCACAATTGAAGAAGAATGCAAGGATAGGATACTTTAAATGTTTCAGAAAGATTGGAACAAGGCATGGCTTTGGAGATACAAACTCAGGGTGATTTTTCTTCTCTATTAAAAATAACAGTAGGCTCTTTATATGTCCTGAACTAACTACTTAGTTATTATGGGATCTCTTTGAGGATAAAGACAGGAAGAGGAAATATAGCTGAGTGAAAGCATATAAAAAAATAAGTCTTTAAGTCTTTCTTATTTAAAAGAAAATATGGGAAAACAAAACATCTTCAAAACTACAGGATGTGTCCATTGAATGTATACATGATATAGATATAAGTTAAAGTAGGCTTCCAGATTTAATATAAAGCCATAGTTTTATATGTTTTGTCAAATACGTTTTCTTCAAAATTTAGCTTTTTACCAGCAAAGTAATACTTGTAAGAATAAATCACACCAAAAAGGTTGATTTATGTAAATAATGTAGAGATACTTAAAGTCTTTCTAATAAACATTTTTATAGTTTAGGGACAAGCAGTGCCTTGTCTGCCTAAACATTGCATAGCCTCTTTATGGTCTTTTAACATACAGACATTAATGTCATGACTTGAGGATTACTGGAATGTGGGCAATTAACACCAATCGCAGATTTTATATCTTATGGGAACTTGATACTGTGCAAATATTTTAAGAAGTCTTGGTGTTAAATGGTTCTGACAGTGTCATACAAAATTCACACATTTTGTTCACAGAGAAACACTGACCAAAAAGTCTACGACTAAGAAAATTGAAAAGGAATAATTGAAACTTTTAAAAAGAGCAGTTAATAAATATGCCACTCACACTGATATAACTCCAAAATACTCAGAATTATTGAAGATTGATAGATATTGGAGATTCTTAGATAAACTCAAGCTAAAAATACATTTTCCCCATTAAAGCAATTCTAGTAACCATTAAAAAATAATTCCAGATTTTAGACTAAAATTTAAAGTGACTGTAAGCCGACACATAGATGAACAGATAGATAAATAGATAATGTGATACATACAGACATACAAATATATACATATATAGTTACAGATAATGTGATATGTATATGTGCATACAAACACACACACACACACACTCAGATAAAGGACATCAGTATCAAAATAAAATTTGTTTGGATAGTGGTTTTATAGTTAATTTGATTTTTTTCTTCTTCTTTTCCTATTTGTTTAAAATTTCTACTATCTTATACAGAAAAATAACTCTTATAAAATAATATGTAATTCTATTTCATTTGTAACAAGTTTCAACTCTGAGTAACAATATTGACCAACTAAACGTAACTTATTCTTTTTTTAGTTTATTTATTTATGTAAGTAATCTCCATACCCAATGTGGAGCTTGAACTCATGACCTCAAATCAAGAGTTGCACACTCTTTTGGCTGAGCCAGCCAGGTGTCCCTAAATGTAACTTATTTTATATAAAAAATGACACTATGTCATAACACTGAATTGTGGAGGGGGAACCATGAAGCATGTTTAAATTAATTTAAAAATAATAATAAACCCTATTACTCACCTTGGAACATGTTACCAACAATCAATAATGCAAAAAGTAGTTCATTTACAAATCAATACATGCATTCAGCCTTTCTGCTTTTATGAGATTGAAATTGCAACACATATGTAGGAGGCTTGTTTTGGATGTTTCTTCTTAACATTTTATAGTATCTGGAATATTATTTACAGGTGCTTTTTGTTGTAGCTCAATCTTTTTATTTATTTATTCTTTTAAGATTTTAGTTATTTGGGAGAGAGCACAAGCAAGGGGAGAGGGGTAAAAGGAGAAGCAGACTCCAAGCTGAGTAGGGAGCCCTACATAGGGCTCCATCCCAGGACCCTGAGATCATGACCTGAGCCAGAGGCAGAAGGTTAACTGACTGAGTCACCCAGGTACCCCTATGTCTGTCTTTTTTACTATAATATCAGTAGTTTCTGAGCTATAATATCATGTGTTTGCAGTATTCTCCAAGGCCCTGAAAAAATTTATTTTCTATGTAATGTGTGTATTCTAAATTAGATTATCCCTATCTTCCTTTCCATTTTCAACAATGTTGATACAGACATGTTGTGAATGTAGGAATATTATACAAACAATAATTTGAATTACACTGATAAGATAAGCATTCTAAAATTATTAGGGTCACATTTGTTGTACTGGTGGTTTTCCATTATCTCAGAATAAACCTCCTCATGTCAGAATAATTCTCTCCCTTCTGTCTGCTTCAATAACCTGGAATGATGATAAATATCTATCATAGAGATTGTCCAACCAACCTTTTCAAAGGTCTTCCACACATAAGTAATATAACTTTAGACAGATTATCTAATTTCATTAAACTTGTTTTTATATCAGGGTATCAGGGTAATTATGATAATTACTGTATAACAATAAGATGAGAACTGAATCAACTAAAAATTTAGAAAACACTGAACTTAGATCCTGGCATATTGCAAGCACTACACCAATATTAGCTTTTGCATTGGTATTTTCACGGCTGATATTATTGAATTTGATTCTCATATTTCTGGAAATTTTGAAACTTGACATTGGTAAGTACCTAAAGTCACACGGTATCATGAAAAAACATATAACATGGATTTTCAAAATCAGTAAACATATCATTTGTAGAGGTTTGTTTTTTTTTTTTTTTTTTTTTTTTTAATGTAGGGATTACCCTATTCCCTTTCTGATAATTTGAAATTGTTTCTAACATAAAAAACATCAATAGCTTGCTCTATATAAAAGTGTTTCGATGTTATATTATTATCTTTAAACGCATTCTGCTCAACATACTGTAATTGTAAGCAGATGTCAACTAATATACCTTGACCTTTGAAATTCTATTAAATTCAGCATGATCTATGTTCTTTATGCTTGTAAGAATCTCATAAATTCTTTGATGTGCCCCCCACTGTTATTTACTTATCCCACTATGTTTGTATTCCCGTTGAGACTTTGATCTTCTTTCCGTCTCATTTGCTATGGCTGCTCTCTGGTCCATGGTCCTCTAAGTTGTAATACATTGTGTTTGTCCTCATGTAATCTTGTGTTCAATCTTTGTATTGATTCACATGGACAGTCACTGCACAAGTAGCTTTAGAACAGAGTAGTGTCTTGTTCACTGATTCCTCCCAAATTGTAGAATAATATTTGGTATACTGTAGGCATTCAAAGATGATTTGCTGACTGAAAGGTGCCATTTCTTCAGGGATTTATTTGACTTCATATCCACCTCCTTTTTCCTCTCACACCCCTCTTCTCAACTGGCATTCTAATTCTAAAAAAGTGACAGCAACTACTTGCCTCTAAATCTCTACTACTTCAAAACCTGAATCAACTTAATAATAGTCACTGAAGTATAGGAGAAAAGTTAATTTAAAAGTATAATGAATTAATAGCAATGCATTACATTATACGTGTACATGTTTATATCACGAACATAAACACAACTGTTACTCTTTTCTTGGCTAACTGAACTGATTATACCTCTTTAGGATAAGAAATGGGACAGGGGAAGTAAATTGAAATTGCTTTTTCTTTTCTGTAATCGCAATGGCAACAGATACATTAAGGATATTGTGCTTTTTGTTATCTATGGGATATTATGCATTCAATAATCAAAAAGAAAGGTTTGTATTTCAAATGTTAATTGAGAAGAAAAATAAAGTTTCCTGCTTTAGTGTGTATTCACTTTCAATGTTCTCGTTTCTATTCAAGTACTTTATCTCATTCCATCTGGTATGGAACACTGTGGTGTCATTCTTACTATCCTCTAGGTTGTTTATGCAAAGACACAGTAGGGGAGTACACTTGTTTGATCATGTAGAATTATGTTAAAATAAGACAAATAAACACCCACAGGTAGTTCATCAAGGTGAAAATTAAGCTGTCTTTCTAAACTAGAAGTTGAAGAATAAGGAAACAACATGAAAATAGGGAAACAAAGGTGTCTGTGTATAAAAAGAAAATGAGTGAATCAGAAATACACTAGCATGGAATATACGTGTAATGAATGAATATTTGAAATGTAAGGTATATACTTGTTTGTTTTTTATCATAACTTCTCTAACTTTATAAAAAAAATGCCACAGTAAAATGTAAAAGATATTTAGGACACAAATGCATAAAACATACTCTAGCACATATAGAACTATAAATAATCCTCTTTTTAAAGATTCTTCTAAAGGGAAAAGTAGTTACTCCAATGTGATGAGCTAAAATAAATGTGAAATAAAAGTAAAATTGATAAATACTTTGGACACCCCCCAAAATGATAATTTTTATTAATTCTTTAGAGTTGAAGCTTTTCCTTATAAAAAATTTTGTACATTTAATCATTTAGATGATTTTTAAAATCTTAGATCAATAAGATTAACTGTGTCTAAGAAAAAGTCCCAATATTCTTGTCTTGAATAAGATGAAAGCTTGGTTTTTACATAAAAGAATTCCCAAGTTAAGCAGTCCAGGGCAGGGAAGATGACTCTCAAAGTCATCAAGAACGTAAATCCCATCTCGGCCTCCCTCAGCAAATGACCTTGGGTGTCAAAGTGGTTCTGAAGGTCTCAGACAATTGCTGGAATTTACATCATCATCTCTGCATTGAGGAAGCAGAAAGGAAAGAATGTAAGAAGAGAGGGTAAGTATGTGCATACTTAAAGATTATTTCTAAAGGTCCTATTAAACAACTTATCCTCATATTTCATTAGTCAGAATCAGTCACGAGAGTACATCTAGTATCAAGAGAGACTGAGGAATATAGTCTATTAACCTGGAAGACTGTCACATTCTACAGAACAGGGTTATTGCTGAGGAGGAAGAGATGAGGGAATATTTGTGTAAGCAAGTAAAAGTCTCTGCCAAGGTCTTTAGTTACATTTTTATTTTTCAAGTATTTTTTTTCAAATTACCATTATCTATTTTTTTTTCGTAATCAACATATTGTTATAGAATTAATACTCAAAACCATTAGGTTTACCTCTTAATAAATCATTAAAATTAGGAATAAATCATTTGAGTTCTAGTCTCTGCTCTGTCATGAACACTTTATATGATTTTAAGAGGTTATTTTATGGTACTGGTCTTCAATTAATTTAAGCTGAAATATCTATGGTTTCTAAGTTAATTATTCATAATATAATTTTGCTACCTTCTATAGATTGTTCTACCAATGACTCATGTAAAAGAATTGCATATTGATAGACATTTTTTTCAAACATACACCACAACCCTAATTTTAGATATTAATCTATAAATATAAAATTTTAAATCTCAATATTATATTTAATTGCAACTTATCCTAAACAGTTGATAATTCTCCTAAATTTTCATTTTCATTGTGACATTTTTATTCTGAAACTCAAAGTGAATTTTATCATTTTTCTTAAGTGATCAGTAAAATCATTCATTTGTTCATTTTCAGTAATCACTTGGCACCTATATGACTTCTATTGTTTTAAGTGCTTATAATATATAGCAAGAAATTAGCATATAAATTCATGTCCCTTGATGGAGTATGGTCTAATAGGTGAAAATAGAAAAAAATATATATATACATATAGGACAAGGAACATTGTGGCATGAAAGCATATATTTAAGAGGATAATCATGTTCAGTGGATTTGGAGAGACTTTCTTGAGCTGGACTTGGGTGCCCATTAGCTAGCTATTCACATAAAGATGGTAGAAAGACCATTGGATATATGAAACTAAAGTTAAGGAGAGAAGATTAGTTTGGAGATAGAACTTTGGAAGTCTTCAACATATCGATGATATGTAAAGCCATGGAACTGGATACAGTCACTTATGGAGTTAATATCCCTAGCTGGAATAAATAATTCGAGGTGACTCAACATGAACAGCCATGACACAGGAGAATCTAGTCCAGGACACTGAAAATAAGTGGCCAGAGAGATAGGAAGAAACAAAGCAAGCAGTTTTCCTGAAAAGTATGTTTGTGAAAGGAGAATGTTTCCAGCACAAAGACATGTGGTCATTTCTTTCAAATGCGACTTGATGGTGCAGAAGATGAAGCCTGGGGACTGGCCACTAGATTTAACAAAGTGAAGGACAATAGGAGCCTTGATAGAAGCAGTTTCAGAGAAATGGAGGGGCAAAGTCAGACTAAAGTGGGTTTCAGAGATAATAGGAGAAAAGAAACCTAGTCTTTCATAAGCTTACAACTCTTTCAAGAAATTCTACTGTGAGAAGATTTGTGCAATCAGCAGTACCTGAAAATGACATCCAGGTTTTTTGATGTTTGTTTAAAAAAGAAGAAAAAAAGCCATATTGATGACAATCATAGAGAAAGGAGCACAAGCAAGAAAAGAGACAAGCACTGGATCGGTGGCCATGTGCAAGCCGGAGGGGATGAGGTTTAGGGTGCTCTTGGAAAGAAGGGCTTTTGTTTAAATGCAGATGATTGACAGTTAGCTTGTTATGATATAGAACTGAGATTAGAAAGAGAGAGGCATCAAGTATGACATATCACTAGCTTATATAACAGAATAAAAAAAGTAAAAGTAACATAAAAATAGAATAAAAAAAAGTAAAAGCTCTTTTACTAAAGTGTGAAATAGGGATCCCTGGGTGGCTCAGTGGTTTAGCGCCTGCCTTTGGCCCAAGGCCTGATACTGGAGTCCGGGGATCGAGTTCCACATCAGGCTCCCTGCAGGGAGCCTGCTTCTCCCTCTGCCTGTGTCTTTGCCTCTCTCTCTCTCTCTGTGTCTCTCACGAATAAATAAATAAAATCTTTAAAATAAAAGTGTCAAATACTTGAAGTTTTACTATGAATGAACGTATAATGAATGTACTCATTATGAAGGTAATACCTTTGAGATATCAAAGTGGAAATATCTAGTATACTTGGATATATAGGTTCTATTCAATTATGTAAATATAAATATGATCTAGAGTTGTAAATGTGTTATTTAACTGTGAATGATCATTAAAAATAGGACATCACCTGGCTAGTCTTGGGGCACAGTATGAAGTTATCGATAAAAAAGCTTAAGTATAAGCCTGGCTATCTCAAGTACTTCACATATTCTTTTTGAAAATTTCTCTGTAACAATGTCAAACAGGCCTTACAAAATTTTATTTAATAAGCCAGTTTTAAATTTATGTTTATTTTTTTACTATTATTTTAACAATTTCTTTAATTTTATTAACAATATTGACTTTGCACAGCATTCTAAGAAAAATATTTTCTCGAAATCTTGTTAGTAAATGACTGTGTTTATGTTATATTCACTGTGTCTGAAACATTGTTTTAACTAATCTATTTATAAAAAATCAATATATATTAGTAATATATAGTAATTATAATATATTGGTAATATACATACCACCCTTAATTCAATCTGCAGATTTTTCTGTTATCTTTATTGAGTTTCCTTATATATTTATACATTTTATTTTTTTCTAAGACATATCCTTAGGTTGTCCCCACTAAATATATTTTAGATCTGACCACTTTTCTCCCCTATCTTCCCCTAAAATTAACCTTTCTGTTAGTTTTAGAAGATAGAATTTTCCAATACAAAGATGAATGCTGCCTTAATTCAGAGAAGCTAAATATTATCTAAGATAGAGGAGAAAAGCTTTTTGTGCAATAATATATCTTTTAATATTCTCTTGTGTAGAATTTCCTAACAATTTTACTGCCTTTGAAAACTCATAAAATAACTTTACTAAAGAAAATAAAGCATGCAGGAATTTCTAAAAGGCTTGTCCTTTGGTTTTAATATATAGTAATGCATTAGGCTTTGGCTATAAGTCTTTTATGAACATATTAGTTTGAAACTCTCTCCTTGAGAAATACAACATATTAAAAATGTATTCTGGATTTTTTTTTATACAGGCCTTATATCCAGAGGAAACAATACTTGTGTAGATATTTGATATATATTGAATAAAAGCATTTTTGAAAAGACATTACAAGGTAAATGGTAAAACTCCATATATACCTAGAATTCTATTAACCAAGGCTGGGTTCAGATCAGTGATGCACATTGGCCTAAGTGGGTTGATATATATATCTCACTTTGTTCTGAATATAATATGCATAAATTAATACAAATTAGAAATTTTAGAAAGACATAAAATATACACTTAGGAATACATTTACACCTGTGTAGTAAATTAATTTTATTATCAGACTTTTAGCAATATGTATTATTTTTTAATTCATGTACATATATATTTCAGTTCCTATATATAGACACAGGAATATTTCAGCATAATTTTCCTAACTACCTTTAAGAGACAGGCTGATTATAGAAGATTTAAAGACTATCTAAGATTCAATATTTTAGAGGCCCTTTTCATAAGACTCATGATAATACATAATTTGTCAAAATCTAAGTTCAGTTCTGATAAATTCTTTTGGAGAAATATTAACTTCAAAGTTATTTTCTTATAGAGTGAGAATATATTGGCTTTGTGAAGTTGGTCATTTAAGTAATTTTTTTATTGACCTATGAGAGTCATAGGTTTTGGATTATACTCCTATGAAAGGGAAGGTGTTAAAAATATTAAATTTTGTTGGGTGAGATGAAGGAGCATTGCAAAGCTGAAATAATCTCAGACAGACCTAAGGCCTATAAGAATCTTTTAATAAACTTACTTGTTTTCCCTTTAGAAGCAGAAAAAAGGTAGCTGTGATAGATGGATTATTTTCCCCCAAACTCTTTACTTCCTTTCTATATTATAATTATATGTCTCTGGGATACTTCCCAACAGAAACAATTTGGGCTTAACCATGTGAGTTGCTTTGAGTAAAGTAATACGTTTGCACAGCTCTAGCTATGGCTTTGAAACATGGAAAAACATTTTCCAGCTCTCATGAATTTGCCATGTGAAGAGCATGCCCCATGAAGGCACTGTTCTTTTTGTCTGGTAACCAGAATGAAGACACGTAGATCATAAGAAACTCATAAGGACTCACAAGAGAAACCAGTAGATTGAATAACTGGGTAGAAATGGGTAAATTCCTAGTAACATACCAAGACAGAATCATGAAGAAATAGAAAATCTGAGCAGACCAATAATAAAGTAAAGAGATTGAATCACAATTTCTTTCTAAGTAAAATCTTGACTGTATTCTTGGGCACCTTCTTAGCCAACGTGTCTCAACTTCCCAAAGTGGTGTGAATTATATTTTTAGAAGTTATTACCTGGTTATTAATTTTATAATTAATGACTCTCTTCCTCACATTATTTTATATCTTTTTTAATGGGAATGTTAAATGATGTCAAATGTATTTGTTAAAAATTAAAATGTGTTGATTTCATTTTTAAGAGACTTAAACCATATTATGAAGTTTTATTCTGTAGCATAATGGGCCTCACCTAAACACAAAAAAATCAAAATTATTTTTAGTTTAGATTGAACATATTTGTGAATATGAAGGAAAAAACTTCACTTTTACGTACGAGAATTCATTTTTTTTTCTTTTTCAAGAATTCATTTTTATGCTCTCAGAACGCTTCTATAAAATCTAATTCCTTCTTCCCAGAGGTAGTCTCTTCTGTTCTAATTAAACTTGTCAAAATTATGCAAAAACTTTAACAAATTAGAAAATCTTCCAAAATGATCTTAAGCTTACAAAAAATATTCCATGTATTTTGCATTTTCATTGTTTATTTTGATAAAAGACAACTGTAACCTCAATATTAATAGATATGTCCATGCCTATAAAGAAATCATAAAACTTCATTATTAACTGTGCTTATTTTCTTCAAGGTAGTCAAACATTGAGACAACTGACTTTACATATTTTTATGAATTTAAAATATCAGATCTCAATAATATAAGCTAATTATATTTCAAGTAAATTTTTTAAAGAAGGTAGATATATTTGACATTCTAATGTTCTCTCTACACAACAACCTCAATGGTAGTAAAACAAGATTTATTTTCACAATATCTTATGTAAATTATTTAAACAATAACACAATTTATTGTGATTTCAAGAGGCGTGGGAGTTAAAATACATTATTTTTATCTAAGAGGGATAATTCTGGAAGTCCCAGAGCAGGCTCCATTTACATGGAGTTGGCAAGTGTTAGTTGGATTGAATTAAACTAATTCCCATTACTTCTGTAGTTGGTAGACAGACTAGATTCCTCAAGGATGTTGCCACAAACTTTATCCCCAAAACCCGGGATTTATTAATATGGAAAAAAAAAAAAAACACATGATTGAACAATGAGCAGTGTCTGAAAATTGAGATTATTTTAGAGGCCTAAACCTAAACATCTTTTAAATGTGTAAACCAAATAGATAAATTAAATTTTACTCCCATTATTAGAATTATACTCTTTTGAATTAAAAAAAATTGCTGGTGTTGATGTAGCAATATAGGTGAGATTTTTTTCTCACTTATAGACTATATCACACTTCTATGTACTGCTTTTTATTAGTCTCAAGCACAATCATGTGTATAAGATTGGAATCTCCAGTGTCAAAGCAGTTTTCCTCCTTCCTTAAAAAAAAAAAAAAAAAAATCAACCACAGTGTCTTACAAATTTCAGAAACCATCATGGTATTTTGTACAAACATTTTAACTTCAATTGAATGGCTTACCAAAATATGAAGACTTGATTTCTCTTAAAGTAGATTTTATTAAAAAAAAAAAAAAGATTTAGTTTCTAAAAAAAATAATGTTTGTTGTGATCTTATCAAAATATAATTATACATGTTGCCTTAAGATTGTGATTTTACCACCTACTTTATTTTCTGGAAATTCATAGAGAAATAACTTTTACAGGTGTAACTGAAGGATACAGACAGTTAAACAGTGCACTAAAGTTAACTCTTGTGGATGAATATGAGCTTTTCTCTTCCAAGTATGAATGATACATGGTAAGTGGAGAAAACGAAACATATAAATAAAAACAGAACCTTGAAATTGGGTTTCTAAGATTATGGAGTGGGAGTAGCCTTAATTGTGTAGGTTCTTGTTGTTTTTAATCTGTTTTGGTGATCACTCTGATTTTTATTTACTATAACTTTTTGATTGGTGGCTGCTATGCAATATTTGCAGTGAATAAACTGAAAGCTATTTGACAATCTGTGGCATAATAATAGGCTACTTTTTTTTATTTTTAGGCTGGAAACAATTTCTTTATCTTCAGACTACAAACTCATATATGCATATTCAGAGGTACACACAGACATATGTGATATATACTATTTATTAAGAATATATTTAATTTTTATTTTTTAGCACCTTTTTATTTTTTTGATAATATATTTTGACCACCTGAAGTATATTGGGCTCTAAGCTAGGTATTTCAGATATAAAGGTAAGTAGGATATAGAGGACTCCTGGAACCTAATAGATTAAAGGAAAAATTGAAGCATAAATAAGTAGCCAGAAAATTACAGGATAGTATGTGGGATATTATGACAAATATAGGGTTTCTTGTGAGTGCAAATACCAGATTTAGAAGGCTTTCCAGAAGAATCTGAGGCTGAAAAGAGGAGGTGGCAGTCTTTTGAGGTATGGAAAGAGGAATTAAAAATATATTATATAAATGAAACAGCATATGTAAAAACTAAGATGTCATACAAAACTTGTTATATTCAAGGATCTGGAAGCTGTTCTTTATAGCTTAATATAGGGTTTGAGTAAAGGTGTTGCCAGACATAAGTGTAGGTGCAAAAGGAACCATAATCAATCATGATCCAGGACACTAATAATCCTGTCACGGAGTTTATGTTAAAATTAAGAGAAATAAGGAGTTATAAATGAATCTTAGAACCTTCTAATTGCAGTGTAAAACTGAATGGACGAACATAAGAGAGAAAGGAAAACTGTTTAAGAGTATATGTGAATAACCCAAGAAATAAATCATGGTTTGCCATATGGCAATAAAGATGGAGAAAAGTAGACATGGTCAACAGATATCTGGAGGGTAAACTGATTAGAAATTGGAGTTACCTGAATATACAGGGGCTTCTGGTAATGGAGGAATGAAGGATGTCTTTAAGGTTATTGGCTATGCATCTAAATTAATGGAAAATGAATCTATGAGATAAGAAACACAGAAGCACAGCTAATTTTGTGGGATACTGAAATGTGGCTTTAGTTTTGTGCATGCTGTGTTAATTGAATGCAAAGAAGCAAAACTATACCAAATGCTTTCACTTATTTGCAGACACTGAGAAGTGATACTTAGTTGTGAAATTTATAAAGGGTGATAGTAAAAAAAAAAGTCCTATAAATCATAAAATCTAAGACTTTTATTTTTTTTAAATCCAAGACTTTTAAAGTAAAAATAATAAACTGAAAATATGTGGGGCATTCTTAGTAGACACACACTACAGTTGGATATGTAAAGTGATTATCTCCATAAAGACTTAAACTTTGCACAATTCAAGATAGAAAAAGATCAGTTCTGTAGACCATTAGCCTGGGGACTGAGGACACAAGAGATGTTGAGATATTGCAGCAAATATATAGAATGAGAAGAAAGAAGGATGTAGGATCTATTATATTTTAGTTGGCATCATCGTGGCTTTCGACTTTGGCATTCCTTCTTGAAACTTTCTCTTCTCTTCCTGTGGTGTCAGTGACAACACAATCTAATGACATTGTTCTGTCTATCCAGCTGTGTATTCAGAAACATACAAATCTTAGTCATATCACTTATAAGTTCAAATATGAAGATATAGTGCAAGCATTTATTAGTATGAGGAGCGTGTTTAAATCCTACCCTAGGGGGGATCCCTGGGTGGCTCAGTGGTTTGGCCCCTGCCTTTGGCCCAGGGTGTGAACTTGGAGTCCTGGGATCAAGGCCCTCATCGGGCTCCTTCCATGGGTCCTGCTTCTCCCTCTGCCTGTGTCTCTGCCTCTCTCTCTCTGTCTCTGTGTCTCTCATGAATACATAAATAAATCATCTTAAAAAAATCCTACTCTGTGTATTCTAATGTAGGTACTTAATGAATCAATGTAACTGTTTGTACTCTTATTCCATTTTTTGATCTCTTATTATGTGATATTCAATACAATGCTATTCTTACGAAAGATCAGTCTAGTACGGTAGAGTATTAAAAATCCAAGCCACAAAAACCCAGGTAGAAATTACAACCATTATTGCTATGAAATACAAAAATTGATATGGGATAGCACAGGGAATTGAAGTTACAATCAGTGTTCACAGACTTAGTATAACAAAACAAATCATGATAAAAGTTTTATTAAAATTAGATTGTGCCTTGGCAGCAGTCAAATTATATTAATAAGCTTTTTATTTAGCAAAGTGAAAAAGAACTGATTGAAAGAGTCATAATCAAAATCACTAGTGGCCAGGTTTATTCTTAGCTAAAAAAAAATTTCTATGTTTTAAAAATTAAACTTTGGATTTGAAAAAGAAATATGTATAGATAGATAGCTGAAGATATCTATATCAAAATGAACACCATCATAGATATAGATAAAGCTACATACATTAGAAGTGTTTTATGAGGACCTCTGAGTTTAGAAATTGAACCCAAAATACAATTGATATCTATAAAAGAAAAAGTGTACACAGACATTATAGTAGTGATATATTTATGTTATCAATATATGATGCCTATTTATAAGCATCTTCCACTGAAAGAGGAGTGATATTTGCTCTCCTGTAATGCTTTTACTTTTAACTATCCCCAAACTGTTTATTGCACACATATTATGAGCAACACACTACCTTTTTTTTTTTTTTCTGTCCTTATGGAAGCTTTTGAAAGATCGAAGAATAAAACACAAAGAAGGCAGAAGCAATGAAACTCAGCTAACTAGACCAGCACAAACAGCTGGAAGTAAGGAAAGCAATACTGAAAGCAGGGAAGAAACGGTGATTGATATCCTTGTTGGAAAGATGGATGAGATCAGTCTGACAGTTTCTGTCCAAAATTGAATTTCCTGCTGCTCAAGCAACTTAATTTCATTTATGTTTTTCTTTTTTTTTAACACTATGGCTTTACAGAAAGTATTTCAAAAGGTGGTTTTATCTCTGTAAGTTTGTAATTAAAATATGAATGCTCAAATTTTTTTTTCCTTGTGTCACATCGTGTTGTTTTCCTTTGTGTTCATACTTGGAAGGGAGTAGGCTTTATATTCTTCGCTTAGTGTTAATATATCCAGTATATGTCTTACGTTGAAAACATAACAAATATGCATCTGTCTTTGACGTTGTCATTTGTCTTTCTTGCCTGTATTTTCAAGGCAGGTATCTCTTGAGAAGACTAAGTGACATAATAGGAAATCAGCAGGAAATCTAAGCTCCATGTTCTATGTGCTAATGCATCAAACATGCCGACATTAAGATGAAGAATGACTTCCTGGTACGAAGATTAGAATATGTTTTCAAAAAGAAAGCAGCCCTGTGTGAATTCTATTTCTTGCTTAGAGACCAAACGCAAAAATTAAATTGTATTGTTAATGTACTTTCCACAGAGACATAAAAATCTACTTTCTGTTTTCAGAGCATAATAATATAGATTGTTAATGAATTCTCCTTTGCTTATCTTTTTCAATCCTGTGGGATGTCTTAGTTTGAAAATTACACCCTGATTAGTGAAGGCAGCAGAGTTAAGAACTAAGACATGCTTTCAGAATCTATATAATTAAATTATCACAGACCAAGAGTTAAGCACTAGAGGGAATATTTACACTATTTTTTTTTCCTGATGATACAAAACCTGGTATAAGGAAAGTAAAGGAAATATGAAGCAACATTTGACATATGCCGTTATGCACTTAAGATTGGTAATGTAAGTATATATTTTTGAACATCACTCTGAAAAGCAAAAAATATAAGGATTAATCTTTGAGAGGTTCCCAAAATTATAATTGTTAATTAAATAAGCATTCATTCAGTGCCAAATGTGTTCAACTCTGGTTAGAGTGAGATATATGAGATCATCGGGGCCAGTACCTGCAAGAACAACTTCTTAACCTCTTTCATTTTGACATAATGAATGTATCCTCATTAACATAGGGGAAGGTTAGAGGCAGCAACTGGACAGTAAAATGAACAACATTAAGGAAGATTTAACTGATAGTTTATTTTTTATTTTTTTTAAGATTTTTTTTTTTTACTTACTTTAGAGAGAGAGTGAGCAGGGAGAGTGAGCAGGGAAAGGGAGGTAGGGAGAGAGAGAGAATCCTCAAGCAGACCTCTCACGGAGTGCAGAGCCTGACGTGGGACTTGATCCCAGGGCCCTGAGATCATGACCTGAGCCAAAATCAAGTGTTGGCCACTCAACTGGCTGAGCCACCCAGGCACCCCTAACTGACAGTTTAAATAAGGGGGCTGAGGGAAGAGGAGTATGATTTCTAAGTGTGTGTACATCTGGAGGATATTATGGAATTTACTGAGATTAAGAAAACAAGAAGAAAATCAAATTTGGAAGGTTGAAATCAAAATGATTTTTGGGACCTGCTAAATTTTGCATCTTTGCTAAATATCAAAGGTGAACTCCTCACCCAAAGGCAATCAATCAATCAGGCAATCAACAGACTGACTTATTCGTGATCTATTCTGTCAAAAATATATTTCATTACCTAACAGGACCTACTGGAATAAGGACTACATACTTAATCCCCAAGACAATGTACTTGGCCCTCAGCTGTTCTAAACCTTGGCTTGCCAAAGTCTCATGTGGTCCTCTTTGGACAATTGCCTTCATTACCTGTTGAGGGGAATGATATTATACCACAGAGTTTCAAGACCTATAAGGTATAGGAAGATGGGGCATAGAAGCCTAACGCCCGGCTTCCAGGTTGGTCTATGTCCTTGTTGTAAATTATGCTCCACCACTGCCTGTGGCATCTTTCTTCCCTGTCCGGTTTCCCTCAGTATTGTCCTCCTGAGAGAACTTCTTTAATGCAAGACTCTCATAGAGAGCACCAGCGCAGGCACTGATTCTTAGGAAACGGATTTAAGATGCTAGTGTTATTATTTAATGGAATAACACTAAAGAAGAAACGACAAGATAGTGGGCTTATTCTAAGACTAAGCTAAACCTTGAACTATAAACAAATTGAAAAACAATGCTCTAGATTCTGGGAGGTCCACTTGAGAGTCATCCCTATTACTGTTTAAGACTTTACCATGTAGATTATATTGCGCTTACTTCAGCAATTTCTTCATTATCTAAAATGCTCCAAAGACATCCATGCCCCTAGTACTATCTAAGACACTAAGGAATGGAATGTACGAGTCAAAAAGGCATCCTCAGAAATGATGTAATTTTCTGTTTATATGAATGTGCTTTCGTTAAACAAATGGAACTGTCATTTTTTGTAATTTTCAGATTATTATTTAATTGAACGTTTCTTCGATAATTTATTTGTACTGAGAGAAATAGCTAGTAAAACTCAGGTGGTAAAAACTTGATTCCTAAAAAAAAAAAAAAAAAAAAAAAAAACCCTACTTGATTCCTGTAAAGAATTTAATCTACATTTCTTGACCCTTGTGTTTCCTATAATTAGTGCATCGCCATAACTTGGAATATTTATCACAGATTTATTAAAAAAAAGACAATAATGGATCAAAATCTATGATTCTCCATACTCCCTTTCCCAGCTTTAACACCCCTTGCAGTGATTGGGGGTGGGGAGTGTAGACTATGACCACTTTTGTGACTATAACTTCAGACAGGAGACTTTGCTTTTTCCTTTTTCCTTTTTTTTTTTTTTTTTTTTTTACTTTCTCAATTAAATTGAGAAATTACAAAGCAGCAAAACGTTGCAGCTAATCTGCTGGGAAAAAAAATTATACGCATATAAAGTAAAATATACTGCCTTTTTCATGAACAGTGTGTGAGCTATTTGAAAATTTTATGCCATTAGCACTTTCAATATGTCATTAACCTAGAAAATAAGAAGGAGTAATGAAAGTCATTAAAAGCAGTTGAGTGTCCTGCTGTAGCCTGGCCAATACGAGCATAAAGAATGAGAAACAGAGTAAGACATTATATTACATTATAATGTGGCAGAGCTGTATCTGGCAGGAGATTATCTATCATCTATCTATCATCATCTATCATCTATCTATCTATCTATCATCCATCTATCTATCAACTATTTATTTCAATCTATTTCTCTTCTATGTATCTCTGTCTATATAGATTTTTAAATATTTTTATGCCTCTATACTCTTTTTCTGTATATAGGACAAAAGAAGGTGTTTCAATTTTAGACAGGATTCCCAAGTGCCAGTCATAAAAATGTCAGCTAACTCTAATGTAAAGGTTTTTATTCTTAATTTCCAGGCACTGAGAACATCATGCTGTATGTCCTCCTAAAACTTGGCCTGTTACAGCCTTCTAGACTACTGTGCTCAGATAACATTTGATTTTAAAAGAAGTATGAGCATAATTCTGAGAAGGAAAAGCATACAATGGTTACATTTGCTCTGGCTGCAAAATTTATGGACTATTTATTGTGTTATAAGACACAAGACATTCCTTTTTTTTCTTTTTCCCTGTAAGTATTATCAACTCCAGCCAAAATTCCACTTCCTAAGGATTGCCAATGGATACACTTCAGCAGTGACGAACTCACAAAACTCTCAGAATTGGCAGATTTTTAAAATGACTTTGATATAAACCAGTTGGTTCCATCTTGTGCCCATGAATATACCAGCTGTGTGGATAGTAGACTGAAGAGAGATTCAAGATCTCAGTTAAATCCCTAAGTACATTTCAGGATAAATTCATAGATGGCAATGCTTTCTCTTTTGGTTCTGTTTTCCTAAAGAAACCTAATGCAAAAGTTAAAACAGATACATGAAGAAATTTATAAGGAAAAGACAACAGAAACAAAATTGAGCAGGGGACAAGACTTTTAAGTGCTGATGCTTCAGGAACAGATATGGGATTAACCTGGGAGAACCACCTCACATGCAATTATTATTGTCATTTTATATATAATAAACATCTATATATGAAGAGATTTTTATATTTAAAGAAATCTATGACAAGAAAGTGGCTCATGGGGTTCCTAGTTAGCTCAGCAAGTAGCATGTGACTCTTGATCTCAGGGTCATGAGTTCAAGCCCCACCTTAGGAGTGCACCCTGCCTTAAAAAGAAAAAAATAAGTGGGGACACCTAGGGGGCTCAGTCAGTTACACATTCGACTCTTGGCTTCACCTCAGGTCATGATTTCAGGGTTATGGGATCATGTCCCATCAGGTTCTACACTTGGCACAGAGTCGGCTTGTCCCTCTCCCTCTGCTCCTCCCCCTGCTCACTCTGTATTTCTCTCTCTCTCTCTCTCTCTCAAATTAATTAATAAAATCTTTAAGAAAATAAAAAAAGAAAGAAGAAGAAAGAATTTGGCTCACAAGATTATGGAGGATGGCAAGTCCCAAGATCTGCCGGATGAGTCAGCATCTGGACCCAGAACAGTTAATGGTTGAGTTCCAATCCGAGTCTGAAGGCCTGGAACTAAGAGCTGATGTAGCTTCAGGCTGAGGATTGGCAAGTAAAGCTAATCATTTGGGTTAAGTCTGAGGCCAAGAAAAAGGGCAATGTTTGAGCCTGAAAGCTCTGAGGCAGGAAGAATTTTACCTTAGCAGGCCTTCAACTGATCAGGTATGGTTCACCCACATTTGAGAAGGAGGAGGAGGAGGAAAGGAGCACAGGAGGAGGAGGAGAAGGAAAAGGGGGAGGAGAAGGAGGAGGAGAGAAGGAGAAGGAGGGGAAGGAGAAGATGGAGGAGAAGGAGAGGATGGAGGAGGAGAAGAAAGAGGAGGAGGAAGGGAAGAAGAAAAGGTGGAAAGAGGAGAGGAAGAAGACGAATGACAACAACAAACAATGACAGCATCTGGAACAGACACAAGCAATTAATTAAGAAAAGTTCCTGGAAATTGTCATACAAAAGTTCAATTTATATAATAGAAAGAACTTAGAAACACGACCACATTTAGCTAATATTTATTTTTGGAGTCAATATGACTAGCTAAAATTCTATTAGAGAGGAAGACAGGGAGAGAAGATGTTGTAATACAAAAAGGAGAATTTAGTAAAACACTAGATCACAGTCATTTAATTTTACCCAGCCATGGGTAGAAGCACAAGATGGCCAGACAATTCAAACCTACATAATTAGCATCCTAACCTGGTGTTATATAATATTCTAGCAAAAATCAGTGTCTCAATCTCATATTTGAGTAATTACAACATTGGGATGATTAAACTGACTCTGGTAGAAAGTGATAAGGTAACACAGGAGACTTTGATAAATGTTGGATGCAAGAGAAAGAAGGAGAAAGACCAGAATAAAGAGAATCTTAGTGACATTGAAGAATAACTTGTTTCCTTTTCCCCCTAATTCTTTCTCCCTACCACCTTCACAGTTTTGAGCTTAATTTTTCAATAATCAACAAAGAAAGAATATTAAAACAATGTCCATAAAAATAAGATTAATAAAAAATAAGATTAATATAATAAGTAAATAGAAGCATCTTTTAAATATAAATCAAGGTATTAAAGTAATATTACAACAAGAATACGGTAATATTGACAGAATCAAAAGTTGTATTAACTTTGAAAAATAAAATATTGAGGCTAAAGATGGAAGAAATTATGAGTGGCTCAGTGTTTAAAATAATACAAAATAAATCATAAAAAATTTGATGATCAAATTTAGATGAAATCACTATACCTCTAGATATATATTCCTATGTATCTATATAAAACTACTTTAGCAAATTAAAAAGCCAAAGACTTTCTCATCAAATTAGGAATTTGAATCAGTTTTAAAGAATTTTTATACAGAGGTAAGTACTGTCTTAAAAATATTTGTCAAATAGCCATGAAAAATGCAATTCCCATCATACACAAAATTGTTATGGGTGAATTAAAAATGGAAATTGTCATTAGAGTTTATGGTAATCTATTATTTGGTAGGTTGTTTCTTTCATAAAGCAGATGCAAATATAGCACCTTCTGTGAAAAAAGGGGAAAGAAAAAGTAACCAAACTTTTTTCCAGTTTTATTAAGATATAACTGACATATAATTTTCTGGAACTTTAAGATGACAGTGTTGTTGATTTGATATATTTATATATTGCAAAGTGATTTTCATCAGGCTGTTAGCTAACACCTCCAATGTGTCACATAATTATCATTTCTTCTTCTTTTTTTTTTTTTTGTGGTATGAATGTTTAAGGCCTACTCATTTAGCAACTTTCAAGTCTATAGCACATTATTATCTGTAATCACAATGCTGTGCTAAAAACATAAAATCCCTAACTCATAAATGCTGTTATAGGAAATTAAGAAAGGGAAACCTCTATAACAGTTTTCATAATGGCATCAAAATAGTCATATACAAACTGTATGTAAAACAAACATAACATTCTAGAAAAATCTCCCTTATGTTCTTGGCTCAAATAAAATTGTATTTAAAATATTGAAATTCTTACTAACCTGATTTCTAAATTCACTGCAATTTCCATCAACATCCAAGTGGGATTTTTTTTTTTTTTTATAAACTGGAAGGATGTGTTCTGAAATGTCTGAGAAGTATAGAAAAATCTGGCAAAGCTGAGCAAAGAAGAAAAATGCTTCTTAAAAGATTACTATTTCATAGCTAAAGGTATTTTAAGCTTATGCTAATGGCAGAGGAAGAGAGTAACACACAAATGAAGGAGGGCAAGGACCCGTGAGTATGTAAAAACCTGGTATACAGTAAAGTTTTCTTCACTACTCAGTGAAACAAGATCTAGTATTCAATCATGTTGGAAAAATTCACTAATTCTATAGGAAAAAAAGAAAATTAGCTCTGTACTTTACAGAATTTCATCAACATAATCTCCAGATATAATAATCAAACAAATAAATAACCAAAATAAATGTGAAGTGAGAGAGAAATTTCTAAAAAAAAAAAAAAAAACCCACAAAATGTTAAAATCATGGTAGGTCCTTCTAGATCAATACCTGGGTTCTAAATCTGAGGGAGAGGGATAGTCATTGAATTGTTTTAAGCAGAATGACATGGTGGGAGCTGGGTTTTATAGGACCACTGTGTCTGCAGTATTGGGAAGGGGTTCTAATTAGGCAGAGAGGGAAGAAAGGAGCAAGGAATGAGGGTGTCTTACTCGTCCAATGGTGACAGGTCGTGGTTCACTAGGATGGTAACAAAGGTTGTGAGAAGTGATTGCTTTTATGTACCATTTAGCAATTAAAGCTACTAATATGCCTTGAAATGTCTGATATGGATGTAAGAAAAAAACAAGGTAGGGAAAATCGTCAGTTTTTGGCTAGAGAGACTTAGAGAATAAATTGTCAAAGGTGGGAAGACTGAAATATGGCAGTTTTGGTGGGGAAATGAGAAGTTCAGCTTAAGTCCTGTTCATTTTAAATGTCTTTTTGAGTGGAGATATTTGAGGTTAGAATTCAAAAGAGAAGTCCTTGTTATATAAATAAAGAATCACCAGAATTAGGATGCCTGGGTGGATCCTGGAGTCCTGGGATCGAGTCCCACATTGAGCTCCCTGCATGGAACCTGCTTCTCCCTCTGCCCATGTCTCTTACTCTCTCTGTGTGTCTCTCATGAATAAATAAATAAATCTTAAAAGAAAAGAATCATCAGATGTAGTTGATATTGAAAGATGGGGTGAGACTGGGTGAGATTAGCATTGACAATAGTCAAGACAGGAAAGATATAAAGGATCAAACTCCTATTTCTCTCACTCAATGTCAATTGGGACTTTTCATATAAACTTACTTTACTCTGCACTATAGACACTATTATCCATAAAATGTACCACTTAGACATAGAAAATGCATATTAACAAATAACTAGAAAATATTACATTGCAAATGGAGTAAATTTTTCAAATAGCATCAAAATATGTGTGGTAAGAGGGTGCAGAGGTGGTTCAGTCAGTTCATTGTCCAACTCTTGATTTCTGCTCAGGTAATGATCCTGAGATTGTGTCCTGCATCCAGCAACTCTCCTCCCCATCCACGTGCTCTCTCTAAAACAACAAATAAATAAAAGTGCAGTCAGGAACCACACACACAGACACACAAAGGGATTTTTCTCCAAGATGTGTCCAAGAATCACAGTTGAAAAGTAAGTGGGAAATCAACTTTTTCAATTTATAAGATCTGGAAAAGAAATGTTCACATGCCCAAAATTAATTTGCTAATTAGTGAAATATTAGGGCACAAGCTCAGATCTCCTAAATCCTAATCCAATATCTCTTCTGCTCCAAAGGGCACAGAACAGTTATCTCTGGACATAAGAATAATTTTAAAAACTGGGGAAAAAACTGGATTAAGGTGGGAATAATTAATAATCATTTAAATATTAACAGCCAAATGTATGTTTTCATGTTTTCCTTTTGAACGCTTTTGAAACTCTAATAGTGAAACAAAATTGAAGATTTTTCTGAGTATTTCAATGCTCAAAAAAGAAGCTTACACACACACATACACACACACACACACACACCACATCTTTATACATTAATTATCTATGAACGGGTACTTGGGTTGCTTTCATAATTTAGCTATTGTAAGTAATGCTGCAATGAACATAGGGATGCCTATATCTCTTTGAATTTGTGGTTTCCTATTATTTGGGCAAATACACAGTAGTGGAATTGGTGAGACTTACAGTAATTTTATGGTATTTTTAATTTTTTGAGGAACCTCTATACTGTTTTTCACAGTGGCTATACCAGTTTGCTTATATACAATTAAATACTACTCAGCCATAAAAAAGAATGAAATCTTGCCATATGCAACAACATGGATGGATCTAGAGCGTATGATGCTAAGTAAAATAAGTTAGAGATAGACACTCATATGTGGAACTTAAGAAACAAAACAAATGAATAAAGAATAAAAGAGATAAACAAAGAAACAAAAACCCAGACTCTTAACTATAGAAAACAAACTGGCAGGTTCCAGAGGGGATGTGGGTGGGGAAACAGGTGAAGAGGGCTAAGAGCACTGAGAAGTGTATAGGATTGTTAAATCCCTGTATTGTACACCTGAAACTAATATAACACTGCATGCTTATTATACTGGAATAAAAAAAAAAAGCTTGCATATTGATTGTATGCTGTACTGTGTACAAGTTAATCTCTCTAAAATTTTGTACTTTTTTTTTAAAGATTTTATTTATTTATTCATGAGAGACACAGAGACAGAGACACAGGCAGAGGGAGAAGCAGGTTCCCTGGGGGGAAACTGATGTGGGACTCGATCCCAGGACCCCGGGATCACACCTTTAGCTGAAGGCAAATTCTCAACCACTGAGACGTCCCAAAAGATTTTGTACCTTAAACTTAATGTTAACATTGTTCTTTAACTCCATTCTATAATTTTCTTTTCACAAGCTACAGAAACATAGAATTAGCATCTCGAGACTATGGCTTCCACATGGATATGAATGAAAATATAAATAGAAATTTTTCATGGGAAAGTAGTTGATACAACAAAAACTATATATAGGAAATAAACTGTACAGATGTGCAGAAGAATTTATGTTGTTTTTAAGCTAAATAATGAGATACTGTGACAACATCACACAAATTGCTACTAACACATCAAGACCACTGAATATATATGTAATGATTTAATAAACAGGGAGCATCAAACGTCTTAATGCCAACATCTGTACGATATTAAAATTACTTTAGATATGAATTTTTGAAGGTATATCTAGACTTACTGAAAGAAATATGCTACAAAATACAGTGTTACATTTATTTGATTCTTGAACCTGCTGAGAATAGTGCATTGTTTTCCCCTGGAATAATGACACAAAAAATACATGTAAGTTCTTTTGTATTTCCTGCTGTTGGCTTAATTTGTCGGTGGTGTCTTATGAATTAAGTATAGTAAGGGATCAAAAATTAGAAATGGGGGGAGTGTCTGCCTTCAGCCCAAGGCGTGATCCTGGAGTCCCGAGATTGAGTCCCACATCGGGCTCCCTGCATGGAACCTGCTTCTCTCTCTGCCTGTGTCTCTGCCTCTCGTCTGTGTGTCTCATGAATAAATAAATAAAATCCTTAAAAAAATTAGAAATGGGAAAAAAAATTAAAGTACTAGTATCTAAACATATTTCGGTCCTGACAATCTCTCTGAAAAATTTATCTAGGGGCGCCTGAATGATTCAGTCAGTTAAGCATCTGCCTTCAGCTCAGGTTTTGATTCCAGGGTCTTGGGTGGGGAGTCTGCTTCTCCCTCTGTCCCCATTGTGCTCCCTCCGGTCATATAAATAAATAAATAAATAAATAAATAAATAAATAAATAAATAAATAAATAGATTAAAAAAAAAGAATTTATCTAGACTCTTGACATGTATACCTCACAGAAAAGAGATAATACTAACTTAATGCTGTCCACAGAGATTTGACCTTATTATAGACATTATTTGATCACTACATTTTCAGCATCTAAAAATAGACTTTAAAAAGAATATTCAAGGGTCATGTGGGTGGCTCAGTTGGTTGAAGATCTGACTCTAGATCTCAGCTTAGGTCTTGATCTCAGGGTTGTGAGTTCAGTTCTCGCACTCCGGGTAGAGCCTGGTTAAAAAAAGAAAAGCATATTCAAGTTTTACATGTAACATAGTGAATCCTTACTATGTTCTCATAAGAAGATATAAATACTATATTATTTATTTGATGTGTTAACATTTTTTCATGAACTATTTTTTGTAGCAAATATTTAACATTTTTTGCATTTTTTTCCTGTAATACTGCTGAGATTGAAAACAACTCACTTGCTTTAGCAAACTGTGTAAATAACATATTTATAACAACTCATTGTCTTTCTTCAAGTACTAATTTTCAGTTCAGTACCTAGTGTTGGAACCATTTCTTGCATGTTCTATCAGCAATGAGTGAAAACTAAGTAAATAAAACCAATCATTTAAATTTTGTCTCAGTCTTATAAAAAATATCAACTAAATAGGATGAATATGTCATCTAGGAGGGTCTAGATGTTAAAAAAATATTTTATAAGTGAAAATGTGCTTGTTTTCAAAGTACTGAACATTCTACAAGCTAAATAGCAATTCTGTATTTATACATATTTATGTGTTTATATTCTGTTTTGTTCTACCGGAGGTATTTATTGTTACATGTTGTGTTGTTGTATATTATCTTCAGATTTTTACACATATAATTAACTTCAAAATTCAGGCGTTTGAGGGGCTCAGCTAAGCCGTCTGCCTTCAGTTTAGGTCATGATCCCAGGTTCTGGATGGAACTTCAAGTTGGGCTCCCTGCTCAGTGGGGAGCCTGCTTTTCCCCTTGCCCACCTCTTTCTGTCTTGTGCTGTCTCTCTCACATGCTCTCTCTTTCTCTCAAATAAATAAATAAAATCTTTAAAAACATTTCAGGTTTTTGAGCTCTTCAATTCTACTTGATTAGAGACATAATTTGCATTGTTTCTATATGGTAATTATATTTAAGACACCTATTTGTTCAAGATAACAATTACATAAATATCTTCATGGACACATTATAAATATAATTATATAATAGTGATTTAGTACTCTGAAACAACAGAATGAACATTGTCCCTATTGCCGATTATCTTTGTAAGTTTTGCAAATAAAATCATACGAACAAGAAAAAGTTGAGTGACTTTGGCATTTGTACTGTAGAAGTAGAAAGTGGAATACAAGACAGATCGCAACCTGGAACTTGAACTTCAGAAATTAACAGCAATTGCTTATCAAAAAATATATATATTCTGTGATCAATTGAGAGGTTTGTAGCAGTTCAAATGATTACACTTAATTTAAGTTACCTCCCATTTAAGATATATTAAAATTTACTTCAAAATGCATGGAATAATATTGTCAAAATGATTTAACAGAATCAAATCAAAACACTAAAACACTCAAATTTTCCTGAGATTAGAATATTGCAGCTGTAGAGAAAGAACATCAGGCATTTTGAGAGTCTGTAAATCCTCTTCAAGGACGAGTATTTCCGTACTTAAAAAACATCATATCCCCAATTGTTTTTACTGTGGCTCAGGTATAATTCACACCAATAGTATTTTAGTTTGCTCAAATATTTTTGAAAACTCCCAAATATCTCCAACATCAGTTTCCTAACAGAATTACCTTGTTTAAATTTAATAAAAATATTTTCTTTTGCACCACACGCTGGTCTCGATAGATGATTTTGCTGCGTTTTAATGGCTCCTTTTTCATAGCTATTAGCTCCAAGTATCTGGTCACCTTGCCTGCATCAAACAATTTATTTGTACCACACATATCTTCTTTTGCAAGGATTTGGAAGAGTGTGAAATCCTCATCTGAGTTCTATGATTTTTTTGCTTAATTCACTCTAATTACACTTAAGACATTAGTCATAATTGAATAAATGAATGAACCCTCTGAGTTCAAGTATGTGCTTTGACATATTACCTGACTTGTTGAAGAATGCAGCTTTTTTCCTACAATCTGGAATCTTCCCTCTAAACCTGTTCCTGTAATTGATAGCTACCCAATATCAATGCTCATTTATGCTAGCTTCCTGGAACTATTTGTATCTTTTTCTTTCATAATGTCTAATGTCAAATCACTATAATCTTGATCTTCAGATTCATATCACCTCTTTTTTTCTAAGAATCCACGTCATATGGCTCTTTCTTTCCTGGCACCTTACTGCCTGAGATTTCTTGGTAATGTATATTATAAATGTCTTATTATATTTCATTTTTTTCAACAATTATCTTGCTCAGGTAGGTATTTTTTGTTTGCAAATCTCAGAACTTTCAATTTTGACTTATTTCTCTAAATACACTTATTTTTAAGGAATCATCTTATGGCAACTTTGACTAACGTGGAACCATCACTAAAAGAATCAGTCATATTTAATAAACCAAACAATGAGCCATCAGAATTCAAGGATATGATAACCAAACATCGGAACATATAACTCCACCTTAAACCAACTATCTGTGGGTAGGACCTCAAAAACTTACTTCATTCCCTACTCACTTTTTGATATAGGTATTTATGCTAAAATATTTTCAAATTTTTAAAAATATTTCATTTACTATTTGTTTTATAGTTGGTGTATGTAATCATCCCTCTGTATAATATTTTAATGATGCTTCATTATTAGCAATACAAATTTCGTTCTAGAAATTATTGATACAGAAGCATATTTTATATCTTATTTTTTAATTTATGTTTTTGGAGAGAGAGTGAGAGAGAAAGCACATGAATGGAGAGAGGAACAGAAAGAGAGGGAGAAGCGGGTTCCCCACTGAGCAGGGATCCCAGGGACGCAGGGCTCCTTCCCAGGACCTTGGGATCATGACCTGAGCAAAAGGCAGTGGTTTAATTGACTGGGCCACCCAGGCTTCTCTATATCCTATTTTTAAATGTGATTCATAGGTACCAAAAACGGGGCCCTCTAATTGTGTATTTATGTCATTATAACTATCAAGGAAACACTTAGATTTAATGTTAAATAATACATAAACGACATATATAAAACTGTACATGTATGTATCTATGTCCACAGATAATTGATATGCAGATAATAAGCTCATTTTTAACTCAGGCATTTCCACAGAAGAAGATCCCAAGCATAACTGATATTTGGTAACTTTTCTCACTTACCTTCCCTAGTGTTTGTTAAACCCTTTATTTCAGTGTCCAGCTTGAGAACTCCATCTGGGATTCACCCTGCTTTTCAGAACTCCTCTGAAATGTAGAGCTGCTATTTATTTGAGATTTGCTTATGTCCTCACAGAGTCAATCCAAAAAAAAAAAAAAATTGCTGTGTTTGTGATTTTTGAATCAGAAAGCTGCTGGCACTGAAAAATGAAGAACAGACCCTTGCATTCTGGCAAACTGCGAACAGAACTAAACTATTAACATTACATCATTTTGAGCCAAACGTACTTTCCTAAGATTTGATCTCTTTCCTGAAATGATGTGGTTTGTTCAAAAAATACATGCAGGTGCATTTTTAAAGAATGAAAGTAGATGTGGATTTCTTTTATCAAAATGACCATACTGCTTTAAGATTCCTTAATATATAAAAGTAGCAAATGGTTTTGCCTGATAGAGTTAGCCTCCCTGTTACCATCTTTTGATTTCTACATTGAAATTCCTTTTTTTTTTCTACATTGAAATTCTGATACTACCAAAAGTAGTCTCTCTCTCTCTCTCTCTTTTGCATCTGAGATGTTCTATTTTGCACATTGAATAGAAAGCAACATGAAGTTGCATAGTTAGTCTAAGCAGACACATGCCAATTCTATCAGGGAAAAAAAAAAACTGTTGACTTTAAAAATAATCGGAAGTAACCTCGTTGTTACATAGGTGTGTGTGTGTAAAGTTAACTTGAAATGGCATTTTATCACAGCTGTGATACCATTTTAAGTGCCCTGCTTTCTGACTAGTCACAGAACAGCAGCCAAGTGGAAATGACAGTGAGTGACAATTACAGAAGAAATAAAATGGCTTCCAGAAGTGCACAGAGACCTGGGGACCTCAATCAACTGAACTACAAATCCATTAAATGACTTAATTTTGTGTATCCAACTGTGAGATATATTTACCACTACACCGACAAGAACTGTAGATAATGAATGCAGTTGCGATACATTCCACCCACTAGCAAGTGTGTTCCCTGGGTTCAATAACAGTTTAACACTGCTTATGAGCAACAACTGCTAATGTAGGGTCCAGCTCAACAGAAAATAATGGCTAACTCAGGCAAATGACTAATATCCCTTGTTTCAAAGAAGGCAAACCTCAAATAAAAAAAAAAAATGCTAACACCACAGGCAACACTGATCACTGGCATCAAAAAAGACAAGGTTGGATCACTTTATTTATTACATATATTTTAGAGAGGGAAGAGGGGTAGAAGGAGAGGGAGGGAGAGAATCTTAAGGAAAGCTCCTCATTGATGGGAGAGACCCACTCTGGGCTGGATCTCAGATCCCTGAGATCAGAACTAGAGCTGAAATGGAGAATCCGATGCTTTACCAACTGAGCCACCCAGGTGTCCTGAGATAATATTGAATGGTTTTAAATTAATATCGATTAAAATTGGCAAGGTCCCCAAAGAGGAAGGGATGACCCTTAACTTTGAAACAGGCTGGCTTAAATTCCATGTGTCCTGGAGACTGGGACGTGTTGGAAATGGTGCATTTGCCAAGGGATCCGACCCTAAAGGGGAGATAACATATGCTATAATTTGTACTAACAGCTTCCAGTTGATGATTTTTTTTTTCTTTAAACATCACATTATAAAAGGAATTTACCTGTGGTAGAGTAAGTCGACAATTTGAAAGTCTATAACAGAAAGAAAATCTCAATTCACTCACTCATTTATCCATTGGAAAATATTAATAGAGGTATTACTGTGTGCCAGGGATCTGTAACAGTCATGACTGAAATAATCTGAGTGAATACCTAATATGATTTTTAAGTACTATTTAAAGTGACAATGAAAGTTCATTCATTCAACATAATGAAAAATTATGCAGAGAAAATTTAAATTTTAAGAGTATATTTTTTCATGGGTGTACACGATTCAAGTGCAAATAATACAGATGGATGAAAACAGTGCTTAGCTTTCATCAGTGTTCTTTATCAATAATATTACATGATGAATGTGTCTCATTTTGGGTTAATTTATTTGACTATTTTTCCAAAATACCTGTTCTAGGATTTCGGCAATTATCATCAATTTTTACCTCAAAACCTGTAAATATACAATTTACTTTAATTTACTTTGGCATTGTAATTGCTGACTGGGAAGCAAAATAAACAGCCTGAAGCTAACGCATGCATCTTCTACACAGGAAAGAAGCATATGATGATTAATTGTTATAAAAAACTTACTATAAAATGAGCTGTAACTAAAAAAGGTGAGGGAAAATTGATCAGCATAAAGTTTAGGGAAAATCTAAAATAAGCATCCATTATAATCCTTTTATTTTCTTAATTGGAAGACAAATGGGAAGATATGAATGCTACAGTGTAAATATGTAGTTAATTACACAAAGTGAGTAACTTGGAACCACAGAAGAAAAAATATAACAAGGCCACTAACTAAGTATATGATACATGCTTTTGAATAACTTGTTTAAGCAATCTACTTGCATTTTCTATATATTTATAAGAATATAAGCTATATATTATATATATAGAAGATATATAGAACACACATATATATACGCACATACAAACAATATGTGTAGTGTTTGATAATAACAATTTATGTTATGGGTATTTTATTTTTTAAATATGTTTTAAAATATGTTTTTTTAAAAAATATGTTTTCTCTACCTGTCTTATATGTCTTTCTAAAATGTGAGTACTTGAAAAGAATAAATAAATGTTTACCTAAGATTTATATATTATACTATGTGTTCATATCTATATAACATTTTCTGAACACTGTGTGAGGGAGATATACTTTTATCTCTTTATCTTTATACTTTTATAATTTTATCTCTCTCATACAGTGGGAATTTTATACATTTACAAGTGACACTAGGGATAGAGTTTTATACTTTTCATAAGTTTTATAGTTTTTTAAATACTTTTACAAGTGGTCCTAGGGATAGAAGGCTAAGAGAATTGAGGTGTTCATATAAGATAGTGTTTGGTCGGTAATTAAATTTCAAACTGAAACATGATGTAAATACTGCTTTAGAAATAAATCTGTGAGTGGAATTCTAAGAGGAAGCTAAGTTTATTAAGTACCTACTGTGGTTTGAAAATATTCCATACATACTTTCAAAAATATTTTTTAGGGAGGGTATTATTTTTTTTCATTATATAGTAAAAGAAATTTGAGAATTTAAATGACTCCTTGAATTTGGTGGAGTTAGTAGCTGATAAAACCAGGAAAAAATGAATTCTAGTTCAACAAATCAGTATCTGTCCTTAGCAGGATTGTTGTCCTGACCTTATATCTTCTATCAAAGTTCTGCTGTTGTCTCCACTGTTTCTACTGTCTGCTGAAATGCACTGGGAAGCAGAACAATTGTGAAACAAAAACACAAAGGTAGTTGAAGTCGTGAACCCTGTCAGCACCCGTGTTCTGATACTCTTTGAACAAGTGGGCTTGTTGATAGCGGACCATCCCCCTCAGAGCTCTTTCCTCATATCCTGCAGTGGAAATCTGACCCAGAAAACATCCAATAAATAGTCATATTTACAAAAGGCTTGCTTTATCTACACTATACATTACCAGTGATTTCTAGTCTGGTGCCAAGGATAAGTTATATTCATCACAAACTAATACAAAAGATCAAGCTAGATCATATTACGATGACTTAGTCTAGCTTTAATCTTTGATCCTAATTGGAAAATAGATATTCCCTCTGATGTTACAGTAGCCATTTCAAAAGTTGTTTTCAATCCTTACATACAGTATTGTCTTTATAATTAAAAGTTGTGTGCATTATCATTAGCATGTACACTTATCTTTTATCATACAGTTCAGAAATTCATAGAACTGAGTGTAATTCTATGATTTAGTACACTTTCCAACGTTCTTTATTGGTCACTTAAACTATCCAAAATACATAGACATGCATTTCCTACCAAATATGATCCACAAATGCTTATATGTAAACAATCAATAATGATAAAACATATAAAATATTATGATTAATAGCATAAATAAAAACAATTTTATTTAAGGTTGTACTGAAATCATAACTGTCCTTTGTCATATGTACTTTTGCAATAGTTGGATACAGATAGTGCTGTATATGTAGAGGATATAGTAGAGGATTTGACATTAAAAGAGAATACTTCAGGTGAGGTTAAGCACCTCTGATAGAGCACATTCCTATCATAGTGCTAAGTTACTAGGGAAGACAAATGCTTAATTAAAATACAGCTTTATGAAAGAATGTCTTTATTTCATCCCAGAATGGTCTAAGGAAAAATCCAAGTTGCCCTATTACACTCTGATGTTCCTATCCACCAGCACATTATCCATCCAATTAGATAATGCTGGATAAATAGATATTAGCACTTTCAACCAATGTCTAAACTATTTCCTAATCAACTAGGAATATACTTATGTATATTGTTGAATAATATATCTCTCCTTTGTTTGGTAGAATTTATATTTTGCCAAAATTCTATATCGCTTTGCTGGGTTATATTTTAGGTTTACTGCTTCTCCATAATCTATAATGATAGTGAATCTTAACACATTTCAAAGCCACATAGATATCATCTGTGAAGGCATTCTATAAGTAAATAATCTGGTTCAAGATGCTTTTATGTTTTTGTTTCAAGGCAGATCAACACATTCCTGTCCTTGTTCCTAGGATCTTCATTAGTTTAGGGATTGTTTTCAAGTATTTAAACTCTTATACTTTATGTGTTGCCAACTTGTCCCAAAGAGTGAAATATTTGCATAGGAGATTTTTAAATTGTATATTTTCAGGATGTGCAGTAATGATAGGAAAGCAAATAATCTTGTGAATGAATATTTTAAAATTTATTCATAGTTTTTAGAAAGGAAAACATAAGAGTAATATAGGATAAACTTTTAAAACTTTGATTATATTCTGTTTTATTTTTTTAAAGAATTTATTTACTTGAGAGAGAGAGATTGAAAGAGAGATAGCATGGGGGGGGGGTGGGGGAGAAGCAGACTCCTGCTGAGCCTGACATGAGACTGGATCCCAGGACCCTGGGATCATGACCTAAGCCAAAGGCAGATGGTTAGCTGATTGAGCTACCCAGGTGCCCCTATATTTTGTTTTAATATATATAATATGTTGGATAGAATTTACTGGCCAGTAAAAACTTAGCAGAGTAGTACAGATTACTATAATATATTAAACTGTTTCTAATTAAGGTAGAATTGTTTAGTTAAAAGTAATATATGCTACAAGTGTATGCATTAGTCAGTGAAAAGTAAATTAATAGAATTCTCTGCCTTTCTTCTTCTGTAACAACACTGGGACAGGGTCAAGCAGGGCTCCTCAGCCTTTAGCTCAAATCAAGAATCAGGATTTGCCAGCAGGAAAAGCATAAATTTCCAACAATATCTCATCTCACTGAGGTTTCTCCTCACTGGAAGTGTAGTCCTCCTTGCTTCTAATTGATGAGTTTAAGAATATATTAGACACATGGTCAAAATAAAAATAAAAATAAAAATAAAAACATATTAGACACAAAGACAGGTTTAGTGAAATGAAAATTGAGACAAGTCAGAAAATATATATACTAAAGAAAAGGAATCAAAATAGTGAAAAAGTATGCAAAGAGTGAAAGACAGGGTGCCTGGCTGGCTCAGTTGTTTAAGCATCTGCTCTCAGCCCAGGTCACGATCTCAGGGTCCTGGGGTCCAGCCCTATCCAGTGCCCTTCTCTGCAGGGAGTCTGCTTCTTGGTCTCCCTCCATCCTTCTCCCCGCTTGTGCTCTCCCTTTCTCTCAAATGAATAAATAAAATATTTTTTTAAAAAAGTCAGAGACATGTGGGATAAAGCAAAAAAAGTTCACAAGTAAGTTTCTTGTGCCCAAGATTGCGAATCCGAGAAACCACCAAGGAGCTGACACTGATGCAAGCGCAAGAGGGTTTATTTGCAAGCTCGAGCTTGGATCCAAGTATACCCGACACAAAGGAGCAGGGACTTGGACCCCGAAGTGGGTTATAGCTGGTTTTTTTATAGGCTGGTCTAGGGGATTTTCAGAAGGGGTGGAGGAATTTCTCAAGTTCTGTTTACATTCTGATGTGGGGCTTTCAAGGGCATTGAGCTCTGTTCTCATTCTAATATGGGACTTTCTACCATGGGTGTGGGCTCTGTTGTCTTTCTGATATGGGATTCTCTGCCAAGGACATTGAGGACATTCTGCAGTTTTTCCTATAAAGTTCAGCTCTTATTCACAGGGGCCTAAGATGGCTGTACTTGTGCTAATGCTAAACTTGAGGTGGAATGGCCTTGATTTTTCTCAGCCTCCACAAGTTCAAGATGGAGAGAGAAAATGAAGCTGAAGCAATATATTATTAAACAGAGTTGATGAAAGAAATCAACTCAAGGATCGAGAAATTCTCCAAGGACCAAAGTAAATATATAGCACACCACACCTGGATACATCATAATAGAACAAATGAAAACCTAAATCAGAGAAAAGCTTATAAAAAGTAGTTAGAGGGGGGAAAAAAGCACATTATACTATTCTTTTAAAAAAAATAATAGTAAGCCTGAAAACTGGCTTGTGAGCAGAAAACATGAAAAGCAGAAAACAATGAAAACACATTATAAATGATTTGAAAGTAGTGTCAACAAGAAATTCTATTCCTATCTCCCCCAAAAATCTCTGCAAAAATAAAACATTCATTCAGATGAATAAGTGAACATTATCACTGTACCCCCCAAAATGCTAATCATCCTTTTAGCAGGAAAAAAAGCATTTGAGAGAAAAATAGGAAAATATAGTATGACATAAAAAAGCAACACAGGATATGGATGTATACATAAATATATAAATGAATATTAATTATAAAAAAGATAAAACAAGTACAGAATTAAAATCCATGAGTGCAATAATACCATAGGCAACAACAAGATAAATAAAATTCGAGTGAACTAGGGCTCTAGCATTATGCAAAGTAACATAAAATATAATGATTTCTGCTGAAATATAGTCAGTTCTTTGTAATCTCTAGGCATCCTTCCAAAATACTACTTTAAAAATAAGAAATTACAAGTTAGTATAAAACAATATAGTACTGAAGAGTTTAAAGGGGGATAAAGAGAGAATATTCAATACAAAATGATAGGTCGATTACTAAACAAATTGCTTTATAGCAGATATGAACTAAATTATATAAGTAATTATACAAATTGTAAGTGAATAAATATTCAAGTAAAAGACTAAAATGACCAGAATAAGTAAGATACCAAAAGCCATGGATTTGATATACGCAGGAGACACATGGAAGGAAAGTTGGAGATAAATAATTAGAAAAAGCTGTACTTTTCATATTATAACCAAAAACACAAAAATCTACAGAAAACAAAAGTTGGTTAAATATGCTAACATTTAATGTATTAGACCTGAATGCTAAAAGTATCAGACCATGTGAATAGAGTATATAATTAGACTCAACTGAAATGTTTCACAATTTTAAATATGTATACACAAAATAATCTACCTTCAAACATTTTTTTAATTGACAGTTACAGTGGATATAGAGAAATGTAAAGCCAGAAGAAATCCTCTTCAAAATAACCATGGGTCGAAGACTAAATCACAAAGGAAACTAAAAAAATAGTTTTATGTGAATGACAATAAAAGTATAACATATCAATACTTGTCCAATATGCCAAAAGCAGTATTTAAAAGTAGATTTATCAATTTAAGGATATATATTTTTATTAGTTCAGATTACCTTAACAAAATACCATAAACTTGGAAGGTCTGTGTGGCTCAATGGTTGAGCATCTGCCTTCACCCCAGGGAGTGATCCGGGGGACCTGGGATTGAGTCCCATGTTGGGCTCCCTTCATGGAGCCTGCTTCTCCCTCTGCCAGTCTCTCATGAATATATGAATAAAAATCTTAAAAAAAACCCATAAACTGTAGCTTAAACAACAGAAATTCATTTCTCACATTTCTGGAGGCTGAGAAGTGCAAGATCAAGGTGTTGGCTAATTGGTTCCCCTATGAGGGCTTTCTTCTCAATTTCTGAATGGTTACCTTCTCACTGTTTCCTCATGTGGTAGAGAGAGAAAGAGAAAGGAAGCTCTCTTTTAAGGCACTAATGCCATCATGAGGGGCCCACCCTCATGACCTTATCTTACCCTAATTACCTGCAAAGACCCATCTCCAAATACCATCACACTGGGGCAAGGGCTTTGTTGGACATGATCATTGAGAGGAGGTTACTGCTTGGTCGACAGGAAAGCTAGCCCTGGCCAATCAGGCTCCTGACCCCTCTCCCTGTGCTAGGAATATACATTCCTGCTACCATTTTGCAAAGGTAGGAGGGCACAAATACCAGAGTTAGGTCCCAGTCATGGTAACTGTGCTTGATGAGGATGCTAAGAAGTAGTATCCCTGGAAAAATTAGGAAAATAAAGAGGAGGATGCTATGATGATAGTGAAATGCTTGAAGAGTCTCATGCCATCTACCACCCTCAGGGCCACAGGAGAAGAACAATGACACCTGGGGAAGAACACAGGAAGAAAAATAAATACTCTTGGAAAAGAAGCAGTCCCAAAGCTAAACCGACAGATTTAAGCTTTTTGTAACAGTGCCATTATATTTCTAGGTACTCCTTTCTGTAACATCTAATGCTTCTACAATACTCCTGCATAACAATCTACCCTCAAACCCTCAGCTTAAAACACGGAGCCTATATTATCATTCCCAAGAAAATCTGGGCTCCCTGATGTTTCCAGTATTAATCTGGCTCCACTCACTTGTCTGCAGTGTTTGTTGTCCTCTTAGATGGCTCTGAGGATTTTGGTGGAGTTCTAATGTGAGGATTTAGTCAAATTTTTAATTCTCCAACAGCCCAGCCCAGGCTTCTTAGTCTAGTATGAGACATAATCATGGCAAGGTAGAGGTCCAAGAGGGACAGCATAAGCCCTTAAAGACTTAAGGCTTTTTAAGATTTGTTAGGACCTTTAAAGCTGTCAAATTGTCATTTGTTTCACATTCTATTAGCCATGTCACAAGTCTAGCACAAATTCAAGGGTTGTAGAACTAGATTCCACCTTGAAGACAGGAGCTGCAATATCATGTGGCCAATCCTACAAATGCATAATTGGTGGAGAGCTGTGTCATTTTTATAAGGAATCTACCAAAATATTGTTGGGATGGGGTTTCTTTTGTGAAAATGAGAGAATGGAATGATATGGGAGAGGACGGCTTTGCCGCTGCAAATGTTATGTTTCTTATTCTACATGATGCTCATGTGAGTGTCTTCAGTTTGGAAAATTAATCAAGCTATAAATGTATAATTAGTCTGTTTTCTATATGTGTGCTATACCTCATTAACAATCTGTAAAAAATAAAAATTATATGATTGAAGAAGGATAATTCCTCATGATATGAGATGAAAACATTGTTCAAACTGATGATACTCTATGTGCATAGCGTGTAGAAATAACATTACCTTTGTATTAAAAAATAAATAACAACTATGGAGATCTCAGATTGGCCTAAAAGTTTGTTTCAAAAGCAAAATGGCATCCAATGCTATCCTACTAATTTCATACAAAGGAAATTTGACAAAAACATAACATCGCAGGTACACTGCAATTATAGGCATCTAAAAGAGAAATCTGATAAACATTAGTTTCCTCCAATGAAAGTGAGCATATTCAGAGACAACACTCAATAGTATTGAATAGAAATACATTTTCAAAACTAGTGTTCTTGATAACACTTTATTTACACTATGTAAAAATGAACTAAGCAATTCCTGGGAATACAGGCAAATAGTTGTTTAAAAAACAAAGCGAGGAGACATTTTAAAAAGTCATGAAAAATATATGTATTCCAAATGTATCAAATGGGATTAATGAGAGGCATTCTAAATATTTGAGAGTGTAAGTGACTTCAGATCAACCAAACAAATTATTTTGAATAGAAGAAAAAATAGCTTTTACTCATGAAGACAGTTGAGATATTACCCCTAACAAATATCATGGTATGGGTTCAAGATGAACAAATCCACACATTGTTTCATCCCATTTCACGTGGACCCTTGTCTTCTATTCCGTAATATTCCCTCGACATACTTAAGTAGCCTAAAATGCTAACTGATTTTTAACACTGCCAGCCCTGTAGCTGCCAAAGTTAAAGAATTTTTTAGGACCTTCATTCATTCTTTTCTCTTTCCCCAAGGTGAGTTGTTTTTTTAATTCAAATTAATGCTCCACTCCCAATGTGAGTGGAGCTCACTTGGAACTCATGACCCTGGAATTAAGACTCATATGTTCTACGGAGTGAGCTAGGCAGGCATCCCTGAGATTTTATTTATTTCTTTAAGATTTATTTATTCATTTATGAGAGAAAGAGAGAGGCAGAGACACAGGCAGAGGGAGAAGCAGGGAACCTAATGTGGGACTCGATCCCAGGACTCCAGGATCACATCCTGGGCCGAAGGTAGGCCTAAACCAATGAGCCACCCAGGCTTCGCCCCCTGAGGTTTTAAATCTCAAGAGTTTGAGTTACTCAGAGGCATTAGAAACTCCTAAGTTCTAGTAGTACATCTCTTCGTCTTACTTTGACTAGAAATAGAAATATGGTCAAATACACAGCTATATACTGATCATGGGCAGCACCCGTTACTATATTCAGATCAAACAAGTTTTGGGGAGCTCATACCAAGCAAGATCAATGTAGAACTAAATAGCAATGAACAGAAATTGCCAGAATGAGCAAAAACTACCTGAAAATTGGCATATGGTGATAATAATAATGCTAGTAGTAATAGTAATAGTAGTAGAAGTTATAACAATAATACATTTTCAGTATGATATTGAATGTCAAAGGTAAATATGTAGACACAGGCTCTCATTGCATAATCCTTTGAAATATGAATTTATTGGGTTATCAGGGAAAATCATTCAGTAAGGCATTTCACAGCAAAATGGGAATTTTGAATATAAATCCTGTAGGTAGGAAAAAACATGATTTTGCTATCTAATTATGCATTCTGGTAGTGAGTCAAGAAGAGAAGAAACAAGTTAAAACCTGGGAATGACTCCAATCGGGGCCCTGGAACAATATTACTATCTTCTCTCTTTTTGCCTCTTATTTATTAATCTCTGCAAAAGCATTCATTAAAAACAAATATCATAAATATCACTTGGTACAGTGAACATACTTGATAGAAATGGCAACCTCCTCCACTTTCTACCTTATAAATCTCAAATCATCCGTTAAGGTCTAGTACTAATGTAGCTTCACCTAGAACAGATACATTTCCTTATGTCAGTGGTTCCAAAAGCAATTTATAAATAAATTTGATCTGTTTTTAACCTTGTATTGTTACTATTTATGGGTTTTCTATATTTTTTCTCCCCCCACCCTGATATAGTAAGTAGAACATGGAATATAATAAATCAAAATGAATATACTAAAGAAAAATTTTATAGGCTTACTTTTTTAATAGAAATGACATTGAGGACATTTGCAAAATGAAAATAATTAAATCGACTGTGGTGATTTTATGTGCCTGTGGATGTGTGTATAAAAGTACTTAGCAATGTAATTAAAAAGTGGTTAAACATCAGATATTTTTAAACCGGTTGCTAAACTAACCCAATTTTATCATATTTTCCCAGAATAGAACATTAAAAAGTAGAATTAGAAGACAAATCAAAATCAAATGCCTACACATCTATATTCACCTGTGTGTACATTCCCACATAATTATTATTTCTTATATGTGTATAATATATATTAATATTATATATAGTATACATACATATATGTGTGTGTGTGAGAGAGAGAGAGAGATAAAGTTGCATAAATCTTATTTATGTATAGTTAGAGTGTTCCTCTCTGGTAAAATGTCTCTTCTCATCCGTTAATTGGATAACGTCTACGATTGATTAATGCTAACTGTTTAATGATTATCAGACTGCCCCTGAAAGGTAGGTGTTCTTTTACTAAGTTAGTTATTGTGTTAGGAAATATAAGTATCCTTTTCTTCTGAGAATCCCAAAGCTTATTAAGCTGAGTGAGCCATTACATGAGTCTTAGCCATTTTTTCTTTTTATGAGTTTTTATTTTATTATTCTTTTAAATTTTGATTTTGTATAAGTGGATATCAAAAACTAGCCTTATGTATACATGAAATGAGAGAATGAGGAATTTTGACAGCTTACATAAACCACTGAGACTGCATTTAAATAACCACTGAAACCCTGACTCTTTAATAGGTGGTTAGTCATTCCTGCAAATAAGATTTTTCATTTTGATTCAATACAGCAGTCCTTCCCACAAAAGCCTACATTTCAGAACTTCTGATGGATTTGGCAGATCATTGAAAATTGTATTATATGAATTGAGAAATGTAGTAAGTGTGTATCATATTTCATTATTATTTTGTATAAGTAATTTTAAATATGTGTGTGTGCTTTATAAAACATAATTACATTATAACTATTTGCACTTAAAATCATAATTCCTCATGAATTATTCAAGAATAAAAGATATATAATATTTTTGAACAGCCAAAAAGAATTTCCCCATAGTTACTTAAATCAAAAACGACAAAATACATTTCCTTCAAACTTCCTGAATTATTTTATTCTAGGTTAAGAACCAGCATGATGAAGTTTATCCCCAAAGGTACTCAGTGGAAAAGCTATAAGCCATGGAAAATGGGGTTTAAATTCAAAGTGCCATCTCAGAAAGCATAATAAAAATAGATTTTCAGTCTGCCCCAAACACAAATAGTAATGCCATAAAATATGAAATATTGGGAGTATGGTATTGCCATCTTTAATTTTTATAGTGGAGTTATTCTCAGATCTTCCTCTATGCTAGAAAATAACCTTATATCCTGTGAAAGTCATCCACTTCTTTTAGCAGACCTAGAAACTTGGATGAAGTCTCAAAATATGGGAATGAAAATATGTGGTGATTTTGAAGATTAGAATACACCATTGCAAATGATATTGCTATAAAAATAATTTAAGATAACAAAAATAATTAGAAAGAATCACTTGAAATGACACATTCATGGAAAAATTCATTAGAAAATATAATCGACCAGGATGGAATTGAAAGGACTCAGACTGAGAGACTTTATATTAGGACAGTAAGAAACCATTTCTGACCACTGGATAACACCCAATGGAGAAACACTCTTACATGCAGGGTTCATGAGTCAATGTTGCATCATTCTGCTCTGTTTTTGGCTTGTAGTGACTCATCTGAATGAAAACTTTAGGTAGGGTTAAAAGAATGAGTAATTATTTTTACTATAGTAATTACTATATAATTACATATACTTTAGTAAGTATATATGACCCTGGATTTCTAGACCTAGACACAGAGTAACTGTGGGTGCCCATGTGAATCTATGTGTGTGCACTTGTCTGTATATGTGTGTTTACAGTGCCCTACTAGGGCATGATCCTATTATTCTTTTGTTGCTCTCACAAATTTTGTGTTAAGTTGTACTCATCTGCAGACTACACTTCCATATGCAACCAAATTAAATTGGCTACTAAACAGTTTCTTATAAAAGGTATCCACCTAGACTTGTTTTCCTGACACCTATCTATATACCATATATCATAATGAAGCATAATTTTTCCTTAATAAATACCAGTAAACAGCTATATTGCAAAACTTAAACAAAGTATCATTGGCATTTCCAAGATCTCATTTCAACATAATCACACACGTCAATAGCAACAGAGCTCTGATACTATTTACTGCACCTAAATCTGTGATGAACTTGCACTTGTGTTTTATTCAGCGAAATGGGCACAGTTAAAACATAGATTTTACCTCACCGGGACTGCCATTTTTCATATTTCTAATTTAAAGAATAGTTACTATCTGTCAAATATGGGCCTTATTAATTGTATAATCTAGTGGATTCCAATAAAAATAGTTATACTGAGTTCCAACAGAAATGATTCTCATTTTTCATAGCTAATTATGGTATTTGCTTATTGTTTCTTAGAATGTCCCTAAATCTTTAAGTTGTAGCCAAAACAACTTTTTCAGAGGAATTGGAGCTGTTTTTTTTTTTTTTTCTTTTTGAGCTGAATTTCTTATCTTTTATGACCGTATACCGTTAAAACATCTGCTCTTCATAAAAATTATTGCTCTGATCACAGTTTTGCACCAAGTGTCTGGAGAAATAAAGGTCAAATAGTGCACACCATATTATAAAGCAAAGGCTCTGGCTGCCAGGAGCTAGTGTTCTGCTTTCTTTTGGCGTGGGTCTACTATCTTTGAGGCCTTATTTTATGTGGCTTGGGTACAAGGAGTAGTTTTCAAAGAAAGGGCATTTCTTAGAAAAGCAATCTCAGGACTAATTTGATACCCACAGGGAGTGGATCTGAAGTTGCTTCTCAGCTCAACATTACTGCCCTGTATTTGGAACATATTAACTAATTTTGTTGGAAATATCGAGAATAGTAATGCCATTTAAATTGCCCCTCTCTCTAAGATGCAAAGTGAAGTCTTCAACAGGTATGACTTAATGCACCAGTACTTATAGACATTTATATTTTATGATTTGTTCTCCCCGCCCTGAACTAAGAATAAGGATGTTACTGTACATCCCCAAGATTTCAAAAGTCCTATAAAATTTTTAAATTGATTATAAATCCTCTGATTCTCTAATCTCAGGGACTTCAGTGAAAAAAAATGTCTTGATGTAATATTTTAAAGATGAAGAAAATTATTCTTTTTGTTAAAATAGTTTCATTTATGTGTTAATTTGTTTTGCATTTGTATTTAGTACCTACTATATGGAAGTAAATCTAATGGTGAGGGTACAGTGATAAGCAAAATAATACAGTCTGTGTTTTTCAGAACTTATTTTCTAGAGAGAAAGATAACAGGTAAATGAGTCATATACAGCTTTTTAATGTTGGTAAGTACAAAGGAAAAAATAAAGCTGTGAAAAATTATAGAAAGTCAAGAAAGATGTCATTTTAGATCAAATGTACAGGGAATATACTTGATATTTAAGATGAAAAGAAAATGACTTAGAAAGCCATGCAAAGAAATGCAAATAACAGTAGAAAGAAATGTCATTATCTTCCCCAGATTGGTAAATTTTTACAAAGCTGATAGCAATTTTACAAAGTCATAACACCTACTCTTGTCAGGAATCTGGGTAAAAGGATACACTTACATTTTGCATAAGTGCCATTTGTTACAGTTTTCTAGAAGCAATCTGGCAGTGTAAATCACAGGTAAAATATATACACCCTTCATAATAGCAATCTCACTTTATAAATTCCTTCCTGTAGAATTATGTACATATATGTGTATATATGTATATGTATCAAATATGTTAAATGCTATAACTATAATTCATTGAAAAAATAAAACAGATTCATATTGAATGGCTACCAATGAAGGATTAACTGCATAAAATATGTTACGTGTGTTCCATGAAATATCAGTTAGTGTATAGTAATAATGAATTAAAGCTATAGCAGTTGCCTTTAAGATATATCTATGTTAGGTTTTTAAAATTTTTTATGAGTTTTATTTATTTATTTATTTGAGAGAGAATGAGAGGACAAGAGGGGGGAGGGGCAGAGGGAGAGGAGAGGTGGAAGCAGACTCCTCGCACACAGCCCGATGTGGGACTCAATCCTAAGATCCCAGGACATGAGCTGAGCCGAATGCAGATGCCTAACCAACTGAGCCACCCAAGCACCTCACCCCTCCATGCTGTGTTTTGAGTTATTTATATTAAGTCAAGATTGTAACCTCTATTACCTATGATTTTGGAGCGTTGATTCTGAAATAATAACATAGCTACACCTTGTGAAATCTGTTTTCATTATTCTAAATCAGAGAATAGTTACTTAAATTAAAATATGGCAAAAATGAGAAGAATAATCCAACATGTCAAGTCAATATGAATGGACATATTGTGAGTTTTAGATCAAGGGATAGAAAATCGAGGCCTCAGAAATGTGACGATGTGATATCCAGAATATACATATGTAGTACTCAGACTCTATGTCTCTGTATATTTATATTATGCAGCGCAACTTAATGTGAAGAGATTATGCTAAATCCTAGTGATGTAGTAGTGAAGATTGAAGTTTGCCCTTATAGAATTTAAATTTATCAGGAATTGCCTATGCAAGGAATGGGAAGTATGTTTTGTTAATGGAAAAATTTAACTCCAAAAGCTGCCCTACATGGCAGGGAATCAGGGAGTCTGAACTGAAGAATTGATCTAAAGAATTAGTAGGAATTAGATGGCAAGGAAAGAAATAGTGCAAAGTTAATGCAGATTGTGAGAAGAATGTGAAGAAAGTCACATAGGAAGATAAATACTATAGTTGCAGAAACACCAAGGTTTATGTGAGTGACCTTCAAGGGAGGTAGATAGTAGTGTAACCTACAGTGTTTGGCAAGGCATGGTTGGAAAGGTTAAGTGTTTTATTTTTACACTGGTCGCTGTGTGGAATTAGTTATAAGTATCTAAAACAGAGGAAACAACTAGATCACATGTTCATTTTCAGAAAAATCATTTTTGATTTTAACATGGAACAAACAGTGTTGAATAGAACCAGAGCTAATGTGAAGGAAGAGAAATACTGTCGTAGAAGTGGAAGGTAACTAAAAGTCGAATGATCAAGGCAGCAATGGAAATGGAGATGTGGATTACATTTGTGAATTCAATTAATTAAGCCTTAGTCATGATTTAAATATGAATATTGAAGCCACAGGTTTTTTAGGGAGACTCTCAGTTTTCTGAGAAAAGGTTAGCTAGACATAACACATGGGTGGTGATTTGTTTTTCACTGAAACTGAAAATGGGGTCATGATTCTAGCAGTGTAGGAGAAAGTAGCAAGGACTGCATGCTAAGTAACTTCAACAGGAGTTGAAGAGTCGTAGGAACCCGCAGAGAGCACAGCAGCACAGGAGAATGGGGATAAAGAAGAGGATTTATTCTAAGTTTCAGTTGCTCAGTGGGTACTGCATCGATTAAAGAAAATGAGACCCTATTAATGACCCACAGTCTCAGACCGCAGTATAAAACAAAACCCAAATATACTGTTTTTGAGCAACAGATACAACCATGACAGAGAACATAAGTGATTGGAAAAGCAAAGATACATTAAATATGAGAAAAAAGAATGAAAAAGTAGCAATGTTGCTGAGAGATTAATAATATAAAAGGGGGGGGGCGATGGTCCAGCAGTTTGGCACCACCTTCGGTCCAGGGCCTGATCCTGGAGACCCAGGATCGAATCTCACTACTGGCTCCCTGCACGGAGCCTACTTCTCCCTCTGCCTGTGTCTCTGCCTCTTACTATCTCTGTTTCTAATAAATAAATAAAATATTAAATAATAATAATAATAATAATAATAATAATATAAAAGGGGCTCATAGATGTGTTGAAATTGAACAGATGTACAAATGGGGATATAATAACCATAAATACTTATTGGGAATAAAATGACATCAAATATTTACTGAGAGAGTAGAACTTAAATGCTCACCCACACACACACACACACACACACAAATAAAATAATGGTTATGTTTATTAACTAGTTGGGGAGATCATATGACGATGTATACATATATGAAATCATCACAATTGTACAATTTAGATACCTTTGCAACTTTATTTTTTCTATTTCATTTATCTATTTTTCAATTATACATCAATAAAACTAACACAATACAAAATGTGTATGAGCAGAAGCAAACTTGCTAATGACTTCTACCTTCATATTTTTGCAAACATATTATAACATAGGCTTATATTATTTGAGTAGTTTCTATAAGAAAAAAATTTTTCTAGATATTAATTTCTAAGAAATGTTCTATTTTTCCCCAAGCTTATCTTGTGTAGATTCTCAGATCACTGTGATTTTTATTTTCAACCTAAGAATAAAGTCCTAGAAATAAAAATAAAACATCAAATATGCAAATAAATAAATAAAACATAAATCAAAAGACCAAAGACATAATAAAATGATAAAACATAGTATACTCAAATAATTTCCAGAATAAAGAATACTCTTAAAAATATTCAGTAAGCCAGGGGCACCTGGGTGGCTCAGTGGGTTAAGCGTCTGATTTGATTTCCACTCAGGTCATGAGTGGTGGGATCCTGCCCCAAATCAGACTCTGCACTTAGCGGCAAATCTGCTTGAAGATTCTCTCCCTTTACTCTCTCTCTCTTTCTCTTCCTCTGCCCTTTCTCTCTCTCACTCTGTCTCTCTAAAATAAATAAATCTTTTAAAAATATTCAATAAACCATGTTATAAACAGATGTGCTACAATCCAAGCTTTGTTTCATTTATAAAGTACGGGCCTCATTCTTAAGGGCCTTAGGATTTTCAGAATGGCCAAAGAGGATTGGATCCAATTTAAAGTCACCAGTTGCCTCAGCCCCTAAGAAGAGAATCAACCTGTCCTTTGATGCTTTGAAGCCAGCCATTGACAGCACCTCTGTATGAAATTTCTAGGTGGCATCATCTTCCAATATAATGCTGCTCTATCTACATTAAAAATACATTATTGGGATGCCTGAGTGGCTCAGGGGTTGAGCATCTGCCTTCAGCTCAGGGCATGACCCAGGATCCTGGTATCAAGTCCCACATCGGGCTCTTGTGTGGAGCCTGCTTCTCCCTCTGCCTGTGTCTCTGCATCTCTCTCTGTGTCTGTCATGAATAAATAAATAAAATCTTTTAAAAGATCTATTATTTAGTGTAGCCACCTTCATTAATTATCTGAGCTAGATCTTCCGGATAACTTGCAGCAGCTTCTGCATCAGCACTTGCTGCTTTACTTTGCCCTTTTATGTTATCAAGATGGCTTCTTTCCATCACAAACTTTTCCTTTGTATTTACAACTTGCCTAAGTGGCGAAGAAGCCTAGCTGTTGGCCTATCTTTGTTCTCAACATGCTTTTCTCTCTAAGCTTAAATATCTGTAGCTTTCAACTTCAAGCAAGAGACATGAGGGACACCTGGGTGGCTCAACAGTTGAGCATCTGCCTTCAGCTTGGGGCATGATCCCAGGGTCCAGGATCAAGTTCTGCATTCGGCTCCCTGCAAGAAGCCTGCTTCTCCCTCTGCTTATGTCTCTGCCTCTCTCTGTGTATCTCTCATGACTAAATAAATTCTTTAATAAAAAAAAAAAGAGAGAGAGAGACTGAGATTTTTCCTTTTACTAGAATAAGTAGAGGTCATTATAGGGTTATTAACTGGCCTAATTTCAATATTGTTGTCTCTCAGGAAATGGGGAGGCATGAAGAGAAAAGGACAGTCAGAAGAACATCCAGTTAGTGGAGCCATAAGAACACAGGCAACATTTATCACTTAGGTTTACTCTCTGATATGGGCACCGCTCATGGCTTCCCAAACGACAGCAGTAACATCAAAGATCAACGTTCACAGATCACCAAAACAAAGACAGTAATAACAAAAAATTCTGAAATATTATGAGAATTACCAAGAAGTGACACAAAGACACGAAGTGAGAAAAGCTGTTAGAAAAACGATCCTGATAGACTGACTCAAATGTAGGGTTCCCACAAACCTTCAATTTGTGAAAAACACAATCATCTGCCAAGTGCAATAAATGGAAGTGCAATACAATGAGGTATGCCTATGCTAGTCCCTTTTCTGAACTCCATGTATACAGGTCAAAATTTTTAAGAAGATACCCCAAATTCCATGTTTATATAATAGTTTAAATAATTGCACATATGAGATTGCATATAAGGGTAAATTATTTTTCTCCAGTTGTTTATTACATTTCACATAAAAACATTATAAAATTAACCTTTTGGAGACAGACTTTTCTATTTGGCATTGTTTTGACATGTGGATCTCAAACTCCTTTTTTGCATTCCAAATCCTTTATAATGTGTGAATTCGTACTTACAAAATTATATTTTTTCAAGTAGAAAATATTTGCTGGGCATTTTTAGTCCATATGAATATTTTTCAAATCCATTACGTAATATTTTGAGAAGTCGTAGGAAAGTTTGCAGTCTATGCAATTTAGAACTTATCCCGTAGTGAACATTAATGGACCACAATGTAGCACCCCTACATTTAAATACAAACTGTGCTTCATGCTTGATTATAGATGCTAGCTATAGTCACACCATTCTTCCTTTATTTAAAGCAGTAGAAATTTTTTCAAAATTTTAAATTTCTGAAATATACAGAATTTTTAAAAAGAGAGGTGCATTCTTCTGTGGCCTTGAGGAAAAGAGTAAAGTCTGTTTTTACTTTACTTCATATCTGGGTGTCTGAAATAATTATGCTTGAATGCCCCTTTGAAAGCAAGAGGTCTTCACATTCTCCTCCATCAACTAAAAGCAATGAAGCATTACAATTCTCTGCCTATCCTATTAATGGATTTGCAACCGAAGCAAAATAAATTCAAGGCCTTTTTTTAGATCTTGGTGAATTTTACAACAGCATCACCAGCAAGAGACCATAGAAAAGGAATACACAAACAAATTATACTTTTGATGTGATAGGAAAATTAGTGTGCTTATCAAAATCTTTATACTGATGTGGTCCATTTTTTTTTCTAATTCTCAAGCCAACAACACAGTGCATAAATTCTCTTTTACCTTATATATTTTTTAAATAAAATTTCTCTTCAGAGAATAAATTAACATTTTAATAATTCAAGAACATATAATTTGAAATGATGATAAATTTCTTCTGGATTTCCCTCCCATGAATGTAATAATTTATTACTTGTCAAAATAAAAACTTATTTTAAAGGAAACAATGACAGTAAACCATATCAATTAATTCTTTTACTATAATTTCTCAAATTTACATATAAACAAACCAACCAATCTTTGTAAAGCTTTAACTTAATATAAGTATGGAAAGTATCTAAAGATTGCATCTTGGATTGGCTCTGCAAAAATTTCAAAACTAAGCACAGCTATCCAGTATATAATATTTGCTGAAAATGAAATATTGACAAAAATAGAGATTTAATTATGCTGTCATGTGGAAATAAGATATTGAGAAATTATAAATTCTAAAGTTTTTTTTAATTTTTATTTATTTATGATAGTCACAGAGAGAGAGAGAGAGAGAGGCAGAGACACAGGCAGAGGGAGAAGCAGGCTCCATGCACCGGGAGCCCGACGTGGAATTCGATCCCGGGTCTCCAGGATCCCGCCCTGGGCCAAAGGCAGGCGCCAAACCGCTGCGCCACCCAGGACATCCCGAAATTATAAATTCTAATGGGTACTAGTGGGTATATGATTTTTCCTTTTTACCTCTGCTTTCCTTTTTCACTACCCAAAGTTTAGTGATTAGTGAGATGGAATTAAATCTGGTCCAAATTCTAAGGGTGGCCTCTAAGCGACCAAATTTTGACTATCAATCCAGGCTGTACAGCAAGGTGTTTCACTTTTTTTTAACTATCCAGCTTTAGGTTATTGTTAATAAAAATATCTTGATAATATACCTTCAGGGATTGCACAGACTAGGAGAAAATTTCTAGTATCAATGTTTTTTTAATATCCGTAGGTTTCTAATATGAAGCCAGCATTGAAAACCATTTGATTTAAACTATTCAAGATAGTCCTATCAATTTTGTCACTGTGATTGGTTCAGTGCACTTTCCTAAATCAATCAGTGGGATGGGACATGATACATCCCATCTGTAAAATCTGAACCAAAAGTGAAAATCAGTGTATCAATCAGAACATTATCTGGTAAATCTGAATGCAAATTGTGTCGTGATCCCGGGGTCCTGGGATCAAGTCCCATATTGGGCTCCCCACAGGGAGCCTGTTTCTCCCTCTGCCTATATCTCTGCCTCTCTCTGTGTGTCTCTCATGAATAAATAAATAAAATCTTTTAAAAATAATATAAATAAATAAATAAATAAATAAATAAATAAATAAATAAATAAATGGAACTATTACAGTCACTCAGTGGATGAAGCCAGTGCAAGGAGTGATGAAATCCTAAGAGAATGGCCCAAATGTTAATTTAGTCTGAATATGCAGCACTTTCAAGATAAATAATCTTGAACATTTTCAGTTAAACCAAAACCAAACAAATATCCTTCTCTCTCTCTCTTTCTTACTTTGATTTGAGTGATTCTTCTCTGACGTTAAACTTAAATTATCTGGCTTAAAAAAGAAAATGAACAAACTTTATGCTTTACCTTATCATTTAATATTGCTGTTAATTTTTGGAACTTATACATTGTATTTATTCTTAATTATAAACTGTATCCTATTCCTTCATGAGGACTGCCATATTTAATCTCTCCAGTAAAGAAAACTAAGTAAACATAGCAAAGAGTAAGAATCTGTAGTAATTTGACAATATCTCAGTAGCATAATAGAAGAATTGCCTCCAGTTAGAAAATACATATTTATCAGAAAAGATTCCATGCTCTTGCCACTATTATTCATCAGGGTATCTGACATCTGATCTGCTTCACAGAGGGAAAAAACACAGATATAAATATCAGAAGTTAAATTATATACTTATAAATTATTTCTTACATCAAATTTACTGTAATATTATTTTAATTGAAATATTTTGGTGAAATATTACAGGATAAAATAGCTACTTTCCATGTAAGCAACAAAGTAATGTAACAAAGTATAAAGCAAAATAAGTTTAAAAGATACAAAATTGCTCATCATATGTATGACAAAAATATATACATATAAAAGAAGACATACAATAAAATTATAGCAGCTTTGTGAAAAAGAGTGTTTTTTTTTTTAACTTTTGGATTTACATAACATCAGAAAATGATCCATAATAAAATATATTGCATGATTTTCACATATTTGGTTGGGTGGCCTGGGTGGCTCAGTGGTTGACCTGCCTTTGGCTCAGGTCATGACCTGGGGGTCTAGGATCCAGTCCCATATTGGGCTCCCCACAGGGAGCCTGCTTCTCCCTCTGCCTGTCTCTGCCCTCTCTCTGTCTCTCATGAATAAATACATAAAATCTTTAAAAAAATTTAAACTGAGTTGAAATATTTGCAATAAGTAGACCTTACTACTTACCAGACCTTACTATAACTATCCCTTAGCAATTGAGATATGTTCAAAAAATATCAAAAGATACTTTGGAAAAAAAAATGATAATAGAATTTACACTATGCATTTTTGTGATAAATTGCAAATTATCCAAGAAGATACTATTTGCACTTAAGGAAATTATAATGTTTATAAGTTAAAAATACAGTAAAGTTTTGAGGGGACAGATGCTCTCTTATACCATGGGCAAAATTCTATACCAATAAAATGGGAATAAAATGAGACAATTGGTAATATATATTAAATAATCCCATCGAGTATATACTTTGACCTTTTGCTCCATTCCCTATATTGTATTTTATCACACACCCACACTCATGTACATGCACATGTTTTCTCTGAATTTAGATGACACATGACTGATTTTTGGTGGTTTATTCATATTTTTGAATGATCTACATTATCATATTTTTAACTTGTTTTTTTTTTTTAATTTTTTTTTTTATTTATTTATGATAGTCATACAGAGAGAGAGAGAGAGAGAGAGGCAGAGACACAGGCAGAGGGAGAAGCAGGCTCCATGCACAGGGAGCCCGACGTGGGATTCGATCCCGGGTCTCCAGGATCGCGCCCTGGGCCAAAGGCAGGCGCCAAACCGCTGTGCCACCCAGGGATCCCTAACTTGTATTCAAAATAAACTATAAAAGTGAATTACTTCTTCCTTTGACTTCCACATTTACTATGTCAGTCTCTCTGTAGATTTTATCTCCAAATTATATTTGATACTATTATTTTCTTCCTATTTTCACTGTTTCTTTCTTAATCCTTGGCTCCTACTATTTTTAACTTAGACAACAACTAAATTACATGTCTCCCGTCTTCATCTCTTCTAACATTCCAATTCCTTTCTTAGAATCTCATCAGTTCAACATATTGTCATAAGACCATGTATGCCCTGGCAAACCAGATAGGTAAAGTCCCTGGTTTCATTTAATTTAGCATTCCATCATTCAGACACTATAGAAATAAAGAGTTTTAAAGTACAGGAAAAAAGAACTGATAAATGGCTAATTACACATAATGTGCTATAAATTTAAGTAAAAGGATATTGAAATGGATATTAAAGAAAATAAGTATTGGAATAGGAAATATAGATAAAAAGGATTAAGAAGGACAAGCTTCTGGTTGTAAGATAAATAAGTCCAAGAAATGAGAAGTACAGCATAGGTAGATAGTTGATAATAGTGTAATAACATTGTACGGTGACAGATGGTGACTCCATTCATTGTTTTGAGCACTGAGTGCCGTACGACACTGTCAAATATGTTGTATACCGTGAAATATTGTACATCAATTATACTTCAATAAAAAAGTCACATTAGATAAAAATAAATTCGGTGAAAGATTTAATCTAATCCTTGAAAGATATAAAGGCAGAAAACATGCATACATATTAGCAACTGATGTCATATACATGAAACAGTACACTGCTTATCTTGAGTCTTTAAAGTACTGGAGTGATCAGATGTTAGTTTGTCTAGAAATTAATCAGTCAAGAGTGAGTGGTATTTGATATATTCAGAACAGTCAAATATAACAGGGTTTGATAGTCTATTATAAGGAAATTATATACGTATATATATTTTTTTCTAAAAGCAAGAGAAAATCTTTAAGTACAAGAGGGGATGAGATAGAAATCATTCTGATCCATTTTAACAAATTGCTCCACCCAGGAAAATACAAGTGCAATTCTATTAACTTTCTTTGTTAGACAACGTGTACTGTATGTGTTTATTATTCATCTAGTTTTTATGCTCGGATTTCCACATAATTCTCAGAAATCATTAGTTTTAATCGGATATACTTTTCAGTTGTGGGTAACTTTTTGTTTATTTTTATGAATTCTGTATTAACATTGTTGACCTGCAGATAAAAATTTCTCGAAATGTAATGTTTTAGTCTTACATAGTTTTGGATTTGTTCACTTCCTTCTTTAGGATATAGGGCATCTAATTTTCTTTTCTCTCTCTCTCTCTCTCTTTTTTTTTTTTTTTACAGATTTTATTTATTTATTCATGAGAGACACACAGAGAGAAACAGAGACACAGGCAGAGGGAGAAGCAGGCTCCATGCAGGGAGCCCGACATGGGACTTGATTCCAGGTCTCCAGGATCACACCCTGGGTCCCAAGGCAGGCGCTAAACCACTGAGCCAACTAGGGATCCCCAGACATCTAATTTTCTAAGTAACTTTATGGAAACCAAGTATTGTATTCATTTATTCCACTGAGGACTTTATTCTAACCATCCTGTTCTTTAACACTACAAACACATGTGAAGTGGATATAATTTTTTTTAATAGCCTTGGTTCTTACTTTTGCATAAATTGCAGTAAAATGTCACTGAGAATACAAATTAGAGCTTTTATTTTTGTAAAATTACAATTTACTTTTTATGGTAACTGTGTTTTGCTGAAGATCACTTACCTTAGAATAAAAATCACAGAGTGTCAGGAGCACCCTTCTACTTATTAGATGGGATGCTGCTTGATTCACAAATCATTAAATAAAACCAATTAGATCTTTCCATTCCCTTAGTTGAATTTTTGTTCTTTAACAGATTTGGTGGCAGTGGCAGGCTGAACTAGACTTCCTGCAGCTTTTGGGACAGTGAGAAATATGGTCATGGAGCCAATGAACCCTTTGTCTTTCTCACCATTGTCAAGGGCCATACGTTCTTTTCAGACTTCAGCTCCACTTTCTTTGTATTGAGCTTCAGATCTAATCGGCTTTCCGAAGCTTCCTGTCTGATTAGAAGCCCTAGCCCTTGGTTCCATCTCCAGATTTCATGTTGAGAACCACTGACGGCACTATGGTTCCTCCATTGCCTTGAAATCAGTCTGTGATTTCCATTTTGGGGATCTACTGGTTCAATCCTTTCCCCAAACTCCAGATTCCATGTAGAGAACTGTTGGTGGTTACCACCTGGAGTTGAACTGGGTCTGGGATTAGACAGGGTTCAGTTTGGGCTGGACTGAAGCCAGTGGAAGGTCTTAGGTGAGTATACAAAAGAGTTAGTTGCTTATAGAAATCTCAAAAGTAAAAAATGCTGCAAAGATCAGTGCACAGGTTGAGAATTTAAAGATTCTTAGAGCACTTGCCACTGCAAGAAGATTCTCATGATAAGCCCTTTAAAAAGTATTAATTTGTTTGGGAAATCCAAAAGTTTAGCTAAAATAAATGGAATCCTTTACATCCAGAGAGTTGAGTGTGCCACATTCCAGCAAACCTACATATTAAATAGTTAGGAACTATAATCTCAGAAGTTGCAGGTATCTAGCAAAATGGCAAGACTCTACTAAACATAACGTAGAATTACAATGGCCATTGTGAGGAATGTTCCAGCTAGACAAGATGACTCATTTAAGAAATGCATTTATTTGTTTTTTTTTTTTTTTTTTTTTTATTGGTGTTCAATTTACTAACATACAGAATAACACCCAGTGCCCGTCACCCATTCACTCCCACCCCCCGCCCTCCTCCCCTTCTACCACCCCTAGTTCGTTTCCCAGAGTTAGCAGTCTTTACGTTCTGTCTCCCTTTCTGATATTTCCCACACATTTCTTCTCCCTTTCCTTATTTTCCCTTTCACTATTATTTATATTCCCCAAATGAATGAGAACATATAATGTTTGTCCTTCTCCGACTGACTTACTTCACTCAGCATAATACCCTCCAAGTTCCATCCACGTTGAAGCAAATGGTGGGTATTTGTCATTTCTAATAGCTGAGTAATATTCCATTGTATACATAAACCACATCTTCTTTATCCATTCATCTTTCGTTGGACACCGAGGCTCCTTCCACAGTTTGGCTATAGTGGCCATTGCTGCTAGAAACATCGGGGTGCAGGTGTCCCGGCGTTTCATTGCATTTGTATCTTTGGGGTAAATCCCCAACAGTGCAATTGCTGGGTCGACATGCATATGAGAAAATGCTCTACATCACTTGCCATCAGGGAAATACAAATCAAAACTACAATGAGATACCACCTCACACCAGTGAGAATGGGGAAAATTAACAAGGCAGGAAACAACAAATGTTGGAGAGGATGCGGAGAAAAGGGAACCCTCCTACACTGTTGGTGGGAATGTGAACTGGTGCAGCCACTCTGGAAAACTGTGTGGAGGTTCCTCAAACAGTTAAAAGAAATGCATTTAAAAGCAAGGAGTACCACTTTGAACAAACAGAATGATGTGCCTACTTTAAGTTGGTATGCAGAAGCTTCTAAAAAGCTTCAAGAGTCCGAAATTGCTTTATTAAAAGACTCATTACAAATGGCTAATGAAAAATTGAATACATAAGAAGTACCTAAAACCGAAGTCCATAGAACTGATATGGCTCCTTCTCTCCCATTCTTTTTCACCTGAGTACTCACATTTTACTAATTTCCTCTCTGAATTGCTTCTCCACTCTGAAGACATGTTACCTTTTAAAATGGAATAAAAGAAAATAAAAACTTCCTCAGGTGTCCCTCATCCCTTGGTCAAAGATTGAATTAAGTCTCATAAGTTAAGGAATTTCCTAAGCCTGAGGAGTATCCCCAAAAGTTTTTTGGAGAACTTCAAATCATTATCAGGGCCCATGACCCTTGGCTGCCAGGTATTTATTAACTTATACACATTTGGGAGGACCTGGTGAAGCCCAAAAATGGCTGCAGGAAGCAAGATGGGAAAAAAAAATTACATAATATCTAAAATAAAATGAAAATGAATCTTTATGTTTTGTGAATTGTAGTAAATGGTTAAACCAATAGCCTTGAATCTATAAGCGAAATAGAAATAATAAAATTTAAGAAATAAACCCTTTTTTTTAAAGACAAGTCAGTCTCTCTCTTTTATTGAAGTGTAGTTGAACACAGTGCTACCTTAGTTTCAGGTATACAACATAGTGATTTGACAACTCTGTATGTTATGTTGTGCTCCCCATAAGTGTAGCTACCATCTGTCACCATACAATGCTACTAGAATACAGTTGACTATATTCTTTATGCTGTGCCTCTCATCCTTGTGCCTGAAATCACTCCCTAACTGGAAGCCTGGATCACCCACTCCCCTTCACCCATTTTTACCATCCCCCCATCCCCTCTCCTTTGGCAACCAGCAGTTTGCTCCCTGTATTTATAGATATGTTTCTGCTTTTTTATTTGTTTGTGCATTTGTTTTATTTTTCAGATTTCACATGAGTCAAATCACATGGCATTTGTCTTTCTTTGAAAAGACAGATTCCTTAATGAGCCTTTGCATGTATTCATTTTACAATGAAAACATCTGCATTATTGAATTTCTGAAACATGAGAAAAGGTGATTACTTTCCCAGAAGGTGAAGGATGGTCTGAGTCTTTCCTTCAGCTAATTCTTCAAAGGGAACTAATGTGTTTTCTAAAGATTTTTTTTAATAACAAATTTATTTTTTATTGGTGTTCAATTTGCCAACATACAGAATAACACCCAGTGCTCATCCCGTCAAGTGCCCCCTCAGTGCCTGCCACCCAGTCAACTATAAAATAAAATAATAGATGCCTGAGTGTCTCAGAGTGTTTGCCTTTGGCTCAGGGCATCATCCTGGGTTCCTGGGATGGAGTCCTGCATCAGGCTCCCCATAGGCAACCTGCTTCTCCCTCTGTCTATGTCTCTGACTCTCTCTCTGTGTCTCTCATGAGTAAATAAATAAAATCTTGAAAGAAGAAGAAAGAAAAAGAAAGAAAGAAAGAAAGAAAGAAAGAAAGAAGAAAGAAAGAAAGAAAGAAGAAAAAAAGAAAGAAAGAAAGAAAGAAAGAAAGAAAGAAAGAAAGAAAGAAGAAAAATATTTTAAAAGGCAAATAAAAATTAAAAAGTTTAAATGTAAGAAAACAGCATAGTAATAAAGAAATAGTAAATGTAATTTTAAATAATTAATCAGAAAAACATAAGTATTTATTTTACTTCTTTTTTTTTGGTAGAAATGTTCCACAACAGTACCAAAATAATATTTTAACAATATCTGAGAATGTAAATAACATTTTGTTAATATTTTTATCTTATTATGTGTATCATATTTACAAAAAAGGAAATGGAATACCTTTTTTTTTTTTTTTTTTTTTTTTTTTTTTAGATAAAAGGATAACACTTTGGCCACATTTGCAATTTTACTTAATCTGAAACCATACACATATACTGACTGGAATGTACTTTATATCATTTCATTATTTGTTTAAATTAAACACACACAATATTTTTGAAGAAAGTTAAGTTGTTTAATATTTTTCTAGTGTACCCTCATAGTGCAAACTACTGAGTTAAAAAATACTAATTAATTAACAGAATTATATATCTTATACAAATGTGGGGATTAACTACCATTCAATTGATCACTTCCAGGGAATAAAGTATCGTAACCACAGTAAGGAAATCCTTGCAGAATTACCTATGGCTATTTTAAGCCCCATGAAAATAAGCTGGTTTGTAAGGGTTGTAACAGAAGATAAACTATCCACAGGAGCTGTAACTCCCAAGGTATCACACTAGTAAAGATTACCCATAAATCCTATGAACCATAGCCATTATGATCAAAAGAGTAACAACTACACTATAAGGTATCATGAGGTTTTAAAGGAGTTCAGCAATCTTAATGAACCGTATCCATTTGTATTATTGGGAACATATATCAATATTCGCTTTATGGAATTTATAAGCATATGAGTAGGAAGACATTATATAAATGCAAAATAATTACAATAACAGTAATTTCTTTAAAATTTTAATTATGCAAAAACCTCCTCTAATTTACTTATAGAAAATAACACCTCTACCTCTAAATTCTCAAGAATGTTAGTTAAGCACATTTCTTTATGCCTGTTATACTCTTCCCTATATTTCTCCAGTAAATCTATCCCCTCAAACCTTTGAGTAGGATATATATTATAAATTCAACAATTAATATTAATTCTTTTTCTCCACAGATGCTATTAAAAGTTATACCTCTTAAGAAACCATCATTTATTTTTAAAACCTTACACATAACTCTGAGATTTCAGAATCAACATTTATAATCATTAATATTTATTTAATATATCAATGCTTTATGTAATCTAACAGATTTAATTTTATTTTCTTTAATGTTTATAAAGATGTGACTTAATTTATATTTATTATTGATTTCAGAAATTAATCTGATCTGGGGAAACCCCTTTCTTCTATCTGTAAAATGATCAAGTTGAATACATGATTTATTTAAGTTTATAAATAAATTACTTTTGACAAGAGATAAAAATGATTCACTGAATAGTTACTTTTTCAGTCAGTGAATGAGTTAAATTTTAATATGATACTTCATTGAAGTTGTAGAGGCCCACTATGCCCAATATTTAAATATTTATCATCATCATCAAAAGTACAAAACATTCCTCTAGTCAAAATCTACATAAAAAATATTATACTTTTGCCTATTGAAGGTGAAAAATTAAATTAAGCAATGCAAAATCATTTACTCCACCAGAATACATTTTGTTTCTTTTTTTTTTCATAATTTTATTTATTTATTTATGATAGTCACACAGAGAGAGAGAGAGAAGGAGAGAGAGGCAGAGACACAGGCAGAGGGAGAAGCAGGCTCCATGCATCGGGAGCCCGACGTGGGATTCGATCCCGGGTCTCCAGGATCACGCCCTGGGCCAAAGGCAGGCCCTAAACTGCTGCACCACCCAGGGATCCCTACATTTTGTTTCTATAAACAAATTGTAAGTATCTGTTAATTTTTAAAAGCTTTATAACATATCCATATTTTTAAAATGTCAGTCTTTGTAAAAATTCATCACACGTGGCATCAAAAAGATGCATCAATAACTGGTAAGGACAAGAGAAAAATTGAATTCTAGGTAAAAAAGAGATGCCAAGGCCCTGAAGTGGGTGTTGGCAAATTCAAACAATGTAAATAAGAGCTAAATTCCACAGAGCAAGGGAAAATGTGGTAGAGAAGTAACCTGGATGGAATCAGTGGTCATCTTGAGTCATGTTAGAGGGTTGTCTTCTGCAAATATGGTCTCCCATAATCTTTATAGCATTTATACATTTATTTATGTGAAAAAAATGCACCAAATATTATATTTGAATCATATGGAAGAATAATTTTCATAATTTCCACAACAATAAAAGAATGAAGAAAACCTATAACAGAATGACACATTAAAAATACAAGATTCAGCTGAACTCAGGGAAATATGAGAAGAATAAATCACATTTATAGGAAACCATGAAGTGTCAAAAGTATGAAATGAGATTTTTAACTAAAAAGAAAGTATGATTCATAGGAAGCGGAAAATAATGAAATATAAACCCAAAGTGAAGAAAACAATAATATTATCAATTACAAGCTGTTTCATTGAAAAATAAATGAATATTGGAGATAAAACTTTTAATGAATGCCATCAGGGAAAGGAGAAAGAAGATCCAACTTTGAATTAAAAAATAAGCCAAATATATGATAAGTCCAAAAACATCTGAAAAAAAAAAAAAAAGTTTATATATACCTGGTCATTTACTTGAATCAATGGCATAAATAAAATTTTAAGCATACAAAATGGATTTGTATGCATTCTGATATATTGTTTTTATAAAATAATTTAAACAAAGATAATTTTAATGCATTAGGAATGAAATGTGAATATAAATATCACATCTTAATTTATCACTTTATAATCATTTAAGAAAATAATTTAGACGACCACTTTTTCTATGGCATTTTGAACTCAGGCATTTACTGAAATTCCATTAAAATAACCACAGACATGCAATATTAAGAAAAATTCAAATCCAGAACAGAGTTGGAGTGGAAACAGAGAAGACTATTGGGAGGCATTTGAAATATAAAATATATATAAAAGTGAAGGAAATGTCAACTAGTCCAAGCTGGCCTTTATCTTAACACAAGCTAGAGGAACTGTATAGAACACAAGGGTGTTTGCTTTGGTGTGGGAATATGTTGACATTACTCTCAAAGAAAAATGAAACAGGAAAATATTAAACTATCAGCTTTTAAAAGCTATCAAGTAATGTGTGAAATGGTGATCTTTATCTTAATGCTATAGTCCTGGAGGAACATAAATGTTAGCCTGGTTCTCATGAAACTCGTGGTTTAGTCATCTCAGCAATGAATTACCTAAATGTTTATGACTATCAATAGTGGAAGAGGTACTACACAAAGAGATATCCATACGATGGGATACTATACATTGTTAAAATCAATAAAATTAATCTTTGTGCTAGTTTACTAGGACTACCATAACAAGGTACTGGCGGTTAGGTGGCTTAAAAAAACTCTTCTTTCACAGTTCTGGAGGACTAGAAGTCTGAGATCAAGCTTTTAGCAGGATCAGTTTCTTCTGAGGCCTGTCTGCTTGGTTTATAGATGGCTGACTCCTCCCTTTGCCTTCACATTGTCTTCCTTCTGCATGTGTCTTGCTGCCTTTTTTATAAGGGCCCAGTCTTTTTGGATCAAGGTCCACCCTAATGACCTCATGTGTGTTTTAATTATCTTTAAAGATCCTATTTCCAAATACATTCACATTCTGAGGTATTGGGAATTGGGACTTCAACACACTAATTTTAGTGAGATACAACTCAGCTAATAACAATAACATACAGTAACCTCAATCAGGTGAAATGTGGATGGGGTGTCGGGGTGACTCAGTCAGTTGAACATCTGACTCTTGGTTTCGGCTCAGGTAATGATCCCCTGGGTCTTGGGCCAAAGCTCTACATCATGCTCCATTCTCAACAGGGAGTCTGTTTAAAGATTTTCTCCCTCTGCTCATCCCCCCAATTCTCTCTCTCTCTCTCACTCAAATAAATAAGTAAGTCCTTTTTTAAAAAAAGTTAAAATGTGGAAAATCAAGTTAGTAAGAGTTTGCATAGTATTATACTGAATATGTTAAAAATACTCATTTTAAGTGACAACCAAAGGGGTTCTGGTGATTATTTTAATATCATAATTTTATAACATTTATGTATTTTATGTGTAATTAAAAATCATAAAAAATCACCAATCATAGCTTCTGAATTTATTAAAAAAGAAAAATAAACGAAGTAAATAAAAAATTGATAGTAGAAATGAAAAGCAGAATAAACTCTAGGGAAAACACTATTAGCATCAAATATAGATTTTTCAAAGGCAAGTTGTTAAGAGTTAGAATTGGTAACTATTTTATATATAAACAAAAATATGGAATGACCATTCATTTTTGTGCCTGCTACTTTAAGTGGTGTGATGATGAATTTAGTCTATAAACAAATAGGTCCCAGAAAAGTAATAATTTATTCAAATTAAATTCCCTTCTCAACTCTTGTGCTGTAGGAATATAATAAATTCAATATCCTTGCAGTGATAGATTGAATAAGGGCCCCAAAGATATCAATGTCCTAATCTTTGGAACCTATGAATATGTTAATTCACATGGCAAATGAGACTTTGCAAATGTGAATAAATTAAGGATTTTGAGATGGGGAGCTTATTTTGGATTATGCAGATGGGCCCAACATAATCACAAGAGTCCTTACAGAGGAAGATACAGTGATAATGTGATTAAGAAGCAACGAGAAAAGGTGATGTGATGATGATGGAAGCAGAGAGAAATGTGAAGATGCTAGCTTCCTCCTGGCTCTCAAGAGGTAGGGAGGGGCCATAAGACAAGAAACAAGGACAGTGTAGAAACTGGAAAGGATAAAGAAACAGATTCTCCTCTGAAACCTCCAATAGTTTAGTTTGGACCTATAAAGCCAGATGTATTTCTCACTTCCAGAACTACCATTTAATCAATTTGTGTTGTTCTTTTTTTTTTTTTTTCAGTTTTTTTTTATAAATTTATCTTTTATTGGTGTTCAATTTGCCAACATATAGAATAACACCCAGTGCTCATCCCATCAAGTGCTCCCCTCAGTGGCAGTCACCCAGTCACCCCCACCCCCCGTCCCACCTCCCCATCCACCACCCCTAGTTCGTTTCCCAGAGTTAAGAGTCTCTCATGTTCTGTCTCCCTCCCTGATATTTCCCACTCATTTTTCTCCTTTCCCCTTTATTCCCTTTCACTACTTTTATTCCCCAAGTGAATGAGACCATATAATGTTTGTCCTTCTCCGATTGACTTATTTCACTCAGCATAGCACCAAGTTTGTGGTAGTTTGTTACAAATGCAATAGTCAATTAGTGCACTCAAAAATGGAAATATACCCTTTCCCAAAGGCCAGATGAAAATGAAGGAGGAGCCCTGACCTGTGCTTAGGGACATTGGGGAGAGTCTTTAATCTCCAGTCCATCATGGAGGCTTTTGAGTTGCTTCTCCAAATCTGAAAATTTGTGGTTCTTTCTCTTGTCATTTCTTAGATTGAACTGAGAAATCTTCAAAATGTCTCTATTTCAAAACCTATGCCCTAGCCACTCTAGATAAACTGTAAACCATTCCTTCGAAGGTTATACTTCTGACCTGCGTACAAAGGCTCGGTGTTCAGCCCTGAATCCTGACAAATAGTCTCTGGGTATCTCCTGCCTTACTTCTTCTTCCTCTTTTTTTTTTTTTTTTTAATTTCCATCAACAATACATTTCTCCAATATTCCTCCTCTAGGATTTATAGTCTAATCCTTTGAATTACTGAATTGTAACAAACCCATGTAATTTCTTATTGGTTTGCGCAAGAACATTAAAGCTGAAAAAATCTTTTGAAGCTAGACTAATAGGAACTAACACATATTCTTAATCTTAAGGGATATTGAATTTGTTGCCATCTTTCCAGCACTAGGGACAGTTTCTTTTTTTTTTCTCTCCTGCTGAGGCACATGCCATAATTTTGTAAGATGGTTAAAGTTTATTTGGATCATTTATTATGAGTCTGAGAATTGATGCAAACGTTCTCCTACCTCATGGGATCATCAAGCAAATGAAGATGGCTTTGCCCTGAATAGGCTTTGCTTATTTTCTCCTTAACTGATTTAAGTAAAAATTTGAATAAAAATATTTCCTGACTTCAGGCTTATTTTGAGCATCCTATAGAAACAAATCTGTAGGAAGTATCCAAGAGCTAGATGTCATCTCATCCTTAATTCTTTGTTCTTCATATTTATATGTTTAAGAGTCACAGCCTGAACTATGCTTGTTATGCATAACATCAGGTGTACTCCAAATAAAATACATTGTCCTAAAACTTGAACTGCTAAAGTTCTCTTATCTTGTGATCTCATATCATAACAGGATTGAATTGGGGTGGACACTGAGTCATTGAGGGTTAATATTCAGGCAGGACTTCTGGGTTTGAAATTCTTCAACCTAAATCATGTAGCAAACCACAGTGCAGTCATGACATTTTAACAATATTTAAGAAATGAGTTTATTGTATTATGGGTGTTGCTCAGCTAGTAAAACAATTTCAGCATCTTCTTTAAATAATAATTTGAAAATGTCTTTCTAATAAATCAATCTAAAGCATATCACCATCTTGTGAAAATTTATATTTGTATCTTTTTCATCAAAGTAGCATCCTTAATGAGATGAATGATGGAGTGAGCAACTAATTTTATTATTAATCTTTCATTCTGACATCCCATTCTATTTATTTCAATTATGACACTTCATAGATATTATGAATTCTTCATGTGATATATTAGCTTATGAATTTTTAATGAGATAAATTGTGCCAAAAAGCGGACACTATTATGATGAAAATTCCTTAAGCTAAGGGCGGAAATTCTGACATAAATATAAATTTTTCAGAGAAAAACAACAGTATTTTATATTGGTTGGTCATTCATTCTTAAGACAATATTTTTACTAGCTTTTATTGTTTTATTTATTTTTAAAGATTTTCTTTATTTCTGTCTTTATTATTATTATTATTTTATTTTTTATTTGGCGGAAAGGGAGAGAGCACAGTATGCAGTGTAGCAGGCAGAGGGAGAGGGCAAAGCAGTCTCTCCACTGAGCAGAGAGCCAGCCCAATGTGGGACTCTTTCCCAGGACCCCAAGATTATGATCTGGGCCAAAGGCAGACACTTAGCTGACTGAGTCACACAGATGCCCCTAGTTTTTAAAATAGTAAAACAACTCATTAAATTCATGATCCAAAGGCAGATGATAGTTTTTAAATTATTGCTGGAAGTCAGTTTACAATACAAAAAATAAAATAGCAAAGCATAATTTAAAAATTGCCCAATGCAATTAAATAAAACAGTCCAATATTTATAGAATGCATTTGTCTTTCACTGGGACATGAAATTTACCAAGGACTGAGGAAAAATCAAACATTTATTAAAAATTACAAGCATTTAAATAAGATGGTAAAAAAGTAAATTGATAGCATTTACCCATATATGTGTGTTTTCCACCTTGTAATTATTTTTGTTTTCTGAGTCACCTTTTCATGCAGGGAAAATGTGAATGCAAAATGAACCAATGCTTGTAAGATGAAAATATTTCCACTAAAGAAACTTGATCATTTCAAATATGATACATATTTGTGCATTTAATGAAGTCATTCATTTTTTGCTGTTATCACTATTACTTAACATTGTCTTCTTAAGACAAGTGGATTAAGAGGATAAAAACAAATATAAGGTCATGACAATAGAGAGAAGTATAATATACTAATATAAATATTAGTATTTGTATAGGCCATTACTACATACACAAGAACAACAGAAAACAAATGGAGAGGCCTGGGTGGCATAGTTAAGCATCTGCCTGCCACTCAGGATCTCAATGTCCTGGGATCAAGTCCCCAAGCTGCTCAGGTTGTTGGTCCCCCTGCCCAGGGGGGAGTCTGCTTCTCTCTCTCCCTCTGCCCCTCCCCGTGCTCATGTACACTTGTTCTCTCTCTCTTAAATAAACAGATAGATTGATAATAAATAAATAAATAAATAAATAAATAAATAAATAAATAAAATCTTTAAAAACAAAAATAAAGCAAACAGAAGAATCCTCACAAATTCATTAAAATTACACGAATCTATTAAATTGCCAAGTGAATCTGTAATTGTGGTCAGTGGCAAAAAGGACCACAAGTCTTCCCATCCCTGGCCACATTCCCTTTACGATGTGACTTTGCACCTTCTCCCACGAGTATGTTGGGCCTATATTTTTGCCTCTTGAGTCAAGGTTTGGTCAGACACTAGGTTTGACCCATGAGGCAAGAGCAAATGTGATACGTGCAGAGACTTGAAAAGCAGTTGTACATTAAAGTAGTTCTTTTTTGTTGTGTTTAGGTTAGCCTGCCGGGTGGGCAGAGATACACGGCCAAGCTGTCCCCACTGCTTCAACTGATATCAAGCCAACTGAGAGAAATACATAAGTAAGGTCACTGTGAAAATATTCAGGCCAGTCAGCTGACCTTGGAGGCCAGACAGGTTGCATTTTTATTGTCAGTGTTCTGGATTTTGGTCATTCTAAATAGGCTGTGGTGGTATCTTATTGTTTTAATTTGCTTTTCCCTAATGACAGATGGAGCATCTTTTCATGTTTATATGCTATCTGTACATCTTCTTTGATGAGGCATCTATTCAGGTCTTTTGCCCATCCCACAATTTTGATTAGTCATGTTTTCATTTTCATTTAATTCAAAATATTTTTAGCTTCAAAGATTTTTTTTCTTTCAGTCACGTGTTGATTTAGAAGTGTGTTTAATGTCCAGGTATTTGGGGTGTTTCCAGATATCTGTCTCTTGTTGGTTTCTAGCTTCATTCCATTGCAGTCTGAAAGCATAGATTGTATAAATCTATACTTTTACATTTGTTACACTGTGTTTTATGAACCAGGGTGCACTCTATCTTGGTGTATGTAGCATGTGAGCTGCAGAAAAATGTTCATTCTGTTGTTGGGTGAAGTAGTCTTAGATAGCAATTATATTCATTTGCTTCATAGTGCTCTTGAGTTCTGCTACGACCTTAGTAATTTTCTGCATTTTTGATAAAGGGGTGTTGAAGACTCCAACTATAAAAATGGTTTCATTGATTATTCCTTGTGGTTCTCAGTTTTTTACCTCATGTATTTTGACTTTCTGTAGTTAAGCACATACAGATTAAGGACTCTTAAGGCTTTTTGGGGAATTCACGTCTTTATCATTATGCAATACCTCTTTTATCATTGGTATGTTTTTCTTCTTTCCATGTCTGCTCTGTCTCAAATCAATATTGTTACTTCCAGCTTACTTCTGATTAGTGTTAGCATGGTATATCTTTCTCCATCTATTTATCTTTAAAATACACACCTCTTTATATTTAAGATTTCTTATAGATCTCTATAATGGGCTTCTTTTTTATTTTAAACTGAGAATCTTTCTCTTTTATTGGAAGTTATTTAGACCATTGATATATAAGGTGATTATTGATCTGGTTCATTAATATCTACCATATTTGAAACTGTTTTCTATTTTTGCTTTTGTTATTTGTTCCTATTTTTTCTTCTACTCTTTTTCTGACACTTATGCTTCTTTTAAAGATATTTATTTATTTATTTATTTATTTATTTATTTATTTATTTAAAGAGCACAGGGGAAGGGACAGAGAGAGGTAGGGAAAGAATCTCAAGTAAATTGCCCAGATTGCCTGGTGAGCACAGAGCCCAACACCAGGCTCAATCTCACGACCCTTAGACTATGACCTGATCCAATCAAAAGCCAGATACTCAAAGGACTAAGCCATTCAGGTGCCCCTGACATTTATAATCTTAATAAGTATTTTATATAATTCCACTTTCTCCTGTTTTTTTCAGCATCTAAATTATAGTTTTTTTTCTTTTTTACTTTAACTGTTGCCGTAGATTTTACAAAATATTTATACAATTAATGCAAGTACACTTTCAAATAATACTATAGTGTTTCATGGGTAGTGCAAATACTTTATAATAAATATTTCTAATTCCTCCTTTTTTTAAATTTTTTTTTAATTTATTTATGATAGTCACCAGAGAGAGAGAGAGAGAGAGAGAGGCAGAGACACAGGCAGAGGGAGAAGAAGGCTCCATGCACCAGGAGCCCGACGTGGGATTCGATCCCGGGTCTCCAGGATCATGCCCTGGGCCAAAGGCAGGTGCTAAACTGCTGTGCCACCCAGGGATCCCTCTAATTCCTCCTTCTATCCCTTGTATATTGTAGATCATGCATACACATAAACATACATAATCAAATACATTATCACTATTATTTTGAACAGGTTATCTGTTAGATTAATTACAAGTAAAAATAGTTTTTATTTACCTTCACTTTATTCCTTCTTTAATACTTTCCCTTTTTTAAATGTGGATCAACTTCTCTTCCAAAGCATGTCTATTGGCAACAAATGTATTTTTTTTTTTTTTTTTTTTGTCTGAGAAAGTCTTTATCTCTACTTTTGAAGGATAATTTCTCAGGATGTAGAATTCAATGTGGTGGTTTTATTTTCTCAACACTTTAAATATTTCACTCCACTCTCATTGATTGAATGGTTTCTGAGAAGTCCAATGTAATTCTCATGTATGCTGGGGTATAGGGAAAGTTTCCTCTTTCAAAGTTTTTTCTTTATTTTTGATTTTCTGAAGTTTGATTATGAGAGTGTAGGTTTTGGCATTTTTTTCTTCCTGGTGTTCTTGGAGCTTTCTGGATCTGTGGTTTGGTGCCTGACATCAATTTGAGAAATTTTAAGCCATTACTTCAAATATTTCTTCCATTCCTTTCTTTCTTCTGCTTCTGGAATTCCATTATGTGCAAGTGATATTTTGTAGTTGTCCAGCTGTTCTCAGATATTTTATCTCTCTTTTTTTCCCTGGGCTTTTTTCTCTTTACTTGTCAGTTTTGAAGTTTCTACTGATATTATTTTCAGGCTCAGAGATTCTTTCCTCTGTCATGTCTATTCAATTAATGAGCCTATCCAAGGTATTGTTTACATCTAGTCTAGTGTTTTTTATCTTTAGCATTTCTTTTTTACTTTTTCTTGGATTTTTTTCTCTGTTCTTACACTGTCCATATATTCTTATATGCTATCTACTTTATTGATTAGAGCCTTAACATACTATACGTAGTTGTTTTAGATTCACAGTCTGGTAATTCCAACATCTCTGCCGGATCTGAGTCTGGTTATGATATCCAGTCTGTCTCTTCAAAATGCTTTTTTGGCCTTTTAGTGTGAGTATTTAAATTAGTAGACTAAGAAAAGATCATTCTCACCAGTTTATGGGCATCATTCACTCTATTGAAGGCCTGAATATAACAAAAAGGGGGAAGGTAAGTTCTCTCCCTGTGCTTGGGCTAAGACACCAGGTTTCTCCTGAACTTGGACATTACTACTCCTGGTTCTTGGCTTTGGATGCCGACTGGGGGATAATACCATGCACTCTCATTTTCAAATTGATATAGACAACTTTTAGGCCAAAACAGTCATAATCTACCTTGCCAAACTTCTTTCATAAATTTATCTATCACAGAAAAGTTGCTCTTTGTGTGCTTTTATCAATAAGGATTTCTAACAAAATATAAGTGGATAATTTTATTCTGCTATATGGCTCCAGGTTGGGGCCTATAAAATACAGCTGAGAAATTATTCTGCATGCACGACCACTATTCCTGAATATTAATGTTTTTTATTAAACCAAGTAATTTACATAATCAACGTTATCAACACTTCAAGTTCATAATTCTCTTTTTAGTCTTATCTGTGTTATAAATTACCATGTGTTAAACAGAGTTATTCACAGATAAAAGTGATACAGTGGTTTTATATTTTTAAATAATGGTCACTGTTTAATCTGAGTAAGGAAGACTGAGTCAGAGTGAAATCAGCTGTCATCTTAATTCTTTCCCTGGGAATAGATCGATATCTGGCTAGAAACTTGAAGATTATCAGTCACTGAGGAACCAAGATACTCTTTAATCACTCTCCCATTCCCCAAATTAGCATCCTGAATGATTCTTTTCTGAATAGGAGGTTCCTTACTTTCATTTTGTTTATTTTAACAGTTATAGCATTTATTATGTTGTCTTCCCATTGAGAAATCTTAGGCATTCCTACTGCTTTTTTATGAGTGCCCAAACTAAATGTGGGATGATACTGGAAGTGACGATGGGGAAACAAATTTGGATCCATTAGAGTTTATTTTCTCAACTCAAACAGAAACAAACACACATAATAGGATACTCAGCACTGAAATAATTTGCTACTATCCTCACAGGGAAATCTTTTATGATCATGTGAAAGAACAGTTCAGTTGAATAATATAAGTCTCATCTTCTTCTTTGTTTCCCAGAAATCTTACTCAAAGCTAGCCTTATAGATATCTATATATAGAGATATATGAATACAGATATTGATATAGACACAGAGAATGCATGTATGGTGAAATGATGCACCCACCTCCCAATTTTTCACACCGTGATGCCAGAACATATAAATGTATTATTATCTTACATTGCAAAAAAAAAAAAATTACATATGTGATTAAACTAAAATATTGTGATATGGAGATTATCCTTGAGTATTAGGTGAATCTTATAAGGAAGAGATTCAGGAGAGTCATCATATGAGAAGGGGATGGCATGACAGAAGTCAAGATCAGAGAGATAGTTAGATCCTGGGCTGCTAGATTTGAATATGGAAAAGAGGCGGTGAGGAATATGGTTGTTCTCTGGAAGCTGGAAAAGACAAAGAAATAGATTCTTACATAAGGCCTGGAGAAAGGACCAGCTCTGCCAATGCTCTAACATTAGCCGACTGAGATCAATTTCGTACGTTGACTTCCAGAATTGTAAAATAATATATTTGTGTTGTTTTAAGCTATTGATAAGTTAGTGTAAACTTGTTAGAGCAATAATAGTGAACTACTATAACGTGAAATACAAATTTTTCTCAAGTATGCGTGCTTCAGTCGTATCATGTCATGGAACAAGTATCATCAAATTGCAAAGAAATTCCATGTAAAAATAAGTAATTAACATGGAAATCAATAATGAAAAGGATAAATAAATATGATGCTTTTGGAAATTTGAAAGTACCCTGCTAAATAATTAATGGGTCAAAGGAGAAGCAAAAATTTATATATTAAAAAATTAAAACAGAGTGTAGTGAAAATAAGTAGGAGGAAATACATAGCCTTAAATTATATAAAAAAAAATAAGAAAACAGAAGATATTGAGTTAAGTCTTCATATTAGAACTTAAAGAACATATTTTTAAAAAATAGAAGAAATGCTGAAGATACATGAGAAAAAGCTAAATAAGAAAGAAAAATATAATAGCAAGAGATTTGTTTCCTGGTCATCAAGAAACCCTGTGAAAACAATTGAGTCATAGAAGCGTGGCGAGAAAGAAAAAAAAATATACACATAAAACTTTTTTCCCCCACTTAATATCACTTCTCCTTAGTTATTGGTCGCAAAGATCTTATTTTTGCTTTCCCTTTACCCAGTTCACGTTCTTTGCCTGGTCATGAGTTTAGTAAGATGAATTTTAGCTAAACATGTTCTACAGTCATGATGGATGATGCTTAAATGTAAGTATATCTTGGCAAGACACATCTTTCCCTTCTTTAGATTCTTTCCTTTTTCTCTCTCTGGAAAACTTCCTTTAAGAAAAATTTCGTCCTGGTTAAAAAAAAAAAAAAAAAAAAAAAAAAAAAGAAAAAAAAAAAAAGAAAAAAAAAAAAAAAAAAAAAAAAGAAAAAAAGAAGAAAAAGACGAAAGCAAAGACCGTGCCCCCACACCCCGACAAGCCCTCAAATACACACACCCACACCGACCGCACCCCCCGACCCGCACCGCCCCCCCCCACCACCCCCCGACCCGCCCACCAAAGAAAAATTTGATCCTGGTGGACTGAAGACAATGTCAAAAATGACATCAACCAATTAATTTTTCTTAGCTTGGATTGTCCTGCTCCTATTCAAAGGGCTTATAGGGTCAGCTTAGTCTCCTGATACCTACGAGGATGGCTTGGCTATTGTAGCTCTTGCACCTTCCTATGACATTGAACTGTTTCCAAAATTTAGAAAAATAAATGAACAAAGAAAGGAAGAAGGAAAAGACAGAAACAAGGGTGGAAAGAAAGAAAGGAAAGAAAATAAAATAATGAGGCAAAACAATGTCCAAAGAGCTAATTGATAGCAAAAGTGATGGAGAAAGTACGCATAAACAATACTGTAGATGAAAAAATATGTCAGGTTACCAGACAATTATATAATAAACCCAGCATTAGGAGAAAGACCAAAGTGCTGGGGTGTGTTGAATTTGAAAGAATATTCAGATGTATTATATTATTTAGTATAATATTTAATATACCATCTTCATATAAAATGGCATGCATACAAATATTGGATAATAAACGTTCAAAACTGCAGACAAATACTGCAGACAAATATATCAAATATATGAATTCATTAAAACTTTTTCATGTAATATATGGATATAGCTGAATGATAGTCACCTCAAAAAGGAAATCATTATTTTTTAAGATTTTTAAAGAGATCTTATTTATTTTTTTGTTGAGAGAGAGAGAGAGAATGAGCAGGGGAGAGGGGCAGAGGGAAAAGCAGACTCCCTGTTGAGCAGGGAACCTGACACAGGGCTCCATCTCAGAATCCTGAGATCAGGATGTGAGCTGAAGGCAGATGTTTAACTGAGACATCCAGGCACCCTTCAAATAGTTATTATAAAACATCTTCTTTAAGGAATTGGTTGTATGCATCAATATAATATCAAATTTGATACATAGGCCTGAATAACTTTCCATTCCTCTTTTTTTTTTCAAATGCAGATATCGTATATTATATAGCATATAATAAATAATGAAAATAAATTCTTGTTTTAAATATGCTTTAAATATCTTCCTTAAAGTTTGCCACTCACTATATTTAAGTGTTGTATATGACATGGGATTAAACATATCTCTAAATACAGAATTTAATGTTAATTCTATAAGATACTGCTATCAATCACTACAATTGTGATGATTTATGCATTTCTCAGACTTCATTTTTTCCAGTTTTGGAATAAATATGTTTATTCATTAGTATAACTCATTGTATTTGAAAATTGATCACAAGGCATTTCTCTAAGAAAAATCCAAAGTGTTCTTATTCATTTGAAATCTACTTACTTTTTATTGGTTGTATGAAATCCCATGGATGCAGAACTGTGCTTCAAAACATTGTTGCATGCATTTTAATACTTCAAGTAGATCTTAAGTGTAAGCGACTCGCATATGTATGTTTATTCCTTGCAGTCACACTTAAATCTCTGGAAATCCAGTGAAGTATATAGTTAGCATAATCAGCATCTTATTTATCTTGAAGTAAATCAGTTTGTTGACAACATGAATTTCTATTTACATCATATTTAAAATTGATGAAAATCACAAACTACTTTTTAAGGAACTTTTTAACCACAAAGCCAGTCATTATTTTACTAAATTCTTATTTATTCAAACATAAATTATTTCACAAAAAAATTACAAAATTTGGGGCTCCTGGGTGACTCAGTTGGTTCCTGGGTATCTGCCTTCAACTCAGGTTGTGTCCTGAGGTCCATGGGGTCTTCAGATCAAGCCCCATGCTGGGCTCCTCACTCAGGGGGGGATCTTGCTTCTCCCTCTACCTTCTGCTAGTGCTCTCTCTCTTGCTATCTCTCTCTCTCTCTCATAAATAAATAAATAAATAAATAAATAAATAAATAAATAAATAAAATCTTTTTAAAAGTTATGAAATTATAATTATATGATTATAATAAATAATATTTTTTGTTTTGGAATTTGTCAAATTTGAGTGGCCTTTGTCATTCAATCATATCATGATAGCGGGGAAATAAAACAAGATTTGTACCAAGAGCAAGAGAATCTCATATCAGTTGCTTCCACTTCAGCTATTCCCATTTCTGTAAGGTTTTCTCTTTGTAACCTTTTTCTTTTGCACGTTTAGAATATAAGACTTCAGTTTTCCTCTTATTTCACTTACAAAAGAAAACAAAAATTAATTAAACTTTTCTGGCTTCTATTATTCACATTCAGTGGTTTACCTTATTCCAAGACAAACTGCCCATGGTACACCTACATGGTCTCTATGCAGTTTTTCAGCTGTATCTATCCTTCAACAGACAATTGACTAGGAGTTTTAAAGTGACTGTGGATTTGTCATCCACCAATAGCCACCCATTCATTTTAAATAAGAGAAGCATCTCTTTGGTCTGCATTGTGTTTCTTCTTCCACAGAGATGGCATTTTTCAAGATACTAGATAGATTGCTTAAGTTGTATCAAAGAGAGGCAATTCGTCTGTGACAAACCAAGATCCATAAAAGAGTTAAGACTCACACTACCTGTCTCTAATCCAATAAGAAAGGTTGGGTTTATCTTTCACGGATGAGAACAAAGAAAGTAACTGACCCATGAAATGAGAAATGTAACTGAATAACTTCTGGATGTGAAAGGAGAAAAGTTGTTGACCGAGTATCACAAAACTTTCAACACATAATAATATGGTGCAGCAAGGAAGGTGGGGCAATCAAAAAATGTGAATTGGTAAAGAAAATGTGATATAATTTTTATATAAGGTGAGTATAATTAAAGTGCCACTAAACTCTAGTAAAAATAACTATCTTTTGAGGACTTATTTTAATTTCCACTTACACTTGCATTTATCTATATCTATCTATCTATCTATCTATCTATCTATCTATCTATCATCTATCTATCCATCCATCTATCCTTGAACAAATATATGTTTGTTTGTAGCACTGGGAATATAAAAATTATCATCTTTCAGAATTTAAATATGTAAATTTGTCTGTGTATTTATATTCATCTGAAATAAAATAATAACACTGAAAATAACACTAATAGTGTAAATACACCCAATGCTTTTAAAGTTACCAGGCATACCTCTAATGATTTTACTTATAAAATTTGTTTAATATTCAGAAAAGTTTTATGCAGTAGAAGCCTATTATCCACATTCTGCAGCTGAGAAAACTGAGGAACAGAAGGTTTCAATAACTTTTCCCATGGCCCTGAACTGGTAAACTGGAGTTTTTTAAATCCTGGAACTCTGAATTCAGAGCACGTGAATTTAACTACTGTGATATATCACACTTCAGTTTGACCATCACTGATTCCGGAGTTAAAATGAATAATGGAAACTTATTTAATCTGCATCTGTTCCAATGGGGCAAAAAAATCCACTTTATAGGAAACTCCTAGAAAAATATATTGCACCAACAAATTCTCAGTAATTGTTAGGGAAAACAAAACAAAACAAAACAACATGAATGACTGGATAAATAATTCTTAAAAAATGAAAATCAATCCCATTTTCAATAAATTTGACGAGTGTGTGAGTCATGAATCCAAGTAATATTCCAATCAATTTCTGGACAGTTCTGATAGTTAGAATGCAATTGCTTATTTTTGAAAAGATCTGGCTCCTATAATTTAATTCAGTGATCATAATTCTATTCTCTATTTTTCATACAAGCCTTTTCTAAAATTTGAAGAACCATCTTCATTTCCATTCTGAGTCTGTATAGATGTCTCATTCTCTAAAGAGTATTATTATTTTTTACAGTATAAATTTATTTTTCATTTATGAAATATGTTAATTTTCTGATGTGTGGACATACATCTATGTAACTTTAAAATGTGACTGCATTTATATGTAACAGTTAATTATAAGTTGAAATTTTTCATATTCTGAAATAGATATTACCAAGAAACCTCCCTTTGCAACATTCTAGTAATTAGCCCATCCCAAAATAACCACTATTTCAATTCTAACACTATAGATTAGGGGGTTGGTTTGCCTATTTTTAAAATCTGTGCATGTTTGTGCTCATGTGTGTGTATGTGTGTGTACATATAGGAATGTTTAGGTAGTGATATATATATATAAATGACTATTTTGTATCTGGTTTCATTAGCTAATACTATTTCCATAAAATTCAACTATGCTGTTACAAGTAGTAATAATTCCTTTTAATCGCTATATAGTATTTTATTTTATAAATGAACCAAAATTTTAAAATATTTTGGTATTTTTGGGCATGTGGGTCGTTTCTTAATTAAGTAATAAAAATGGCTTTACAAACATTTTTGTCATTTTTTTTGCTGCATATATGAACACATTATCTTGGGTATTTCTCTTGTCATATATATATATTTAGAGAAGTCAAATTTCTGTATCACAGTGCTATAGGTTTAGCTAACAATAGATACTGGTAAAAAAGATTGCCACTTTGACTATAAAAATTTATATTACCAAAAGCAGAGTATTACAATTATAGCTATTACACTTTCTCTCCAGCACTTAATATTATTGTCTGTATTTTCATTAATAGAGCATGGATTATGATATGTGCTGCATTGAGCATTTAACTTACTTTTCTTGGTGACTGATGAAATTGAATACTTTTTTATGTGTCTATTGATCATTTTGAAATCTTGTTCTTTAAAATGTCATTCTAAGTGTTTCACCAATTTATAAAATTTTCTGCATTTTTGCTACTTGATTTGTAAAAGTTCTTTGTATATCTTATAAAAGGACACTGTTTCAAATATACGTGCAATCATCTGTCTTTTAATGGTGTCATTTAATGCAAAGTAACTCTTTTTTTTTTCAAAGCAACTCTTTTTTATTGTATATATTTAAGTTGTACAAGTTGATATATATACACAATAAGAAATAATCACCACAATCAAGCGAATTAACATGTTAATTGCCTTACATAGCTAGCTTTTATTTGTTTATTTTCTGCTGAGAATACTGGGGATCTGTCTCCTAACCAATTTCAAGCAATGTTGTTACCTCTAATCACGGTACTATACGTTGGATCTCCTGGACTTACTCATCTTGCATAACTGACAGTTTGTACCCCTTGGCCAACATCTTAAACTTAATGTGGTCCAATATATAGTCCTTCTTTAGAAATAACACTTATTTCTGTTCTATTAAAAATGTTCGCCCAGTCCACTTTAATTTTTCAAAAGCAATATTTATGTGGCCCATGCAGCTATAAAATTTGTATTATGTGTTATACAGTTTTAGTAGCAGAAAGCAATTTGGTGGTGATATCAAAGCTCTCTAAAAAACATTCATTCATTCCAAAACTAATTCTTTCCCACTCATGAACTCTCAGGTTTCAGCTAAGCATAGTGACACACACTTGATCTTTTACAGGTTTGAGAAAATATTTCTTCCTCTTGATACAGTATTTCAAATTTGCCAAGTTTAAATTTTATTAATAGGAAATATTACAATAAAAAGTGAAGAAAGCACTGAGAGAAATTAGAAGCATGATATTTTCTACTTTACACCAAACCTGTATGACCTCAAAATGACTTTCCCTCATCAGTAACTAGAGGTGCCAAGTTATTTTGATCCATTTCTAAACTAGTTTGAGTGGATTGACTAGTTAGTATATACAAAGGTCCCATGTCCTCTATAGGATACAACAGTTTACAGATTCATGAGAAATGCAATTAAAAGCCAATGTAGTTGGTTTAAAATGTCTCACAGTAATGTTGTTTTTCAATTAAAGGGGAACAATCTAGAATCATACACACACACACACACACACACACACACACACACATACAGCCTGGTGACACAGTATGGCTCCTTAATCCTTGCAAGTTTGACTTTAGAGAATCAGTCACTTTTATGAAAACATGTGTATTTAAATGAATATGTATGCAAGTATATTTATTCTTCAAAAACTGTCCATAAATATCATCCAATTTTGAGACTATGTGATTCACCCCATAGAGATTAAGAGCAACTGTCCTTGAATAATCCTCCTTATAAAAATAATGTAAAAAATCATAGCAAGTAAATAAGACATGCTGCTGGTTGCTGCCCGCCTGTTTATGATCACTGTCCTGCTGGGCTTATTTTATATCCTTCCATTTATACTCTCAGAGTGAGCCATTTTTGAACAGTGATAAATAGAGATACAGAACAGCATTTCTTAATTCCTCCACATTTTAACATTTAAAGTTTGTAAGTTTCTTGTACTAAAAACCACTGTCATTTGCCAAAAGTGGCCATTATTGAACCCTTTGGTATACATCTAGTTTTAAAAAATATTAAAATGAAAAATGCTGAATATTTGCTGATATTGGTCAAACAAATATCATTATCTTTCTTTTAGGTATTGGTTTAAGATGAATAAATCTGAGTTATGTGGGGACCCAACAAAGGGAAGGAGTGCCTGACTTAATTTATGTTCCAGGTCTATATAACTAGTTTTCAAATATTAAAATTAAGAAAATATTTCACATTAAAATAATATATTGACATCAGAGAAGCTGAGTGCTGGGTTTATAGGTATATTCACGATTTTATGTAAACCTAAAAGTATACTAAAATTTTAAAAATAGCAAAAAAAATGAAACTCTGTCATTAAATACAATTTCTTGTGAAAAGCCATTATGCAAAATTAAGTTCTATGGCTGAAAATGTGAGAGAACACAGGGAGGGGAAGGGTTGTGAGTATTATCATAACACATCATGAAATTATCTCTAAGCTATTCAGCCCTTTTCAACTCTTAGAGTATTCGATAGATGAAAGAAATGTTAAAAATAAAAATATTTTTTCCCCAGGCACCTAGTACATTCACTTTTTGTTTTTCTCATAGACTTATAAAATATTTGTTAATCTCTTTGGAGTAGTTTGTGCAAGGAAGTCAATAGTAAAAAAAATCAAACACACCCCTGCCTAAGAAACCTTAGATTAATGGAAAATCGAGTAAAACATAAAATAAACATGTAAGTAAATGTAAATTGGCATCTATAATAGGTGCTATAAGGAAAATACATTCATGGATATAAAATATGTAAGTGGTTTAGAAGGAAAGGAGTTTTTCCCATTGTGGAAAATCATAAATTGTTCTTTGAGGAAAATTAGTAGTGATCTGATTGTGCATCTGTAGAAGGCTTGATGATATGAGCTGGAGGTGGACTTTCAGGGTGTCTTGGTCCATTAGGGGCTGGCACAGAAAGAGAGTAAAGAAGGAAAATACTCCCAGCAAGCAGAACATTGAGCAGTTCATTTCACTGCTCCATTTCTTTTTTTCCAAGGATAGGCAGTCTAAAATAGGATATAAAGTGATAATATTTTGGCAATAATTTACAAAAATAGCCCGGAACTAAATAGGAACATACAGAAGTAGGCTTAAGAAAGAGATATGTGGATGATTCATATGTGGATGATCCTTTTGAAAGAGATTCAGTTTTAAAACACGTGTCTCATTGTCAAGCAAGTGACATCTGTTATAACCTCCAGAGAAGTCCTACCTCTTCATGGGCAGCAGTCTCTGATGTCAACTCACTCTCATAGCACTGGATGAAAAGACACTTTACTCACATAGAAAAGAGACAAAGCAAAATCAGATTCAACAGTGGGTGCTGGTCTTTAATGGCCAGTGGGTCTCATCCCATGGCCAAGGCAAGACCATGATTTGCATTGTATGCATCTCGATGAAAGCAAAGGACCCTATTTCTTCCTTGCCAGGAACATGTATAGCACTGGAGCTGACTAGTGCCATATGATAAACACGCTTAAGTGGAGCAAAGGATACCATTAAGCCTGAAACAAGGGAAGATATTTGCACAGAAAGCAATAAGTCCAGCACAGGCTGTTAGGGGTTTTGTCCATGTAAGAAAGTGTTACAGACTCAGAGTCCATTCTTATGTGGCAAAGCTGATGCCAAAAGACTATTTGCAGGAGACTGCCTTTTCTATCATCCATGTAAATGCTTTCCAAGGGCCCTACTGTAAAAGAGGTTCTTAATAATCTGCCCTATGGATAGCAATCAACTTCTTTCATGATTCAAGGATTTGATCAATGGGTTCATGAGCATGGTTGGCAGGATTGCTGAAGGATTTAGTATAGATGTTCATTATGTACTTCCCTCCATAAAGTCTGGCCTGGGAATTGCCTATTCTAAGTGCCTAACATGGAACCTATGTGATAATACTATAACTTAAAGGAGGTAGTCATTTCCTTTATAATGACACCAGGGAGGAGATGAGAGGATGAACAATCATCTATTCTGCTGAATGGCATATGTATATCAGATTTAAGTTTCCTACTCCCTACTTGTAGTCTAACCATCTGTGATATGCCACACATGAACAAAAGGTGGGATTCATAAGAAAAATGTAAAGGGGTGCCTGGGTGGCTCAGTCAGTTAAGCATCTACTAGGGTCCTGGGATTGAGCCCCACCTCAGGCTCCCTGCTCCTTTCTTCTGTTCTCCTCTCTCTTACTCACTCTGTCTCAAATAGATTAAAAAAAATAGTTTTTTTTTTTTTAATAAGGTAAACAGAGCATTATGTTAATTCCCATGGATTCAATGGTTACTATTTTAAGTTACCCATCAGAAGAACCTGGATCTCTATAATGGAAAATGGTCTCTTGAAGACTTGATTCTAGTGCCATCTGGGAGAAAAAATGCACCTTTGGTGTCTGGAACACTCCCCTAAAGGAGATTTTATATACTCTATGTAAATATTTTTCCATTTCTTTCATCACCAAGATATACAGAAACTGAAATCAAGGAGATGATGCTACTTATAATTAAATGTAATGATCTACTCATAAATTTTGACATCTTCCTCATGATTGTGAGCCCTGCTGAGTTAGTATTTTTTTAATGCCCAAACTATAATTTATCAGGTACACCAGAAATTGGTACTTGTACTTGCAGGCTTTTTTTTTTTTTAATTGTTTGTTTTATATTTGTTTGTTTGTTGTTGTTTTGCTGGAGAAGTTCTTCATGCCAAGGGAAAATCATTACAAAGCAGAATATAAAAATGATTACACTCTGCCTCCAAAATCTAGAAAGTTCAGCAAGTATATTCTGATTAAAATTAAATGAATAGAGCCCCTAATAAGAAATCTCTATTCCTGCATGCAAACTGTATTGTCATAATGTTCCTCAAAAAACTAAAATCTCAATGAACTAATCTTTAAATCTCAGCTAAAGGAAGTTAAGATAGGCTGAAATGGACTTCTGTAAGAGTGCTTATTAGGAAAAAGAAAAAAGGACCATATTCTTCATGATTTTAATATATAGCACTAAAAGTAGGCAAAATATGACTCCATAATAATCTAATACACTATAACAAGTATGTATAGACTAACAAATCTACAAGTCTTATTAATTTGACAACGATTCTTTTATAGAAAAACAAATGAGTGGTGTGATAGGTTACGGCCAGGTTTGCTATAGAAAAACCTGGAACAACTCTAATGATATAGCATTGAATATTGTAGGCAGTGGATAGATTACTTGCAATCCATACTGCAAATTTGCACACTTGTTTCAATAATGCCATTTAAGTGTCATCTATAGTATAATATATTGAAAACTTATGAACCCAGGAGCCTGACAGTATATGTGCATGAACTTTCAGTGGAATCCTAATGAGTAATGATATACACCCACAAGTAGTCCCATTTCTGCTCAACGGGCTTCAGTGGTTTCTCAAGTGAGGCATTCCCAAACTTTGAACCGGTGATGATTTTGGCAAGTGAGCCATCCTGCTGTTAGTTTCAAACAATAGTATAAGACACTGAGAGAGAGAAAGCCACTGTGACAGACAACTGAAAAGTGACATTGACAGGGAGTGAGAGGAATAGAAATCATGGTTTGGGTAGCTTTTCTTTCGCAAAGTTCTTCACGAAGACATGCACATGGACACACTGTTCTCTGCCTATTGGGCGCTAGAGCTCAGCTGTCTCTGACAGCAAGAAAGACCATATTGTTCCATAACTAAGGTCTACAGAGCATAATAAAGAATGAGGTTTATGCTTAATGGCATAGAATGTTAAGACAGTTTCAAGATAGAATCAATGAAATCACTGGAGCCTCCAATTCTTTGGAGGATGTGAATTAGGGAGGATGAGGATGAGTGGGTAGGTATCTTTCAGAAGGAACTAGGATGCCTTGATTTAAAATCATCCAGGTATAATTATGGTTTATCCAGAAATACAGGTAGAATGATGGAGAGAACTTCTGACTCTGTGGTGCTTGGTTACAGGCAATGTTGTATTGGTCTAATATTTGGTTCTCTTTTCCAGTTTTTTTGTTTGTTTGTTTGTTTGTTTGTTTGTTTGAGGTCTATATTCATGATGCTAAAAATGTTACAAATTAGTTATTTTTGTTTAAGATTTTATTTATTTATTCATGAGAGACACACACAGAGAGAGAGGGAGAGGCAGAGACATAGGCAGAGGGAGAAACAGTCTCCATGCAGGGAGCCTGACACGGGACTCAATCCTAGGACTCCAGGATCACTCACTGAGCCAAAGGTAGGTGCTAAACTGCTGAGCCACCCAGGCATCCCCAAATTATTTTTAACTTTCATCATTTTATTATATGCACAATTGTATTCACTCACTAGTTTGTTGTTTGTGTGTTTGAACCCACTTATGGGTGGGCTTACTTCTGAAAAGGATGTTAACCGTTTCTGTAAAACTATTTGGAAATTTGTAATATAAGCCTTCAAGTAATTACTAAATTCTCTTTTAAAAATAAATAAATCTCTGGATCTAATTTATTATGTCTCAGGAGTTTTGAAATTAGTGAATGTTCCATCTTTGTAACAAGCCCATGAGATAGGAATTATTTTTTATTCAAATTTTATAGATAAGAAAATGGAGTTAGTAGGGCTCCTGTATGGCACAATCATTTTGGTGGTTCACTCTTGGTTCTAGCTCAGGTCTGATCTCAGAGTCATGAAACTGAGCCCACGGGACACCATGCTCAGCACCAAGTCTACTTGGGATTCTCTCTCCCTCTGTCCCTTCTGCTCATGCACACTCTCTCTTTAAAATAATAAATCTTTAAAAATTAAAAAAGAAAAATAAAGAAAATGGAGTTAGAGAAAGATTGAGTCCTAATCTGACACCCTCAGGTGGTAGAAAGATTGCCCAGGATCCCAACCCTGAAGATTGGCTCCTCAGCCTGTATTTACCTTCTGAACTACAAAGCTTCATGAGTTTAACACTATACATGCACTTCTATAAGGTTTTCTTACATAGAGGTGTATTTGAATATAAATTATATAGGAAATATTCATGATTGATATTCACTATAATCAGGTATATTAAGATGAACAGGAAAAAAATTCCTGGAAATGTATTAACTATGGCTGCTACTGGGTGACAGGATTATGGTGGGTTTTATTCTCTGCACATTTGTGCATTTCTGAGTCTTCTCCTCCAATAAACATATATTATTTTATAAAGAGCAAAGCAAAAATAAAAATGCTTTTATCCATTGCTTTATGGCTTACTTCAGTCTAGCTAAAATATTAATTACTTTCAATGGCTGCACAGAGGAAGACAGCAACATTTGAAACCTCCTATTATTTTCATTAAGCAGTTTTGTAACACCAAGAACAAAATGCCTCATGTAGATAGGTTCTTAATAAATGCTAGTGAAAGGGCTAATTTTCCTGCACTCGGTAACTGTGGCCAGCTGCAGACTAAGGAATGATTTTCACAAAGAACTTCATTGCATAAGCCAAACTTGCCTGGTAGATGGAAGGGCTGTGCATATACAGATATCCTGTTTGGGAGTGACTCTCATCAACCAATTAAGAAACTGTTCTCTTGAAGCTATTTTTTGTAGTATGATAATTTAGGTTTTTATCAAATGACAAATGCACTGTTTTTGCTTCCATGATTTATTTCCCTGATAATCTTGTCATTTTGTTCAGAAATCTAGAATCTGCAAGCACATTACATTTTTTGAGATTTTTCAGATTCTTGTAAATATTCTATTATTTTGACCTAATAGTCCATTGTATGACTTCATGAATAAAACACGCTTGAAGGTAACTTAAAAAGATTAATTGTAGCCAAATTTAAGTTGATGAGTTCAAAATTAGATGCATCATACTCATCAAATTTCAGTGAGAAATTTTTATTTAGTGTGTGTATTATTAACAATCTAAAGATACTTCTAATCTTTTCTAGGAAACACATCACTAGAAATTTTCCTGAAATTTGCATATGATATGTAGTAAAATCTGTCTTAATTTTAATTGAATTCTAAGTATCTTAAATATTGTGTTGAAGTATAAATTATAATGAAATAAGATTTGTATCTTTCAAATTACAGTTATAAAAATTCCTGAAATAGTTATTAAGCTGTAAACTAAACTAAGCCTAATTATACTTTGGCTGGAAAATAAAGGATGGCAATACATTCTAAATGTACCCTCTACCTGGAAAGACTCAGAGATTGGGTAAATATCTGACATACATGAAGAATTTTGCTTGCTTTATTAGAATACCTTTATGTATTGTTTATATTCCTTTGGCTTTGTCTTCTAGAAACTTACCAAGATTCCTGAGATATCGAAGGCCTTTTGCATCACAGTCTCACATTTGTGAGATGATATTCTATTGTGAATTTCACTTTCCATAAGCTCCGGTTGACTTTTACTTACATTCTCCAAGGATGCACATTTTCAACTTTGAAAAAAAAAAAATGACAAATTACCTAACAGTGGTATTTGTAAATGACTGTCTTTTTCCTTCACGTTCTTGAAAATATTAGGTAGAATTATATGTCAATTGTTAGATATCAACTGAAAGGAAAAAAAAGTCAACATTACATTTCTTTTCCCTCTCATGTCTTGCAATTTATTTATTATTAATAAATAATTATTATTTATTATTATATTTAATATATATTAATACATATTTATATATATTATATTTAATATATTTAAATTATATTATTTATTGTTAGATTATTATGTATTATTTATTCAACCAAAAAATTGAGTATCTACCATGTGTCAGTGAGAATTCTAGGCATTAAAGATAGAGTAAGATGCAAAATATGTAAGCCTTTTGTATGAATTGTTTGAAAATTACATGTTGTTTTCAAATTGTTTCTCCATTTTATATATAGATTTATTTAAAAATAGCATCATCATTACTTGCATATAATAGTTTTTTAAAAGTTTCTGGCCTTGGGGCTCCTGGGTGGCTCAGTCAATTAAGCATCTGCCTTCAGCTCAGGTAATGATCTCAAGGTCCTGTGATAAAACCCGCATCCAGCTCCCTGCTCAGCTGAGAGCCTCCTTCTCTTTCTCCGTCTGCTGTTCTCCTGCTTGTGCTCTCTTCCTCTCTCTCTGTCAAATAAATACACAAGATTTTTTTTTTAATTTTCTAGCGTTTACTTCCTTTTGAAGTTTTTCCTTTTGCTTACATATTTTAAAATGCCTAGAAAAAAACCTGGAAATAAATGTCAGTAAGTTAATTATGATATTATTATAATAATCAACTGTATATCTATTGTTATTTTATTAAGAATTGATTTGTATGTTATCAAATACCATTTAAGATTTAAACATCAGGTAAAATACTTTCCTTATGTGTTTGATAAGGTATTGAATATTAAACTATATTATTTATTTATGTTTTTGCCTAAGTACCTCTCAGCAATACTGATTCAACCAAAAAATTCACCAATTAAATATTTGTATAGGCCTACTCTTGTTTTTACTTTTTTTTGTTTTGTTTTGTTTTTTGCATTATACTTTAGCCTATGATTTAAGAACATTTTTTAAGAAGAAAAATTCTTTCCAAATATTTCAATGTGAAGGGCTGAATTAGTTAGCTTTTGTTCTATAAAAATTATCTTAAATGTCAGTAGCCTTAAACATTAATCTCTAGCAATTGCTAACATGTCTATACAAGTTCTCTTCCAAGTTGGTAATGAACTGGGTCAAGTGACTTGTTCTGCCCATTTGATAAGGCCTCTCTGAGGCAGGACAGCTAGTCTAGACAGCTAGTCCTCATTCAGACTGCTGAATTCGTTTCCACATAATTCCACCCAGAAAACCTTACAGCTTACCCATGGCTTTGAGTGAAAAAAAAAAAAAAAAGCAAGTAAAAAAAGTAATTTCTTAAAACCTGAGTCTGGGCATGTTTGTTATACAGCAATAGGTACCTGATTCAGGAATTGTTCAAGTGTGGGATGATGCCATAACAGAAACCTAGAGTTATGTGGCATTGACAGCAATTTTCAGTACACAGAGACTGAAATAATGTAAAGTCTATCGTGAATGAAGTCTGCAGAATGATGAGGAAGATGTAATTGTAGGATGGTAAAATGGCAGCCTGTGTCATATAGTAGCAAAGCAATTGCTAAAACTTCTACCAGGAAATTTTAAAGATAGGAATCATATCATAAACATTTGAGTTTGATTAAGGGGATCTCCAGCTGGTGAAAACACCAGCTAATTGCTCCTAACTGTGTATAATAACTACAAGAAAGAAAAGAGCCAAAAAAAAAAAAAAGTGGACAATTTGTGCTTACAACATAAAAGAAATATAAAGAGGCCAGGTCTTGTTAGGTTAGAAAATAGTTTCTCATTTGCAGCCTCTCAGTCCCTCCTCAAGGTTGGAAGAGGTTCCTTAACATTTAATTAGAAAAGTACTTAACGTAATACCTTGTATATATGATGATAGGACCTTAGTAATTCTCAAAGACATTAATGCGATGAGTTCAGATTTCCATTTTTTAACTACAAAAGATTAAAGCAGGGTGGCTGGATGAGAAACTTTTTGAAGTCTCTTCAAACATGTAAGACATAATTATTGCTAGTAACTGCAGAGATGTCTCCATTTTTCATTTTGGCTTTATCTCTTCCAAAGCCTGCTTCATTCATGCATGCATCCATTCCTTCATACATTTTTTCAATAGACATTTGTTAGGATATTCTGGTATAAAGCAGTCAGCATAGAAGAACATGTAAAATGTATAACTTCTCATTCAGCATCGTGCACTCTGAATGGGGGAGACAATCACACTGTAAGTGTTCAGACGGAAAACTGAGGCAGTCTAACTAGGCTTCTGTGGGACAGAGCAGAGTTAAATCAAACACTAATTATAGTTGTTGAATACCATAAAGAAGCTAAATGGCAGGCTGAAATACCATGTGAATTTTAGTTTAAAATGGTATCTTTTTTTACGATTTTTATTTATTTATTCATGAGAGATTCAGAGAAAGAGGCAGAGTCACAGGCAGAGGGAGAAGCAGGCTCCACACAGGAGCCCGATGTGGGACTCGATCCCCAGACTCCAGGATCAGGCCCTGAGCTGAAGGCAGATGCTTAACCACTGAGCCACCCAGGCTTCCCCATACAGGTTGATTTTGCTCTAAACATAATGTTTTAACTCCAAGAGTATTGTGACTTTAAGAAATCAGTGCATAAAAGCATGCAGAAAATAATCTTATCTAGGAAATAAATATTTCATTTAAGAAATATCATCTGTCCTCAATATTCTGAGATGCAGTAGTATACAGAAGGCTGAAGCCAGAGCATAATAGTAAAAATAGTAATAATAAATGTATTGGTTGTTAACTATATGCTAACCACAGTTATTATTGTTTACATTTGTTAAGTGTTGATCCTCCAACAAATATATTATTTTAACTACATTATTACCATTTTATAGATGAGAAAACTGAAGGAGAGAGTGGAAAAGCATATGGTAGGTAGAAATAAACTGAGTAAGAAGTAGAGCCTGTATCAAAATACAGTACGATTCTGGAGAAGATATTAAGTGCCACTTTTCTTTTTTATTACTCAACATAGTACATTTGTTCTATATGCAATAAAAACCCATTAAAGCTGCTTGTTTGTTTTAAATTTTATCTTTTGTCTAGTCATCAATTTCTCTGAAATTTTCTTCTACTATGTTGTTTATCCAATAATTATTTATTAATTTTATTTTGTTGCATTTTTATATGCTGGTTGTTTCTCTTTTGATATAGTCCATCTTATTACACTTATTGTTCATCTTTCTTCCTTAAAAAGTATTTTTTTAATAACTCCAATGTCTACATCATCACTGGGTCTGTGTAGGTTAAATACTTTACCCCTTTGTTTTTCTTACAATAATTTAGAAATGGCAGAGCAGACATTTCTTCAATGAAATTCTTATTTGTTTCCTTGTTTGTTTTTAACTTACAGCCATGAATATTTAGGGCATAGTAAGTAGTAAAACAATTAACATTAAATGTTTTTTTTTTCTCATAAAATAGTATTGGACACATCCAAAGCATATTTATATGCAATGTTCTTACAGTAACAGCAGATTTTCTAGTCCAAGAGCCAGTTTCAAGAGCGTTTAACTTAATGCTCTACTTTTTGCCTATTTCCCCTAAAATTTTAAAGGATGAAGCACACAATACATTCTAAACCTTGTAATGCACTGTCACTAGTTTTATTCTTTTCTCAACCCGGAGTGTAAGTTTTGCTTTTGATAATAAAAATGGGATTCCTCACTGCCAATCTCAATCTCCCAGTTTTTCTGGCATGTGCAATATTTCCCAGAGATTTCTAAAAATGACCATATGGATTATATTTTGTAAATATCAAAGTTTTACTGATGAATGAATTTTCCTTTATTACAGACCCTTACTTTCTGCATACAAGTAGTAAAAACATTACTTTATGAGATTCTATTTTTAAGGTTCAGAAATGCCGTGATTTAAAGACCTTGTCTGTGTTGCTATTGTTATTATTCCTCAATCATTTGTTTTTATGTTTTGCTTTGTTTTCTTCCAACTAACTCTAAGCTCCCAAATTCTGAAATTACTTTTCTCTTATAGATAATCTGAGGAAAGCTTTCACTGAACTTTAATAATTTTCTGTCCATATATGAAGTGTAATCACAAAATTTTAAATGCCTGTATGTGTACTATAAGCTAAAAAAACGACCCATTTTTGTACAAATTGTCTAATTTTCAGAAATTATACCTATCACTAATTTCTTCTATAAATTCATTATATTACTTTCATTATTCCTTCTTGTGTATGTTTCTATTTATTAGCCACAGTGTTTTAATCAGTTAGATTACATCTTTTTTGTATTGCTTTTCTTAATCACTTGCATATATGCTTCCTTCCTTTTTTTTTAATTTATTTTTTATTGGTGTTCAATTTACTAACATACAGAATAACCCCCAGTGCCCGTCACCCATTCACTCCCACCCCCCGCCCTCCTCCCCTTCTACCACCCCTAGTTCGTTTCCCAGAGTTAGCAGTCTTTACGTTCTGTCTCCCTTTCTGATATTTCCCACACATTTCTTCTCCCTTCCCTTATATTCCCTTTCACTATTATTTATATTCCCCAAATGAATGAGACCATATAATGTTTGTCCTTCTCCGATTGATTTACTTCACTCAGCATAATACCCTCCAGTTGATCCACGTTGAAGCAAATGGTGGGTATTTGTCATTTCTAATAGCTGAGTAATATTCCATTGTATACATAAACCATTCTTTATCCATTCATCTTTTGATGGACACCGAGGCTCCTTCCACAGTTTGGCTATTGTGGCCATTGCTGCTATAAACATTGGGGTGGCTTCCTTCCTTTAAAAAAAAAAAAATGAAAACATTATCAGAGTAATTATCCATTTTTGTAATATTACCCATTCCAAAAATTATTTTCTAATTACTATTGTTTTTAGAAAAATTTTTCTTGAAATTTTGATTTTCAGTATAAACCAATTATTTATTAGCATTCTCAAGTGGTTATGGATTTTGTATTTGCCTATATTTGATGAGCTTTAAGGATTGGCAACACAGAATATAAAATATTTAATTAAAAATATTTTGATATCTTATACCTAAAAATATATTTTCATCTATGAAATTATGAATATATATTCTTTTACTCATAACATTAATTTTATTAATCATTGCATAACTTTTTATCCTATTTATAAATATAGGGTTAACTTTCAATTTTGGCGAAGGAAAATATATATTGAATACATATTAAATATTACTCTATTTCTATTATAAAACCTACCCTTTAGAAACAAATGAATTATAGAATTTTTTCGTTTTGAAGTATATACCTAAATATCTTTTTAAAAGGATACTCTTGGATAGAGTATAAACAGTGCAATATTAACTATTATGACAACTAGAATGATAAAAATAATGTTCTTATGAAAATTTTAGTCATTATATCATTAACATATTTAAAAGCAATATTCATTTGAATCAGTAATAGTTGATATCAATACATAGTTGAAAACAAAATAAAATATATTGTATATCTTATTATAATGCTGCTGGATCACTACTAATGTGCAGCTTTAATTTAATTTAAAAGCAGCTAGAGTAGGGGCTCCTAGGTGTGTTACATGGTTAAGTGTCTGCTTTCAGCTCAGGTCATGATCTCCCTGGCCTGGGATCCAGCCTCAGGTCAGGCTCCTGGCTCAATGGGTAGTCTACTTCTCCCTCTGCCTCTCTCCCTGCTTGTGCTATGTCTCTCTCTCTCAAATGAATAAATAAAATATTAGGAAAAAAATAGAAATGGCTAAATTAGAAATTAACCTTAGAATTGTATTCTTCATATAAAACTTAGGTAGATAGTTTCCAAGGAAGTTTCATACAAAATCTATAACACAGATTGTTTCATAACAGAATTTTTTTCTTTATTCAATATATAAACAGTAGATGTATAGTTAATATTAGATTTGATTTTAATGGAAATCAGCATCAAATTACAGAAATATCAAAAATAGTGTTATTATTTTTAATTCTAGTTGATGAGGCAACTCAGTGATTCAGTTGGTTAAGCATCACACTCCTGATTTCCTCTCAAGTCATGAACTCAGGATCATGAACTCAAGCTCCAGGTTGGGCTTCATGAGTTCAACAGGGAGTCTGCTTGAGATTCTCTCTCCCTCTCCTATTGCCCCTCCCCCCACTCTCTATATATAAATAAATAAATAATGTCATAAAATGTTTCAGGAATCTATGTTGTATTTGTTAAGTTTCAGTGAGTATAGAGTTGCCAGGTATCAACTTGTGTATAATATGAATGCATTAAATGTTCCCCTTCTATAAATTAAAAAGAAAATAATATAGAAAACCATTACTGATTGTGTTAAATTAATACACCAGTTGAATTTTAGGGTATAATAAGGTACTTAATATGTAAAATGAGATAAATTATGATAACATGAAAAGAATAGTTGCAATGCAAGCATACTATAGAATATTTATATACCATATGAACCAGTGAGAAAAATAGATAAATTATTTATAATACTATAAAACTATAATGGGTTCAAAAATATAATGGAATATAATACTGTAATCAGTTATTATGAAATTAAATGTCAGCAAAAACCATTAGGTTGTAGCTTAATTTTCCTAGGTGATAATTCAAACACAAATTACCATTTTGCATATTAAACCTACATAAATAACACTGTAGTTATTGCTCTGAAAAATTATGTGTTACTACTGAATAGATTCCATAGTAAATTACCTACTTATTATTACTGCACAAAACTAATCTACCATACATATACTCAACTTTGATTCATAGAATTTGAGAGCCAAAAAGTACTTTTAAAATCAATCTTGAGTTCATTTTACAAATAAGGAATATAAGATCCACAAAACATATACAGTTTTAACATATGATATTACTTCATTATTTACTGTGAGATCCTGATTTCTACTTTTGTCTCTTCATGAAACAAAAGAGAAGATACACTCAATGTCCTAAAGCTCTGCATTGAGACTTCTCCCAGAACCTTGTTATACAATTGGTCCTGATTTCCTTTCTGCTTCTTTTTCAAGAAGAGAAAACAATAGAAAAAGAAGCAAAGTCAATATTATCCAAGAAAACCTGTGCAAATGACACAAACCCAACAGATGGCTCAAACAAGAAAAATATCCTTTGGATATTTGGCCAGAGAATACAACACATGTTTATTGTAATCGTAGTAATTGGAAAAGGAAATTAAGATTGTACATATATATAATTTGTGTTAATATATCTATGTACATATGTGCATATGTAAGTAAGAATCAACCTTTAATAATTAAACTAGTAGAATTTTTTTTTCATTTTTTAAAATAAACTCTACACCTAATATGGGGATTGAACTCACCACCCTGAGATCAAGAGCCACATGCTCTAGCAACTGAGTCAGCCAGGAACCCCTAAACTGGTAGAATTTTAAAAAGAAATAAACTTTTGGCTAATAAACACCTGCATCATATATTATTACAAACATTTTACATTTTTAAAATATTTTTTATTTATTTATTCATGAGAGACAGAGAGAGAGAGAGAGGCAGAGACAAAGGCAGAGGGAGAAGCAGGCTCCATGCAGGGAGCCCCATGTGGGACTCAATCCCAGGTCTCCAGGATCAGGCCCTGGGCCGAAGGGGGCACTAAACCACTGAGCTGCCCAGGCAGCCCAAACATTTTACATTTTAGAAAATCATCTGCCCATGCCTGTTGAAATTAAATATATATACTCACTGACCCAATAACTTTCTATTGAAACTCTCTTTTTAGGAAACTCTTCTTTACGGAAATGCCAATACATTAAATAATAAATTCATATATTCTAAAAATTATATACATATGTATTAATTTGCGAAGGCTGCCATGATAAGGTACCACAGACTGGTGGCTTAAACAATTTCAATTTATTTTCTCACAAATATGGTTGAGATAAAGGTATAGGCAGGGTTGGTTTCTTCTGAGTCCTTTCCTTGGCCTGTGGTTGTCCATCTTTTCCCTTTATCTTAATATAATTTTCCCTGTGCATGCCTAATCTCTTCTTCTAAGAATGCCAGACACATTGGATTACGGCCTGCTCTAATCACCTCATTTTAACTTAATTACAGTTTTAAAAAATGAAATCCAGTAGAATTTTGAGTGACTGGTTTGGAACTCCATCATATACATTTTGGAGAGACACAAGGCAGCCTATAACAACATGAAGAGTACTTATACTATTATTTTCAGTTTTAAATGTGATGAAATATTCTGCATTGACATCAGTAGAGAATCATTGGGTAAAATGATTCATCTATACTACAAAATATTATGCAACATTAAAAACATAATTTTTATTCATTCATAATAACCTGTTTGGATATTCAGTATGTATTGTCATGAGTAAAATATAATGTATCAATTTTCCTAGAAAGATTTATTTTGCTTGTTAAAAGAAGTGTGCTTTTTCTTTTTTAATCTAATAAATACATTTAAATGACAAAAATCATGCATCTTTTCCCATTAATTTTTTCTGAAATTTCATTAAAAAGAACCTACTTTTAAACAGTTTAATTAATTCACGTTTACTCAGAGAATAAAGTACTCCAGTAAGCAGATCAGACATCAAAAACAAAAACACAAACACTATTGCTTTGACTGTATAAATAGTTGATGTTCTCATAACAATTTCAATAAATATGGCAGTAAAGCAAAAAAACTTTAAAAGTTTTTAGGGAACTATTACTTTTAGGTTACAATTAAATCTCAAATTAACTATGTAGGGTTTTCAAAGTTCCTGTTGTTTTGGTTTATATTAGCTTTTTAAAAAATATTTTATTATTTGTTCAGGAGAGACACAGAGAGGCAGAGACACAGGCTGAGGGAGAAGCAGGATCCCTGTGGGGAGCCAGCTGTGGGACTCAATCCCAGGACTCCAGAATCATGACTTGGGCCAAAGGCAGATGTTCAACCACTGAGCCTCCCAGGCGTCCCTATATTAGCTTTATAAGTAAATTTAAATTTATTTTATGTAAGATTCTGAAAAATAGCATCATTTCAGTGAAAAAAGATGATAAAAGACATCAAAGTCTTCAAGAAATTAGTGTATAGAAATAAAACAAAAACAATGTATGAAATTTAGTAGTAAAAATTAAAATTAATGAATGTTTTTCATTAAAATTTTTGAAAACAAAACAATTGAAAGTTATTTTATCTGGTTTTTATTTTTCTGATTATTTTAGTATGTGAATATGTTTAATTCATAGTCCATATAGTTAAATTAATGATTCACTTTAATATTTAAAATGAACCTCTCTTTGCCAAATGAAAAAAAAAAAAATCAAATGCTATTTTAGGTATATTTCCCAAAGATGTCTCTGTCATGATTGACTGATTGATTAGCTGTAATTACTCAGTGACTAAGAGTAGGAGCAAATTTCCCTTAATTTGTATGAAAATGCTCCATTTCCTTTCCACAGCATGTTGGAACATGATGGCTCAAATCTTAATACAGTTATCTCACTTCTTTAACCTGTAATCATTATTTCAACCAAAGCTTTATAAACTGAAACTTTGAGGTTTGTAGCCATGAGTACCTTTACACAGTAGAAGGACCTTGGGAATAGAGGTGGCTTTTTGAGGGGTAGAGGGGTTATCTGTATCACTAACCAACACAAAAGACTGTACTTCTGACCACTGTTTGCAATTTTACCAAGGTTTTCTACCAAAGGAAATAAAAATCTGAATAAATTTATAATGGAATTACTTCTGAAACAAACTGAGTTGAAATTACACAGCAAAACACAGTAGTTCTGAAATCTTGGGAAACATAATGAAAAATTAACTGGGGCTGGTGCTGTAGGGTACATTTTTAGAAAAGAAATGTTTACTAAAGATAAAAAAAGTACTGATTACTTCATTTTAGTGAAACTGTATTTCCTCTTTCTTTTTATTCAAATATTAAGAAGCTTAGAGATAAAATTAATCATATTACATAATCATACCTTCTATATATTTGGAAGATCAGAAAGGAAGTATCTGAAACATAGCTTTAAATAGTCATGGTTCTTTTTGTATATTAGCAATACTTGTGTTTTTGGCATTTTTAAATGTTATAATTTTCATGATACTACACTGGAAAACTTTCAGCAAAACTTACATTTTTAACATAAAATCAGGAAAAAAATACACAACAAGATAGTATAGTTGTAATAAACTGTAAACCTAAATCTATTTCCTATGTCGTGCCCAAGATTGCAAATCCGAGAAACCACCAAGGAGCTGACATCGATGCAAGCGCACGAGGGTTTATTAGCAAGCTCCAGCTTGGGTCCAAGTGTGCCCGACATAGCGGGGCAGGGACCTGGACCCCGAAGTGGGTTACAGCTGGGTTTTTTATAGGCTGGTCTAGGGGATTTTCAGAAGGGGTGGAGGAATTTCTCAAGTTCTGTTTACATTCTGATGTGGGGCTTTCAAGGGCATTGAGCTCTGTTCTCATTCTAATGTGGGACTTTCTACCATGGGTGTGGGCTCTTTTGTCTTTCTGATATGGGATTCTCTGCTCAGGACATTGAGGACATTCTGCAGTTTTTCCCGTAAAGTTCAGCTCTTATTCACAGGGACCTAAGATGGCTGTACTTGTGCTAATGCTAAACTTTAGGTGGGATGGCCTTAATTTTTCTTGGCCTCCACATCCTAATCATAGCCTTGGCTGTAAGGTACTATTTTATTTTATTTATTTTATTTTATTTTATTTTATTTTATTTTATTTATTTATTTTATTTTATTTTATTTTATTTTATTTTATTATTTTATTTTATTTTTCTAAAGTACTCTTAATGGTTGAATAGATAATACATCCCTACCAAATCTCTGCTAGAACAACAATCTAAAAAGAACTAAAGAAATACGGAGGCTTTTTACTAAATACAATTTCCCTTGAATTACTTATATAATTTTATTATGCAAAGATATATTCCAGAAACAGTAATTGAGAAAAAGAATGAGAAAGATACTTATGAGGGCAGAAAAAAAAAAAAAAAAGAAAAGAAAACATAGGTGAACTAAAGTTGATGAAAACTTGGATCTGGTAAGGTCTGTACAACTTGATCAAAAAGAAAAAGAAAGATCTATTTGAATTAGGTTGATGCCAAGTCTCATTACAGAGCAGTTATGATGTGGCAACCAAAGGAAGAAGAAAGGTTATTAAATTTCGTTACTATCTACAGCCCTTTGAGAAGTCCTTAAAACAGGCAGAGTGACAAACCTCTAGGGACTCAACTGCTTCAAAGTTAATACTTTGCTGAGGGCAAAAGTCAGTCTTAGCCTGTTCCCCAGGATCCTGGGAGTCAATTTTAACATATAAAAATTCCTTTGGAAATTCTACTTCCCCTACCAAAATATACACTGGTGAGCATCCCAAGCATATGACCTACCAATATACACCTGAAGGATCTCATGATTTAGGTTTTATTAGATGGTAATAAATGACTTTTCCCAACAATAGCTAGCTCCTTCAAGATCCTAGAAACCTTGCTTCCAAAATTCCTTAGAGAATTATGCTTTCTCTAGCCCTTTCACAACCTGAAAGTCTATAATATCCCACTCCTCATGACCCTGATGCAGCTCTTTCTGTCCACAGGTCCTGCCTCATGCTTTAATAAAACCATCTTTCCACACCAAAGACATTTCAAGAATTCTTTCTTGACTGGTGGCTTCGAAACTCACAGTCTTTCCTACATCATTTAGAACATTAGAACTTCAGCCATTTCAGAGTGGTGAAATTCGATCCTCAGGAGATGATAAAACTGCTAGCACTAAGAATGAAAATCCGTATGCAGAATATTGTGTTCCTCAGCAACCTCCTGACTTCACCTATGAAATCACTGGACTCAGTCTAAACTCTCTAATCAGAAGATAGGCCAAAAAAAAAAAAAAAAAAGTGCTAAGTGATGAGGGAACAGGGCTAGCTGAGGGCAAAACACATCTGATATCTCACAAACAACACCCACCCAGGGTGGGATACATTCTTCAGGAAGCTTCCAGTTGTCTAATGTTAATGCCTTGCTAGAGGGAAAAGCAATCTTTAACTTGACAATGGCAAGGCCTCTAGTATCTTGTAGGTCGTCTTTAGCATATGAAAATCCTTTTGAAATCTCCTTTTTTGCTTATCTCCCCCAACTCTTTTTCTTGGTTGTCTTTTTCTTGGTTGTCCCCACCAGATCTCGCCTATATTCCAAACCTTCATCATTGAGAACATTGAGTATTAGAGTATCCCTCAATAAAGCAGTACATCTACTCATCTTGTAGAATGCCCACCAGTCAATATTTCCTGTTGCTATTGGAGATTGCAAAGGATGACGATGTTCACGTAGCAGAGGAAAGCAGGAAAGCCTTTGCAATAAAAGGCAAAGAAGACCAGCAACAGGGACAAGAAAAGAGGAATTGAAGAAACAAGTAAAAACAATCAAAATCAAGACATAATAAAAATTTTAAAAATTAATCTTGGTATCCTTTTATGTGCTTTTGTAGTGGTGTCCTTGGGTCCTGAGCTGATGGCCAAGAAAGAATTTTTGAGACATCTTCAGTGCAAGAAGGTGGCTTTAATAAAGCAGGGTGAGAGGACCCATGGGCAGAAAGTGCTACTGCCCTGGGGTTGTGAGGAGCAAATGATTATAAGCTTTGAGGTTGTGGGACATAAATGTAAGGGAAGTTCCAAAAAGGATTTTCATATGCTAAGGAAGACTCACCAGATACTGGAGGCCTTGCTATTGTTAAACCAAGGTTATTTTTCCCTCTAGGAAGGCATTAACTTGGGGAGCTTCCTGGAGGAACATTACACTCTCCCTGCCTCAAGTACTTGTCAATGGGCTGCAGGTTATAGGGACATTTAATTTTATCTACATTTCCTTCTGCCTTTGTTTCCCACATCATCCTTTAAGATAAGACAAAGTGTTCACAAGAGACGAAAATGAAATATTAATTTTTAAAGATTAATATAATATAATATAATATAACCTTTAGAGATATTAAATATAACCTTAATATAAAGATAATATAACCTTTAGAGAACAAAATAACAATAAAACGGTTGAAAGCTGAAAGCAGAGAGTTAAAAAAGCATAAAAAAAGATAATTGGAGGCATTTTCCAGATTGTAGACAAAAACATGAAAATAGGACATTATTATGACATTGCCAATGGTTAGTACATGAAACACTAAAACATGATACTTGAAAATAGATCCCACACAAAAATGAAAAGTTGATATATGGTGGACGTGGCATTTCAAATGAGTAAAATTTAGACAATTCCATGCGTTGTACATTTGTTTATTTGTATGAAAAAATGTACACACATTTCATATGTATTAAAATTATAAAACTTCATGTCTGCAACAAAATGACTATTATATAGGGAATTTTTTTATTATATTAGGTCTGTCAGATTTCTTTAAAAAGAAACAAACTTCAAAGTCTTATAAAAATATTTTATATTCTTGTTCTGAAGGATGTCTGTGGAAAGATAAAAAATGCACCCACACATCCCACAATCAAGGCAATAATTATAATATTAAATTTTAAAATATCTGTGCATGAAAAAAAGAAGTTATTTTCAGTGGGATTTCAAACTAGAAGAAGATTTTAACATGCAATATGTGAAAAAGTTAAGAAATCTTGTAACTCAGAGTTTTGATGAAAATACTGTAGAATCTTTTATTTTATATATCTAAGGAATATGAGTTGGACTTATCACCATTTACTAAAATAATTTAGCATATCTACTAAAGTTGATAATATGAATATTCTACAGCGGAGCAATTCCAATCATTGTTACACAACTCCAAAGACATTCTCACACAAATTTATATCCAAGGAGATAATGAAAAAGTGTTGAAATCAACTTTACCGTCTGTATAAGCAAATATTTGGAAATGACGTATAAGTCAATCACAGGAAAATTGTTAAATCAATTTTTAGGTGGTTAAACAATGCAACACTATATATCAAAAAATAATGAGAACTATATAGTTCAACACGGATAAATATGCTCTATATAATATTGATCACGTAGCTATATACAAGAATACAGGCACAGCTTCAACTCACTTAAGATAGAGAAAGAAATGGCATACATGGTAAAGATAAGTAACTCAGAATAATGAACATTAACAAGAAGTTTTTAAAAACACAATATTATATATACAGTGGATTATCAGCTATCAGAATGAATGGATACCCACCACTTACATTAATGTGGATGGAAATGGAAGGTATTATGCTGAGTGAAATAAGCCAATCCGAGAAAGAAAATTATATGGTTTCACTCATATGTGGATTATAAGAAATAGTGAAAGAGACTGAAAAGTGGGAGAGCTAGGTTCTATCTCACAGATTTGAAGAATGAATCTCACGGACAAAGGAGAATGAGTAAAGAGAAGTTTATTAAGTGAGGATACAGAGAAAGCGCTCAGAAGTGAGAGTAGTCCTGACGGGGTTGCCAGTGTGGGCCCCCACTGACAGTTTTTCATTTAAAACTGACCAGGGAGCCTGTGGCCTTATCATTTTTGTGATATCCTGCTTTGAGTAAGGACTGGTGATACATCTTTAATGGCTTCCTTTTGGGTCTGGTTATTCTTTCTTGGTCACAACCAACTATCATAAAAAACAAAACAAAACAAAAAACAAACAAAAAAAACATATATATCTTTTCCACCCAAACCTAAGGACAGGTTGGTCTGGTTTATTCCCTTAGCTCTGGTTTCCTTACATCTCAGCATTTTTGGGATTTTGTTTTGTGAGCCTGATTCTGTGCCCCTCTAACCTATCTCTCCCTACCTAGTCCTGTCTATCCTTTACTCAAGACTATAAGGGAAGGAGGGAAACTGAGTGAGGAAAAATTAGAGAAGACAAGCTATGAGAGACTCCTAACTCTGGGAAATAAACAAAGGGTTGCAGAAGAGGAGGTGGGTAGAGAGATGACGTAACTGAGTGATGGGCATTGAGGAGGGACACATGATGAGATGAGCACTGGGTGTTATACTATATGTTGGCAAATTGAATTTAAATAAAAATTTAAAAAATACAATATTGTTAGGGTTATGAAAGAGACTTCAACTCAATTTTTAATATTTGATCTCTTTAGTATATGGCAAATGCTTCCATATTGGTTATTTTTATTCATAATAAACAAACTTCTTGATGATCTTCTTAATAAAACAAAATACTTCTTGAGGAAGTATTTTATTATAAAAAAAGTAATTTAAAATTTAATATTGGAAAGATAAATAGAGAAATCTTTAAGATGTTGGTCATCTAAAAATGTCCACAGAAAATAAAACAAACAAACAAAAATCAGGATGCTAAAAGAAAACTTCTCTCCTTAATTGAAATCTATCAGTTGAAAACAATAGAGGAAAGATTCATTGTTTTTTTTGTTTGTTTTTGTTTTTGTTTTTTCTGGTAGAATTGTTGGCAAACTTGAATTTTCACATCCAGTAACAAAAACACTAGAAAATCATAAGTCAAGTTTCCAACATTAGGCAGATGACATCTTACCTTACGATAACTCAGGAAAATTTTAATAAAGGAACTATTTACAAAGTAGGGGTAGGTGTAGGTGGAGAAAAGAGATAGGCAAGTCAACTGTACGTAGTGACAACAGAGCCAATATTTCCCTTAAACTCGAGAGAACAGGAGAAGTCACAGCTATCAAAAACCAAAAAAAGAAATTATATGAAGAAGGAACACTTGCGATAAGCAATCATCTTGATGGAAAATCAAAGGCATGTGGTGCCTAGATGGCTCAGTTTGGTTAAGCTTCTGACCTTGATTTCTCAGGGTCCTGAGATCAAACCCCTTGTCGGGCTCTGAGCTCAGCCTGGAGTCGGCTTGACCATTTCTCCCCGTCTCCCTCTGCCCCTCCTCTCACTTACCCTTTCTCTCTCTCTCTCTCTCTCTCCTCTCTCTCTCTCTCTCTCTTCTTCTCTATCTGAAATAAATAAATATTTAAGAGAAATAAAATCAAAGGTAGTGGAGTTTAAAATGAAAAAGGAAATAAAAAATTTAAAGTATATTTTGCATGATTTCCACAACATGAATTTTGAGTTAGTAATCACACCTGCCTTCTTCAGCCATTCAGTCCCTTTTACATTTACAGTCTCCTAGCATCTAGACGGATGTTTTGTTCCTGGAGAGGTGACCCAAAAATTTGTTCTGCAAGATGTGATGTGATTCATTAGTAGTTTAGGTTTTGGTGTGTTGTCAGAATTTTCCATTGAGTAGAAGTATCAAGCAGAAAATCCTCAGTGATTCCCTTAAATTCCAGATATGATTATTCTTCCCCAAATTTGTAGCTGAAATCCTATTTCTTCCTGACAATCCAGATCAATCTCAGTATCCGATAAAGTAAGTTCCCCTTCTGCATGTTGTTTCAGGGGCACGAGATTCTAAAACAGCTAGGGGACTAACCCAGCTTCCAATTCATCAAAACTAAAATCATCTTTCTTACTGAAGCTGCTTTCCTCTGGGAACCTAAAATCTCCAAAACAATGGCATTCAAGGTTATGGGAACGAGCAAAAATTGCTTCATGTGAGATTGTTAAAAGTACCTGGGTGATACAACACTCTCACTATCTTGGTTTATGAACCTGTGTGTCCAAATTGTAAGAAAAAATATATAAATTTTGCCCTATGATTTAAGCCATATGCTGCAGTTTATTGGACAGCACCTCAGTTTCTCAGCATTCTGTCTTCCAATTAATGCCATAAATGAACTCTCAGTAGGCTTTCAGCCATCAACCCAACTGGCTTCTGGGTGATGACCAGTGAATTGTAAGGAAGTGATTCCACTACTATATTTTGTGTGTGTGTGTGTGTGTGTGTGTGTGAAAAAAAAATGTGTGTATTGACTACAGATGATGCTGTATAGGATAACTTGTGACTACAAAAGGATTCGGGAAACTTATTGTAGGTGGCATGGCACTGCAGAAGCCCTGCATATGTCTATCAAAGTGCAGAAAAGGAACTGCCCTGCTTTATGATGGGAGGGTTCTAATAAAATCAACCTAAAAAAAAAAAATTCAACCTGAAAACAGTAGTTCACTCGAAACAATAATGTCACTAAGGGCTAACTATTGGGTCCTGAGTATTGGAATGTTGGGAACTGAGCAGAGTTAAAAGATCAGCTTTGGCTAGAACAGGTCCCTAAGTTATAGAGACTATTAATAGCCTAATTCCTTGACATCGTGCTGTTTATTGGCCCTGTAAGACATTATTAGGATGTCCAGGTAAAGAGGTTGACTGTCATCCAGAGCATGGGCCGCCTTGTCCTCTAATGACTGAGAATTTCTACTGCCTCAGATGTTCACTGTTTGCATTCGCTTACGATCTCAGTTATTTCTCAACTCGGTGTCTATTCTAAGAAGCCCATCCTTATTACCAATTGTCCAATGTTACTATTTATAAGTTCCTGATGAGGTTTCAACTGGATTCTGGCACACTATGTAGATTCATATCAACCTTGGCTGCCTTTCTTCCTCCTGTGTTAACTGGAGGCATTAGAAGGTTGAAAGAAAGTCGGTAAATTAAACTTATATTGGTTTGTAAACTGGTCCCCGTACACAGAGGCCTAAGGGAGACTAAAGAAAGAGACAAGCCATCTGGATTGGTAGGTGGCAGGTTTCATAAGCAAGAGAAATTACTTATGAGGCTTGTCTTAGGCAGCTGCAACATGAGTAGATCTCTGCACCCACCCACCAGAATTTTACAAGTTTATTTCGAGATCTTGACTGGGTTCAGTCATGTACAGTGTCCAGATGGTCTCAATAACACCATTCTCTCTCAAGACTAAGTCCTCGAAAATGGCTTTAGTTGTGGGAACATTGGGTAGAATGTACATTCAAAGGACAGGGGAGTGGATTAGGAGGACTTTAATTGCCTGGGTCTGCCTTGAAAGTCAATCGGTGGTCATATCTCAATTACATTCTCCAACAGATCGTTTACTAAGTTTGCTTTTGGCTTCTGAAACTTGGTTCCAGTTACCTACATACCGCCTCAAATATATAATGAATACTGCCCTGCACAACCAATTTTATGATATAATATATAAAAATATGTATATTCAAATCATGGTGACTAGCAGCCTCTCCTGTTCAAGGTCCTACTCAGATCTGTCAGTCCTATGGATTACCAAATTACCCAAATATCTATTACTTAATTACGTAATTATTTACGATTTCATAAATCTATCATTTGACTGGTAAGCCAGAGTGGTACTGGCTTTCTGGAAAGCAGTACAAATTTAGAACCAGCACCTTATATTCTCTGAAAGTTCTGGGTAATACTTATTTCCTAAGGCTGTGTCACCACTCCATCACAAAAAGCTGCAGGATCCTCTTGAAAATGTGCGTGGGAGGGTCCACGTATGGCCATGTTGTAAAATTATCTTCAAGTATTTCCCTCCCCTTCAGACAAAGGTCTCCAATTATATGACCAACATCCACAAAGTAGGGAAGGGGCTCAGCATACTCATAGTTTTCACTTAAGTAAGGGTTTTTTCTTTCTGTACATATCAAGCAACACTTGAATAGACTATATATAGTCTATTCAATATATATATGGAGAAAGAGAGAGAGAGAGAGAAGTAAGAGGAGCAGAGGGAAAGAGAGAATCTTAAGCAAGCTTCATGCCCAGCACAGAGCCCAACTCAGGGTTGGATCTCACAACCCCAACATCATGGCCTGAGCTGAAATTATGAGTTGGACACTTAACTACCTGAGCCACCTGGACACTCCTAGACTGTCTCTTTTACATTCCTGAGGACTTGTGATAGCTTGGCCACCAGTCTTCTCTCTGATGGTGCACTACAATCCGGCCTCTGAGATCACATTTTTCTCATTGAGATCAGGGAATTCAATTCTATCCAGCACTTGCCACCGTCATTTCCAGCTCACAAATGACATTTATAGAGTTCTCCGGGGATACTGATCCGTGCCCTCATCCTGCCAATTTTTAAATGTCTTATTGAAAGTAGCATCCTGTAGTTCCCCTCTGGGTGGTAACTGCACATAATAGATCTGCTATAATATTCCCACGTAGGTGGGGATGAGGTGGAGGTCAAAATCAGAGTGGAGATCTAAGTTAAAATATTAACATTTTTATTTCTAACCATACTTGAATTTTTAGATCCTGACTCTCTCTGGGTGTTTTATTCATAAATTTCCACTGGTAACAGTACAGAAGAAAACTGTTTATTTTTTTAATATTCTCAATTAAAATGTAAATATTTCTGAAATGGGTTATACAGTATTCCTGAAATGTGGTTCAAGGACCATCAAAATTATTTAAAGGCACTTATTAGAACTGGAGGTTCCTGGGTCTCTCACAGGGACAATTGAATCAAATTCCCTAGATATCAGGTAATATGCATTTTAACAAAAATTTTTAGATGATAGTTATATATATATCAAAGGTGAAATGCATTTGCAAGGAAATAGGATAGTCAGAGTTCAGAACTGTGTTAATCATCCAAAAGTGGTTCTCATGGTGCAGCAGGGGAAGAGAGATTGGAGAAAGAGAAGAAAGGTGTCATATTGTTTTTATAATAATTCCTTTCCCATGGGTCATGAAATAATTTTCAGATGTTTGCACTACAAACCCAGAGCATGCTTTTTATCTCTCATCATATATAGTCTCCTTTTAATCTCTAACCAGCACAGTGGTTGGAAGACACTTGCTAGGTTCTTTCTCAACATGGGACTAAAAACCCTTAATAAAATGGCAATTGACCATTAATTTAAAGTGAACCTGGATCCAAAATAACTGCCTATTGGGGTAAGTTGATAAGTTTCAGAAATAGAGTGGAATCAGGGCTAGAGATTGCTCTCACTTGGAATGTGGCAGGATCTAGAGGGGCTCAGAGGTATCCTCAATACTCAGTTTCTGTTTACTGATTCCTCCTGCAAATGCCCACCTGTCTGCCTGAGAACTTTCACTGGAAATGGTGGGGAATTAATGGCCTTGCAAGCAATCCTCAACCAGTGATGAGTAGAATTGGTGGATAAATAAGCAAGCTTCCTCACCCAATAGATAAAACATCGCTGGGGAACATTTCATAGGGTCTTTCAAAGAGGCCTCCTGTGGGTGGATCTCCAGTGGCCCCCAGAAGTTTCTTCCTGTTAACCTACTATATTTTAACTTTCTATTTTTCCCTGGCTTACTAACACCCACCCTTAAGCATTCTTCCTGCAATCTCCTCAAATCTTCGTCTTTTCCCAGGGTAGCACAATTTAAGACAAGGAGATATTAACATGAAGAGTTTGGTTATTTTTAATGTTTTGAACAGTGTCTGGGGAGGTTACATTTACTATTAACATTTAAAACAATTTAACCTTTGTTTATGGTGTAAGACATGGTCTAGTTTCATTCTTCTGCATGTGGATGTCCAATTTTCCCAGCACCATTTATTGAAGAGACTGTCTCTTTTCCAGTGGATAGTTTTCCCTGCTTTGTCGAATATTAGTTGACCGTAGAGTTGAGGGCCCATTTCTGGGTTCTCTATTCTGTTCCATTGATCTATGTGTCTGTTTTTGTGCCAGGACCACACTGTCTTGATGATCACAGCTTTGTAGTACAACCTGAAATCCAGCATTGTGATGCCCCCTGCTCTGGTTTTCTTTTTCAATATTCCCCGGCTATTTGGGTTCTTTTCTGATTCCACACAAATCTTAAGATGATTTGTTCCAACTCTCTGAAGAAAGTCCATGGTATTTTGATAGGGATTGCATTGAATGTATAAATGCCCTGGGTAGCATTAACATTTTCACAATATTAATTCTTCCAATCCATGATCATGGAATATTTTTCTATCTCTTTGTGTCTTCCTCAATTTCTTTCAGAAGTGTTCTGTAGTTTTTAGGATATAGATCCTTTACCTCTTTGGTTAGGTTTATTCCTGATATCTTATGCTTTTGGGTGCAATTGTAAATTGGATTGACTCCTTAATTTATCTTTCTTCAGTCTCATTGTTAGTGTATAGAAATGCCCCTGATTTCTGGGCATTGGTTTTGTATCCTGCCACACTGCTGAATTGCTGTATGAGTTCTAGCAATCTGGAGGTGGAGTCTTTTGGGTTTTCTATGTACAGTATCATGTCATCTGCAAAGAGGGAGAGTTTGACTTCTTCTTTGCCAATTTGAATGCCCAATGTTTATAGCAGCAATGTCCAAAATAGCCAAACTGTGGAAAGAGACTTGGTGTCCATCGAAAGATGAATGGATAAAGAAGATGTGGTCTATGTATACAATGGAATATTCCTCAGCCACTAGAAACAACAAATACCCACCATTGGCTTCGACGTAGATGGAACTGGAGGGTATTATGTTGAGTGAAGTAAGTCAATCCAAGAAGGACAAACATTATATGGTCTCATTCATTTGGGGAATATAAAAAACAGTGAAAGGGAATAAAGGGGAAAGGAGAGAAAATGGGAAATATCGTGAGAGTGACAGAACATGAGAGGTACCTAACTCTGGGAAACAAACAAGGGGTAGTGGAAAGGGAGGTGGGTGGAGGGTTGGGGTGACTGAGTGATGGGCACTGAAGGGGGCACTTGAAGGGAAGAGCACTGGGTAATATGCTATATGTTGGCAAATCGAACTCCAATAAAAAATATATATATAAAAAAATTTAACCTTTTCCCTCCAAATTTAGAGTTAGGAATTAGAGCTAAAGTTAGATTTAATTTGGGGAAGATTTTTTCCCAAGTTTTTCCAGCGTAGCACTCAATACCAGAAGACTGTTAATATATGTTCACAGATCATGAGAATTTAGGCCACGAACACTTTATACCTGGTAAATTTGGCATGCCAATTTAAAATTAGCAACCATTTTAAGTAAAACAAAACTCAAGTAATACGGTAACCATGAATTCTTGAAAAAAAAAAAAACACGGAATCTTGAATATTAAAACATCATTAACTTAATGAGGGAACAAAACATTCTGTAACTAATCTCTCATGTCAGTCTCTCACTGGTGAATACTACAGCTGGTCACATATAAAACAAAGATTAGGCATATTTAAAGAGCAAAATTGAAATAACTGTACTTTGAGCTTATGAAAACATCAGAGATAAGTGAGGTAGAGAGGGTGTACATATTCTGACTTCAGAGTCTTTTTCCCCCAAATCAAAAGTTGGTATATAATATAAAAGAGTTGTAGTTATTAGAAAAATAAAAGGTAGTGCCTACTTTTTTATGGTTAATCATTATAACTATTGTATTATAAATTATAGCTATCATGTCATGAATTATAACTATCATAAAGAAACATTTACTTGAAATTATTTAATTTCACTTCAGTTTCCTTCAAATTCAGTAAGATTTAGCATATTTTGTTAATCACGTTTTAAGTAGTAAGTACTCCGTTTTAAACTCCTGTCATCCTATTTTTTTACAATTAAATCTGGAACCTTTCACCAAAATAAAGACAACAAATTTGTGGTAGTATTTCTTGACTCTTTCCTTGTTTTTGTTTGTTTTTGTTTTTGTTTTTGTTTTTGTTTTAATGGGGTGTGTGTATGTGTGTTTCTTTTGTATTTCTATGTTGCTCAATTTATTGAAAAAAAGTGTGCATTCTCTTAAAAACCCACAGCATCATTACTACTTTGAATATTTGTGAAAATAAATAAGAAGCTTTAATGTGTAGCTCTGTACACATTTTTAAAGACTTTATTTATTTATTTTATAAAGAGAGCACACAAGCAGGGGAAGCAGCAGAGGGAAAAGGAGAAGCAGGTTCCCAGCTGGCCAGGGAGCCCTACAAGGGGCTCCATCCCAGGACCCTGAGGTCACAACTCAAGCTGAAGGTAGATGCTTTTTTAAAAATTTTTTAAAGATTTTAGTTATTCATTCATGGGAGACACAGAGGGTGGCAGAGACATAGGCAGAGGGAGAGGCAGGCCCCGTCCTCTGTGGGGAGCCTGAGCAGAACTCGATCCCAGGACCCCAGGATCACCACTTGAGCCAAAGGCAGATGCTCAACCACTGAGCCACCGAGGGGCCTCTCTGTAGACAGTTCTTACCAGAGAGTAAGATAATGTTAGAAATAGTGTTTGTTTCTCTACTTTCCATTGTCATAAATTCATCTGAAATGCACACAAATTTATAGACTTAATCATATAAATTCCTTTATGTGAAACTCTAGTTGTTTAAAATCATGTGTCATATTTTAGTTTCAGGGTTTTATTAATGTACTGTGATCTATTTCAGTCATTCAGGCATTTAATGGAAATTTCTGACCTTGATAATCACTCTCTGCTTTAATGCTTTAATGTGTATTTCACTCCTGGACATAGCTACTGTTGATTTATCATTCATTTATTTTTTAAAGTTTTTTTTTTAATTGAAATACAATAGCTACTGTTTATTTAATTAGGCCTTATGTGGAAGAGATCACCATCTTTAACTAGAAACAGAATTCTGTCTTTTTTATTACAGTTGGTTATTCTTCACTCCTGGAGTTTATAAAGTTGGGTCCATCAAGCTTAAGTCCCATCAACTCCACAGAATGAATGAACAGACCTCTTCTACTGTAGAAATGCGACTACAGCTCCCTTCAGCCACAGATCACCCAACTTCCAGCCTCTGGAAAAAGAAAGCCTAGGGGGGGAATACTCACCTCCCACTATACACTCACTCATTGTAGCCACGTAGCACACCCCTCAGCTCACCATCTTAATCATGTGCACTGCCCACCTTGACTCCTGCTCTCCACTATAACCCCAGCACTAAACCCTAAAGTCTACCATCTGCTTTTATTTTCCAGACTTATTTCTTAACCCCGTGCTGTATATTTGCTTTCTCACTGGTGAGTTCATAGCGTTCTTCTTGATCTTTGTCAAGAAGGTTTCAGGCAAGAGACAGTGATTTATGCGTATTGATGATTCTTTGTAGTAGAACATTCACTCACATTGCAGTCATGATGATCATTCAGTATATCTGTGATCCTCAGTTAACTGGACACATCCTAATGAATCACCACTAAGTTGCTCTTAGAATGAAGTACTGTTTAGCTCCAATGATCTACACCAAGGAGGTAATACTTTCCTTTTGTCACTTTTAGTTTTATTACATTGAGACTGACCACTGTTTAAACGACAGGAGTTTTGTCCCTCCTTCCAGCAAGTTTTATGTTGTAGACCAGAAGGCCAATTAACAATTCATCAGAGACACATGGGTGGCTCATCTTGTTGAGCATCTGCCTTTGGCTCAGGGCAAGATCCCAGGATTCTGGGATCCAGTCTCACATCGGGCTCCCTGCATGGAGCCTTCTTCTCCTCTTTACATCTCTGCCTCTCTCTCTCTGTGTGTCTCTCATGAATAAATAAATAAAATCTTTAAAAAAAATTCATCAAAAAGTTTCATAAGGATTTGTATATGTTAATGGTTTCCACACAATGAAGGTTTAATACAATGCTTCTGATATTATCTTTTTTATACAGATTCAAAGTATATTAACTATCTATTGCTAATACCCAAGGCCAGATTAATTATATCTTTTGGGTTTTATAATTGCATTTGCACTCTGACCTCAAAATTTCTTCATTTACTTAATTAAACACTACTTTTAGTAAATTTTGTCACCTGGAAATATATTTTCCTACAGTTTGCTCTATTCATGAGGCAATTTTATTTCCCATAAGTGTTGTGTTAATAGAGTTCACCTCATTGAAGTTTAAACTATTAATTTGATTCTGAAATGAGGTAATTATTGTCCCCATAATTTGTGGACATCATCATAAATTGCCCTGCACTTAGGGTGTATATCTTTTACACCAGTAAAAACTTTTGTTGATTGGTGGAAATTTTAAATATGTATTTGTTGATATTTTGCAACATCACTTTTACCAATTTAGAATAATCTTTTACAGAACTTTTTGCACCAGTCACTGGAAGCTTACTATAATGTTTTATATTTCAATTAGCTTCATGAATCTAAAATGTGAATAATAAAGATTCATGTTATTAGATTAGATTTTGAGTCCTGTATAACAATGCTTCTTGAATGTGCCTATTCAAGGAAATAATGAGAAGAAAATATATAAAAAGTTATTTCTCTCCTTTTTTTTTTTTTTTTCTCTTTTTTTGAAAACTAGTAAAGGCAGGTACAATTAAAGCTTTCTCATTATTTCACTTTGGTCTTAGAGTAAGTGTTCTTACTCTTCTGAAAGAAAAGGTTCTTTGTCATGGAAAGGTTTATATGTTAAATTGTGGGTAAGATATAAATTCTGTATTGATTATCAATTGATAGAAAGCAAAGTCCCCCAAAATTAATGGATTAAAACAACAAAGGGGCGTTATCTCATAGAGATGCTGAGGGTTAGGAATCCAGAGATAGCTTAGCTGTAGCTTTCTGGCTCAGAGTGAGCATGAGATTTAGGCCTGACTTCAGGTGGGACTGCATCCTTGAGAGGCACTTTTACGCCTTTGTCTGGTGTTTGATACTGCCCAGTGGTTTAGTTTCCTACCATCTGGTCTTTCCTTACAGAAGACTGCCTCGAGTGTTCTGGGGATATACCAATTGCTTTCCCAAAAAATGAGTGATGAGAAAGAGAGATAGAGAAAGAGGGAGGAATAAGATCAAAATTTAGTCTTTATAACCTAATTGGAAAAAGGTCATATCATCACTTTTTAAAATATTTATACATGTGTCTCTGTCCGTGTGTGTGTATACAACACAGTTTTGTTAGAACATAGAGAACATACACTTAACACAGACTAAGAGATGTAGGGGTAACACAGCTACATTGGTGTATTGGAAATACACCAATTTGCCTCCATTTTTCTCTATTTGTTTGTCTCATGCCATCCATTTATTTGTCACTCCTGAGCTAGGTATAATAATAGAATATTCACTCAGTTTGAATGTGACATTTGTCATCCATAAATGAATTTATTAAATCATCTTGTCTAGGGGAAGCGGGCCTTCTTTCCTCAGTAGCTTTTATTTTGTTTCATTTTTAACATCTCTTATTGTGGGAAAGATGTAGATGGTATTTTAGCGCTTTTTTTTTTTTTTTTAGCACAATTCGGGGATATTTATTATATACACTATTGTGAAATCATACCACTCTCTATTTCTAAAACTTTTTCATCATCCCTAGCAGAAATACTATAACCTTTAAGCAGTAATTCGTCAGGGGCTGCTCCACTGGTCCCTGGTGAACTGTGATCCACTTTCTATCTTTCGGAACGTATCATTCTAAATATTTCATATGATATAATATATATTCCCACATAACTTTGTCCTTTTGTGTCTAGTTTATTTTATTTAGCATAAAAGGTTTTTAAGAGGCTCATCCACATTGCCACATTCATCTGCGTTTTATTCTTTTGATTGATGAATAACATTTCACTGTATTAATATTATACCACATTTTATTCATTGATGAAAAGTCTGTCCTTGTTCCATTGTCTTATGTTTGGTCTTTGTCAAGGATCAGTTGGCTATATTTATGAAAGTCTAAATACGTCTTTGGGTTCCATTGATCAATTTTGTCTATATTCTTTTGTCAATACCACACAATTTTGATTACTGTTTCTTTATAATAAGACTTGACGTTGGATAGTGTCAGTCCTCCAACTTCATTCTTCTCAGCCAATATTGTGACACTTATTCCATTTTTTTTTTGATTGTTTGTTTGTTTTTGCCTTTTAACATAAACTTTTATCTACAAAATAACTTTCTGGGATTTTTTTAAGGTTTAATGTTTTTTCTTTCATTTTTTTAAATATTTTATTTATTCATGAAAGACACAGAGAGAGAGAGAGAGAGAGAGAGAGAGAGGCAGAGATACAGGCAGAGGGACAAGCAGGATCCACACAGGGAGCCCGATGTAGGACTCAATCCCGAGACTCCAGGAACATGCTCTGAACCAAAGCAGATGCTCAACCACTGAGCCATCCAGGTGTCTCACTTGCTGGGATTTTGACTGGGATTACACTGAATTTATAGATCAATTCGTGAAGAAGTGACATTTTGACAATATTGAATTTTCCTATCTATGAACATGGTATATTTATCCTAAAGTTAGTTTATCTTTGATTGTATTCATCATAATTTTATCACTTTCCCCATATATCTTATACACATTTTGTTAGATTAATTACTAAACATTTCATTAATGGGGTGCATATGGCATTTCATTTTTGAATATCTAGTCATACTTGTTCGTTGCTGATATATAGAAAAACAAATGACTTATGTATATATATATATATATATATATATACATATGTATATTTTTAAAGATTTTATTTATTTGAGAGACAGTGGGAACATAAGCAAGGGGAGTGGCAGGCAGAGGGAGGGGGAAGCAGATTCCCCATTGGGCTGGGAGCGTGATGTGGTACTTGATCCCAGGACCCCGGTACCATGACCTGAACTGAAGGCAGACACCCAGTGACCCTATGACTTTATATTATCTGTGTATCTTGCAACTTTGCTATAATCACTTATTACTTCCAACAGTTTTTAGTTGTTCTTGTTTCTTTCAGATTTTCTACATAGACAATTATGGCATTTGCAAACAAAGCACTTCTTCAACACTTACCTAGTCTTGCCTCGAGCCTGGTGAGGACCCTAAATGATAGGTCTGTATTCTCTAGTATTTCTAAGCATTTGTCTTGTTCTGGGTATGAACATAGCCTTCTAAGATTCCCCTTGTTCATCCATTCTTTCAGATGTCTTAATGTCCCAAAGAAATTCTTTCTAGCTTTTGCTCCCAGGTAGAGGCAGGCTATTATATGTTTCAAATGTAATCTTTTGCCAAAAGAGTCTGTGGTTTGTCAGGTTGGCTTGTAGTGTTTAAGAGCAATGACTACTTCTTTTACGGCCTGAATTCTGATTTGGAGGAAACAGATATAATTAAAATTTTGGTCACTCCTACAGTAGTGCCCCAGGTAGGTTATAATAGATATTGACAAAATAATTGACAAACATCTGCTCTGACCCCTTCAGAACTAGGAACCAAAGTCCTGTTCTCTGGGAATGTAGTTTTCCCTCTTTAAGGTTGTTGCTACCCCAGGATGGGTAAGGCAAGAGAAAGTCAAAACTCTGCAAAATTTTCCACAATTTTAAAGTTGCTTTTTTTCTTGATCCGGTATTTCCTTGGTTGCTGTAAACTTTGGCCATTTTCCAGAAATCTGACAAAATTAATTTTGACTGTTTTTGCTTGTTTTTTAATGTTTCTGTTGGGGGGGGGTGATGAGAGCTTAGTGACAACTATATTTTGCTGGAGATACTCATACTATTATGTTGGCCATATGCTTCCAGTTGCACAGGCTGATCTTGATACAATGTTGAAAGGGACTACACCAGGGTGTGAATATCATGAGGCGGGGAAGATTGGAGGCCAATGTGGAAGCTGTCTATAACAACATAACTTTCATTTCTTGGTGACTTTGAGAGAGATAAAGAGAGAAATAAAATTAGTTAAGGCTGTTAAGGAAGATTTTGGTAATTATTTTTCCCATTCTGGGTCTCAGAATCCTGACTCACAAAATTAGAAATAATTCACTTTATTCAGATATATGCAAGCACAGATACATATGTGTGCACATGATAAAAATATAGAAAAACATTTTTAATTAAAAAATGTATGAAAGAGACACTTAATCACCTCAGCATCTCAGCAGGAGACATGATATATTGAAAGCATTAACAGAAACAGATACTGAAACAACTTTTATCATAGTTTGGTTAGGGTTAGGCGAATGAGGATGACTAAACACTAAGTTAAGAACAACAGCAGGAAGCCAATACCACACTCAGTTGGAGGTGAAAAAGGAGAGGATTTTGTGATGAGAACCTGGAGAATTCTGTAGCTATGGATGGGAGCAGTGCGATAGGGCCTATGGCTTTTGGAAAAGGATACAGACACAGCACAGCAGGCAAACAAGACAATATCCCAAAATCACCATCCTCCAGTCTTCTGACCTCCAGGCTGTACTTCTCATTAGCAAAAACTAAGCTAAAGTCAGGAAAGATGAAACCCTTACCCTCGGGTTCAGCTTTCTAAGACACAGTTTCAAGGTGGAGCCATGAGGAGGATAGGTCAGAGCAGGGAAGTGGAGAATGTCTAACATAATTTGACTTTCATACACACAATACAACAAAGTATAATTTTACTAAGAAGAGCTAGTAAAAACCAAGTAAAAAGAGAGTAGATGAGTAAAAAGAAGCCAGGTAGGGGCTAAATGTGAAAAACATGGCTTCAATTCCTATAAGCTAAAGTTAGGTAATTTATTTGCTTCTTCCAGCCAATGCAAAGATCAAATTTTGGTCAGTTCAATGAATGATAGTATCATAAAAGAACAGAGAATTTACTGAAGTATAGGACTGCTATTCCCAGTACAGTGGCCAAGGAGACATTTCTAGTGTCGGTCCTTTTGCAGGAAACCGCAATTTATTGAACCCTGCAAACTTACAGAAAAAAAGACATAGAAAACTTTAACAAAGTTATATTTTATAGTGTCCCATAATCACTGCTGCCAAAAGTATTTTCAATACAACCATTCCAAGGAGACTGAAATAAAGCACTTTATATTTGCAACCTCAGCTGTTCTGATGTGATCCAGGGATAGATTATGTAGAGTAGATAAACCGCATACCCCAAAGGTTATATCAAAAAGGTTATATTTTGAGCAGAGCACCAAGAAATTGGCACTTACATTTCCTGATGGGTATTTGGAGTGTGGCTAAACTACACTGAAGGTTACATTAAAGGCCATATGATATTTCTCGTAAACCCTCTAGGCACCTATGTTCCCTATCATTCTTTTTCATGAACCCTCTTCCTTTGCCTCACTCTTAAAATTTAGTGCAGTCCTGGGGTTTCATTCTGCCCATTTCTCTTTTCAATGTATGCATGCCATATATGAACTATATAATTCATGTTCATATTTCCAGTGTTCTATGTGATGATGATTCCCAAATGTTTACCACCTGCCCTGATTTTCCTCTTGAGCTTTAATCCCCCAAATTTGGCTTACCAACTAGATATCTCCATTTGGACCTCCCAGGGTTATTTGAAATTCAGCATGGCTTTAGCATTCTGCACCAGTCTTGTTCTTTGGATTGCTCTCAAATGATCAGTCTTTAACTGTATCATTATTTTACAGCCTACTAAGGTTAGACTTAACAGAATTCTCATAGCAAAGCCACACTGCTTCTTAGTATAGGTAAGATTATGGTTTTTGACTGTGACGCACCAAAGAGGTCTTTGGTTCCTTGGAGACATAGTGGCTACCAGTCCAAATAGCTTTTTGTTTGTTTGTTATCTTTATTGGTCTGAACAATCCTAGGAGTTCTGTGGATCCTGACAGTCTGGTGCAGCTTTCTTCTCTCTCAGATATGTTCTTTCTATTTTTTACTCACAGCTTCTAGCAAAAAGGATGCTTTTATTTTCTCCCAGGACTTCACACTCTAGAGGCAACTATCTTGATTTAAAGCAGAGGGGTGAAGGTTTAGTTTTGCCAGATGTTGGAAACTTGTTCCACTTATATTCATTTTCGAATCAGAATCATGGGCTTCTCACCTACTCCTCATTTTAGGGCCCCGAATTTTAGAGTGCATATCCTGAGCATATTGATTTGATTTGTAGAGACTATGCGAGTAAATAATTGCCTTCCCAGGGTCAATAAGCAGCTTAGTGTTTCTATATCCTTTCTTCTTACCTCCTTAATCTGGGTTCATTTTTCTTAACATTGAATATGCATTAGAATTAATTGTTGAGCTTTTGATTACCAATATGCAGACAAATGAGAATTGCTGCTATATACTGTTTTCTTTTACTTGGACAACTGTTTCCCAGAAATTTACTTGCCATTTGTCTTAGATCCTTCTAGAATTTACTCAAAAATCACTTCTCATTGAGGACGACCCATTCCTGTATAAAATATTGTGTTTTCCAGCACCATATGTATCTCTTAGGACTCCGGGATCATGACTCGAGCTGAAGGAAGACACTTAACCGACTGAACCACCCAGGCACCCCATGATGAAGATTTTTAAATGATTTTTAAAGTGTATACAAATTTCATCTATATAAGGTTCTGTTTGAAATTCACATGTTGGTAATCTAGATGAGTCACATCTAGGATTTAGGCAAAACAATCTGTTATCAAACACATTTAATATTTTTTTACCAATGTATGGAACAATCTATGTGGTTTTAATATTATACAAATGTGTGGCCAGATAATATTGTGAAACAATATATGTACGTCTTTATGAGGGTGTCTTTCCTCGTTTTTCCAATCATTTAATAAGACAGTTCCAATTTTTTTCTTAATAGTAATATATACAGAGAAAAAAAAACAACCCAAAGTCAAGAACATTTTCTGGCTATTAATTTCCAAATTTCAAGCCCTTAATAAAACTTAGAAGAAAGAACAATCTTAGCTATGGACATTACCATTTAAGAAATAGAATGGCAAGGAAATCTCTTACATCTAGTAAAAGAATTCCCAAGCTGAGTAAAGAGGCAGAAGTCATGTGGATCCAGTTGCCTTAGCATCCTGAAAGTCACTGAGGTTCAAAGGAGCCCTAGAGACTACCAGGAGTGTGATACACTGAGATACATATGGAGCCACTTACCTGTTTTTTCAGCAATATTTAGTGACTGTATCTACATGTCAAGAACTATTTTAAACTGGTAATAGAACAACGTGATAGAGCAACAAATAAAAAATATCCAAATGTTTCCTCTCATGGATCTTACATTCTAATAATATGGGGTAAAGGGAAGAGTGCTGGGAAACAAGTGAACAGATCATCAGGAGGTGAAAAGGGCTATGGAAATGATGTAAAACAAGAAGGATAGAGAGGGTAACATGTTTTACTCCAAATGTATAAATGCAGCAGGCCCAGGAATCTGCATTTAGAATGAATGAGGGTGTGTGAAAGATGCTTGATATCTCTAAACTTACCTAGGAAGGTAGAAAAAAATAGTAAAACCAACAAAATATATCTAAATGCCAATACATGGCAATAATCATAAAACATGGGAAAACATTATTCAGATCTACATACAAACATAACACATGTGTAAATATATATGCTATATGACATATACAAAATGTATGTCATATTTATACATAATATGTCTGAATATTTACAGAGATGCATATATATGAAGATTAACATATTTATAAATAGTATAGAGTGTAATAACCTATGGATATGACTATTTATATACATATATTTTTTAATATTTTATTTATTTATTCATAAGAAACACACAGAGAGAGAGAGGCAGAGACAGGCAGAGGAAGAAGCAGGCTTCCTGTGAGGAGCCCAGTGTGGGGCTTGATACCATGGCCCGGGATCACATCCTGAGCAGAAGGTAGAAGCTCAACCACTGCACCACCCAGGTGTCCCTCTATTTATATATTTAAACATAATATTCCTTTTTTAGTAAAAGGGAAATAAGATAAAATCAAAAGGAATTCTGAACTTTATATATATATATATATGTACATATATGATGATAATAAAGAATTACTAAGAATTTAGAGTTGTGGTTGGAATCTTCCCTTTTAACAAGCACCTCCTATAATTTTGATGTAATCTTTAGACTATACATTAAAAGGGGTGTGTAGTAGATGCGCACTTCAGCTAAAAGCAAGGAACTTATAATAACATTTTCATGAAACAATCTTACACCCCAAATCCACAACATAAATGTTAATATCATAGTTTAATTTTGTTTCTAAATTCCAATAAAATTAGTTCAAAGGAAACATCTAATTACAAGAAGAGTAAGTTCTGGTGCTCTAATGTACAGCAGTGATAACACTTAATAATACTGTATTGTATACTTGAAAGTTGTTAGGAGAGTGCATCTTAAATATCCTCACCACAAAAAAGAAATTGTCATTATGTGTGTGACATGATGGAGCTATTAGCTAATGCTATGCTGATGATCATACGGTAATATGTAAGTGCATCAAATCAACAAATTTTACATCTTAAACTTACACAATGTTTGTTATACATGTCAATTATATCTCAAAAGAGCTGGTAAAAGGGGCACCTGGGTGGCTCAGTTGGTGAGCATCTGCCTTTGGCTCAGGTCATGATCCTGGGGTCCTGGGATCGAGTCCTAAACCGGGGTATTTACGGGGAGCCTGCTTCTCCCTCTGCCTATGTCTCTGCCTCTCTCTGTGTCTCTCATGAATAAATAAATAAAATCATAAAAAAATAAAGCTGATAAAAATTCCAATAAAATTGCATCTTGTCATTAAAAACAAAACATGCTTCTCTTACTTTGGATTTAATTCAGACTATTTGCTCTGTTTTATACAGTGTAAACATTTGTCATTCACATTGTAGGATTAAATTGTAAATAAATTGCACAATAAAATTTTACATTTAACTTAAATTATGTAGGCATTTTAGCTTGACCAAATAAGTTCAATTAAGATGCAATTACAAATAAACCATACTGACTTTAAGTAAATAGACTTTATTTTTTAGAGCAGTTTTAAGTCTATAGCCAAATTGCACAGAAAATGTGAAGTCCCTGCGCACTGCCTATCTCCACCCTACACTCAGCACCTTCCCCACTATCTAAATCCTTCACCAGAGTGATGCATTTGTTAAAATTGACTAACCAACTTTGACACATCGTTATCACCATAAATCCAAAGTTTACATTAAGATTCACTCATGGTATTGCATGTTTTATGGGTTTGAAAGATGTATAACATGTATACATCATTGCAAAATTATACAGAATACTTCCACTCACCCCCAAATTCTCCATGCTCTGTTAACTCATCCCTTCCTTCCATGGATCCCTTGACCAACATTAATCATTTTACTTTTTCCATAGTTTTGCCTTCTCCAGTATATCATACCATTGAAATCATATAGAATGTAGCCTTCTTAGGTAGAGTTATATTGCTTAGTAATATGCATTGGCTTCATTACAGATTTCTATTCATTTTTAAAAATATTTTATTTATCTATTCATGAGAGACACACAGAGAGAGAGGCAGAGACATAGGCAGAGGGAGAAGCAAGCTCCATGCAGGAAGCCTGATGCAGAATTCGATCCCAGGACCCCAGGATCATGACCTGAGCCAAAAGCAGATCCTCAAGCACTGAACCACCCAGATGCTCCAACACATTTCCTTTTAGTGCTGAATATTATTCTACTGAAGAGATATATCAGTTTATTTATCTATTCACCTATTTGAAGGGTATATTGGTTGCTTCCATGTTTGGGCAATTATGAATAAAGCTATGAACATCCACATACAGATTCTTTGTGTAGATATAACTTTATAGTCCCTTTGGGTAAATACAAAGGAGCACAATTGTTGAATCATATAGTAAGAGGATATTTAATTTTTTTAAGAAACCATCTTCTGAACCATCTTCCAAAGTAGCTTTGCATTCATTCCTACCAGCAATGAATGTTCCATGTCCTTGGCTGCCTCTAGTAATATCATGTTATAAATCTTGGCTACTTAAATAAGCAGGTAGTGGTGCCTCATGATTGTTTTAATTTGCATTTCCCTTATGACATATGATATGGAACATTCTTTCATATGTCATCTGTACATCTTCTTTGATGAAGTATCTATTCAGATCTATGACCTATTTTTAAATCAGGTTTTTTTGCTTGTTTTTTTTTTTTTTATTGTTGAGTTTTTAAGAGTTTGGGTTTTTTGGGGTCTTGTTTGTTTTGTGTATTTTGGATAATGGTTCTTTATCAGATAGGTCTTTTGCAAATATTTTCTCCCAGGCACTGGCTTGTTGTCTTACTCTCTTGACAAGGTCTTACATAGAGCAGAAGTCTGTAATTTTAATGAATTGTGGTTTATCAATTGTTTCTTTCATGGAACATACCTCTGATGTTTTTTGTAAAAATTCACTGCCATACTCAAGGTTCTGATTTTTTTTTCAGATCAATGGCCCATTTTGAGTTAATTTGATGAAATTAGCTATATCTAGATTCACTTTTCTTTTCTTTTGGTATGTGGGTGTCCCATTGTTCCAGCACCATTTTTTGAAAAGACTATCTTTCCTCCATTGCATTTCCTTTGCTGTTTGTCCTAGATTAGTTGACCATATTTATGTGGGTCTACTTCTGGACTTTGTGTTTTATCACAGTAATCTTTTTTTTTTTTTTACTAATACTTTATTGTCTTGATTACTCTAGCTTTATGATAAGTCTTAAAGTGTGATAGTGTCAGTGCTCTGTCTTTATTCACATCTTTTAATATTGAGTTGGCTCTTCTGAGTCTTTTTGCTCTCCATATAAACTGTAGAATTATTTTGTCAATGTTCATGAAGTAACTTGTTGGGATATTGGTTGGGATTGTATTGAATCTATAGACTGAGTAACATCTACCTTTTAAAATAAATTTAGGGCAGCCCAGGTGACTCAGAGGTTTAGCACTGCCTTCAGCCCACGGAGTGATCCTGGAGACCCGGGATCAAGTCCCACATCAGGCTCCCTTCATGGAGCCTGCTTTTCCCTCTGCCTGTGTCTCTGCCTCTCTCTCTCTCTGTCTCTCTTATGAATAAATAAACAAATAAAATCTTAATAAAATAAAATAAAATAAATTGGGTAAGACCTCTTTTTTTTTTTTTTTTTTTTTTTTTTTTTTTTACTTTACGTAATACTGCTATATTTTCAAAATTTCAAAACCAGTGAATTTCCCTTGGAACTATTTTACATATGAACATAAAAAGGAAAATTAAAAGAACCATAATTTTATGGCCATACCATCAAATAAATCAGGAATCTTTCCTTTGTTTTTAGAATAGTCAGCACAGCATGTAATTACAGTTAAGTGACTTTTGAAAATGAAGAAAGAAGTGTTATATCTGTACGTCATATCTTTTCTATTGATATTATATTAGGGAGCACAATTTTACTATAAAGACGAATAGGTAAATTATGTTACTGCGCTCAGTAAAATTATAAAGTGCCTCAAAGTACATTTAATCTTTGAAAAAGATTAAAGGGATTTTAGTATTTTTCAAAGCAGCTGATAGCAATATGTTAATTCATACATAAACATACTTTATTACATTAGATTTTTCATCATTATGCATTCTCAAAAGATGTTGATTTTATAAGTAAAAAAAAGAGACAAAATACAAAGTTTCACCCATCCTGAATGGGAGATAACAGCACTATAAGTCCAAATCAGCTTGACCAATTTTTGTATGCATTTAAATAACAGTAAATGCAAACACCAGAAGTCAATGTCTAGCCTCAACCATAACGTTCAATTATTTTCATATTATTTTTCCTTATTTCTTTAATTCTTAAACAAACAAACAAACAAACAAACAAAACATCAAAAATCACTACTTCTCCCCCACTGTCACATCCTCATCGCACAATTTTAGGAACCTGGGTAATTACAGAAAAGAGACATTGAGGATATTTTACTTTGCCCTGAAAGCTATTGTTCTTAAATTCAGCATTAGGTCCATAATCAAGATTTATAAAGTATTTGGCAGACCATAATGTCAATTTGCTTTCTTCACATCCACCAATATAGTGGGGGGAAAAAGGAAAATAAGTATAGCATGCTGCCTAACTTTTCTCAACATCATTAAAGTTAGAACAATATAAAAAAGGAATGGAATCAACTTATTTCACAGAGTTGGAACAAATAATCTTACAATTTGTATAGAACCAGAAAAGAAAAGGACAACGACGACGACGATGACGAAGAAGAAGAAGAAGTAGAAGAGGAAAGACCCCGAATAGCCACAGGAATGTTGGAAAAACAAAAAAACAAAAAACAAAAAACAAAGCTGGTGGCATCACAATTCCAGACTTTAAGCTCTATTACAAGGCTGTAATCATCATGACAGTATGACACTGGCATAAAAACAGACACATAGATCAATGGAACAGAAGAGAGAACACAGAAATGGACCCTCAACTCTATGGCCAACTAATCTTTGCAAAAGCAGGAAAAAATATCCAATGGAAAAAAGACAATCTCTTCAACAAGTGGTGTTGGGAATATTAGACATCCACAAGCAGAACAATGAAATTGGACCATTTTTTTATACCATACATGAAAATAGACTCAAACTGGATAAAATACCTAAATGTGAGACAGAAATCCATCAAAATCCTAGAGGAGAACACAGCCAGCAAACCTCTGCGACCTCAGCCAAGCAACTCCTTACTAGATGTGTCTCCAAAGGCAAGGTAAACAAAAGCAAAAATGAACTATTGGGGCTTCATCAAGATAAAAAGCTTTTGCACAGCAAAGGAAACAGTTGACAAAACCAAAATACAATTGACAAAATGGGAGAAGATATTGCAATGACATATCAGATAAAAGGCTAGTATCCAAGATCTATAAAGAACTTATCAAACTCAACACCCAAAGAACAAATAATCTGGTCAAGAAATGGGTCGAAGACATGAACAGAGATTTTCCAAAAAAGACATAGAAATGGCCCACAGACACATGAAAAAATGTTTCACATCATTCAGCATCAGGGAAATACAAATCAAAATCACAATGAGATACCACTTCACAACAGTCAGAATGGTTAAAATTAACAAGTCAGGAAACAACAGATATTGGTGAGGATGAAGAGAATAGGGAACCCTCTTCTTACACTGTTGGTGGGAATGCACGCTGGTGTAGCCACTCTGAAAAACAGTATGGAGGTTCTTCAAAAAGTTGAAAATACAGCTATTACACAACCCAGAAATTGTGCTACTGAGTATTTACCCCCAAAATACAAATATAGTGATCTAAATGGGCACCTGCACCCCAGTGTTTATACCAGTAATGTCCACAATAGCCAAACTATAGAAAGACCCATATGTCCATCAACAGATGAATAGAAAAAGAAGATTTGATATATATTATATATATGAATATTACACAAAAAATGAAATCTTGCCATTTGCAATGACATCAATGGAACTTGAGGATATTATGTTAAGCAAAATAAGTCAACCAGAGAAAGACAATTATCATTATTATTTCCCTCTTATGTGGAATTTAAGAAACAAAACATAAAATCACAGGAGAAGAGAGGAAAAAATAAAACAAGACAAAATTAGAGATGGAGACAAGCCATAAAAAACTCTTAATCATAGGAAATAAATTGAAGGTCACTGGAGGGGTGGGGGGTGAGGGGATGATACCCCATGGTGATGGACATTAAGGAGGGCAGGTGATATAATGAGCACTGGGCATTATAGAAGACTGATAAATCACTGATCTCTACCTCTGAAAACAGTAATACCTTAGATGTTTTTAAATTAGTTTCATTTAATAAATTTAATGAATGTAATAAAATTTAAAAAATAAAGAAAGAAAAGAAAGGAAGAATGGAAATGAAGCAAAAAAAATGTGTATTGATCCACAATATATGTGACCATTTACTTGTGACTATAGACAAGTTACCAATATTCTGGAAAGAAAGCCTAAAAATTGGTGGTAATAGTTTTTATAATATTACTTATATTATCAGAAACCGTAGAAAAATCAATACCTGCCTCTTTAATTTCTGGGTGTCATTAGAAGCTCCCTTTGGCCAACATATAAACTTGATATTTAAAGTCAAATATTCTTGTCTTCAGCTCACACTATGGTCACCTTAAATGATTAGAAAGATGAAATAAAAGTCAAGAGTAGATAATAAAAGTCAACAAAATATTTTTAAAAATATGTTTTCTGGATAATCGCATTTTTCAGTTCATTTTCTGATTAGATCATATAAAATTTTACAGATTTCTATTATTATTTTCCACAAGTCTCATTAAAACCCATTCCTTGTGTTCCAAACTTCCCTAAAAATATAGTATGGCAAATATGCCTGTAGTGTGTGGAGGAAGCCCCCACAAAATTGTGGATTCCAGTTTGAGAAGCCTCAAACTGTCCAAATTTATATAGTATGAATTTGCTAAGATTATTTCAAGGACGCCAGCTGAAAAAGCAAAAGTCTGCTATAACCCATGGAGGAACAATACATTGTGTGAATTATTCCTTCACCTAGTCAACTATTTAACATATTTCTGATATATTATTCTGCAGTAATAATAGCAAAAAGGAAGAAAAGAGGTTAGGAGAATATAACAATTCAGTTTAAGCACTTACACTATACACAGAAGTGTGTCTGAATATTTTTTTTTAATCAATAAGATTACATCACTGAGTAGTCAGTGTGGTTCATGGGTTAAGAGCATGGATTTAAATCAGACATATTTCTGGTCTCTGGTGCATCGCATTTGAACAGTGTGACACTGAGCAAGTTACTTTAATCAAAATGATCTTTGTCAGTAAATTGAGAAAAATATTGGGTTTTATAACTGAAATAAGCCTTGTAAAAATGAAATGTAAATCAATTAGCATGGTGCTTAGCACAAAAGTGTTCAATACATGCAAAATGGAAAATGCATTTTGTGTAAGTAAACATCACCTAAAATGCTGTATACAATTTCACAAGGTGCATTAACATAGTTTAACTTATCATTCCTTTATTGTTAAACATTGTAGATGTTTGCTTTCATGGCAGATGTGAGAAATATATAATAAATGCTATATATGGATCTTCAGGCATTAATGCTCTTTGTGGCTCTATTTATGGTTATTTACTAAGAGTATTTTATCGAGTGTAGTATACGGCATTCTCAGTCTTCTCATACATATTGAAAGTTTATCAACACACCACGTGATTGCTCACCCTGCCATTAACAATGACAAGTAATACTCAATTCACCATTTCTCTCATAACCTTGAATATTCATATTCTTTCTGTGTCTAATTTAACTTTTCCAGTTTGATAGATAAAAATGGCACCCTATTATTTTAATTTAGAAACTCCTGAACAGTAATAAAGTCAAACATTTTCCCAAAAGTAATATTTGAAATTTGATGAGACATTTAAAAAGTAGCATGTTGTTATGATGCTCCACGTAGATGAAGTTCAGAAGATGTTCTTGTGTTGTACTACTTGATTGCCACCTTTAAAAATTAATTACTTTTTGTTTATACTTCTTCTTCTTAGATTACAATAAATCGTGCCATTCATGCAAGTTCTTACAGAGACTTAATTGCTTCTTTGAAAGGTTTGGCAGATACATCAAGGCAGTTCATTAATGCACAGATGATTCCTTCACATTAAGAAAGACACATTGGAACACCACAAATGTCAAGTCAGTTATTACGCACAAAAAGCAGAAAATGGCAACCATCAAAAGGTGAGCCCTTATTCTGCCGGGACCAAAAATAAAACTGCAGTAATTCCTCAGTGTAATAATGGAGAAATATTAGATTATTTTAAGGTCATGCAAGGAGAATCTTTCATTTGTCAACTATGTCCCTTTGCAGAGGGAATTTTTTTTTTTTTTTTTTTTTTTTTTTTTTCTGGGCCTCATGATTCCGGGCACAATCAGCCTGAAAGAAACAGTATATTTTACCACTGTAATTCATTTATTTGGGCTCCTTTACCCAAATACATATTGAGTAACTATTACTTCCAAGCACACGTAGCAGTGCACATAGGTGTGTTCCTTTTAGTTATGAGAGTTTGAAAGGAAGGATTAGATTTAAAATATTATTATCTATTTTAAAAACAGATAAAATGCACTAATAGTAATGATGAAGAATAAAGATGGAGGTTTAGAATTTCAGACAAATTCTGAATTCTATCTGAGTGGGGTCAACATTTTCATAATACTCTGACATTTAAAAAAATCTCATATTACTTCTCAACTGTTTGAACACTGACTTAAGCGTTGATGTGTACATTTGTTAAACAATGAATTAGAATTATATGTTACTGATTAATCAAGACATACCTCCTCTTAACAACTTTGGAAAAGATAACTTTTATAATACCATTCCAAAGTTATTCATATAATTACATATATAAAATATTTATTTTTGAGTATGGCAGAGGGAAAACTAGTCAAAATATCTATAACCTGTTTGCCAGAGACACACAGGGAACAAAATAAACAAAAAAAGTATTATTCCATCAGATATAGATTTTTTTTAATTTAATTTTTTTTTTTTTAATTTATTTATGATAGGCACACAGTGAGAGAGAGAGAGAGTCAGAGACACAGGCAGAGGGAGAAGCAGGCTCCATGCACCGGGAGCCCGACGTGGGATTCGATCCTGGGTCTCCAGGATCGCGCCCTGGGCCAAAGGCAGGCGCTAAACCGCTGCGCCACCCAGGGATCCCTAGATATAGATTTTAGTGAAAATAGAAAGTTAGAAACATAGATATGGGAATAGTAAACTACGAGATGCATTCTACAGAGAAAAGAAATGAAAAAGGCAAATAGGTATTAGAAATTTGAGATGAATGCAGTTTTAATACGAACAGTATAGAAAGTTCTCTCCAAGAGTGTGATCCTTGAGCACAACCATGAAATTTCTAGTGGAAAATTATTCCGGACAGAGAATTAAACACATCCAAAGACACTGTAGCCTTATATATAATTATTATATTTTTTCCACGAGAAGAGATACACTAATTTTACTAGAATATAATAATAATTGCCAGAGAAATAGGACTTGAGGTGAGAAAGTCAGTGAGAAAGAATAACAGTTTTAATTAAATCCATACTTTGGTGTGACAAGTGAATGTTTCATGGATTTTGATCCTTCACATTTTTTATTCTAATAATCTTTATAATCCTTAAACACTTGAGGTAGTAAAATAAAGTTTATGTTCATTGATCTCATAAGTATTAAAATCATAAATTCAAAACAAGTTTATAAATAAGATATAGGCAATATCGAAAGTCATATAATTCAATTTGGCAATACCACTTCAATGAGAAAAACACACTCTTTGCTAAAATTAAATGTTGAACAATCTACTGTAGTGAAATGATTCTTCCAGTGAAAGAATTAATCATTTTAATTTATATTAGTTCATTCTTTTGTTTCTGAATACAATGGAAAACATTTACAGCATCATTTTTATTGTTGTTACCTTACTTTTTAAAGAGTGAAGTCAAATTCATCATATGCAAATCATTTGGATGAGTTAATTTAATAAAGTACCTTGTAATATAATACTGAATGTTCAGAGTATTATTTAAAATTTTTCCAATAATTATTTATGACTGACTTTCATAATGAAAAAAAAAAGCAGTTCAAGTTCAAATGTGCAAAACCAGAATCTGAGTAATGCTTAAACTCTTCATGTGACTTTGTCCCTCATTACACCATTTATATACTTTTGATTTCTTTCTGAATATACTTCTATGTAATGGCTTCAGATGACATAATTTTTTAGAACATTTGTCCTTAAATTGTGGTAGAAATGTCCTTTGTATGGCTGCTTCTTATCTCATTAATCTCTACTGTGCTCAAAAGTAATCATAAATCCAATAACAAACACGCCTGTGGGCACTAAATTTATTTCTTTTACCTTGTTATTATAATGGTCATTTGGATAATGTAGAACATATTACAGTGATTTTGCTAGATTAGGATTGAAAACTGAAAAAAAAAGAAAAAAATAAAAACACTTCTTTTCTAGAGTCTCACTGAATGAAAACATGCCAGGGAATGTGTCACTTGTGGAGTCCTCTAGCAAACTCAGGAGCTTGTGGATCCTTATTCATAAAACACTTGGTCTATTCTCTTTGCTGTAGAGTTGAATGTTCTTCCTGTAGACTTGAAATAAAAGGTACTGAGCTGGAAAGTCTTACACCATCAAGCACTGTCCAGTCAAGTTGTCAAATTGTCTAATTTCTTATCTTCAATATATTTTCATTGATAAGACAACAGCAAAAAAGAAATAAAGCCTATTTTGTAGAACTAAACTTCCAGAGAATGAGGTCAAAAGAGATATTGAATAAAGATTACACCAATAGTACATAAAAGAAAGCATTGGCTTTTGCACTCCTAGTCCAGCATATGTTTCTCAAGAAGTCATCTGTAACATTTGCAACACTAAAATGCTCCCCACCTGACTAAATTAAAATCTACATAGACTCTTTTGGTTCTTTTTATGGGATGGGTTAAAGCAGCTGCAGCAGCAGCAGCACAGTGGAATCTGAAGCTTTATTAGGCAGCAGGTAGATAAACTTCTCTCTACACAGGTAGACTAGAATAGACACAAAAATTTTTTTGAACTACTAAAAAAGGTGAAATCATGACACCTCCTAGCATTATGCAAGGTAGGACAACTCAATAGCAAAATTAGCAATACCTGAATAAAATATAACAATATAAAACAATTCAAATATTATGTCAAATCTAAAAAATATATTTAATAAACATAACACCGTAAGATTAATTTCAATAAAATGTATCTGAATTATGTAGCTTCTTATAATGTCATTAATATGTTGAAAAATTGATCTACATTTTGTCATGATAACATAGAACCAGTGTGGTAGTTAGCATATGCACTACCTCTTTTGGTTCTGTGATGGGAACCTAGTAAGATTGGATGACTCTGGCCTCTGGCGGTTGGTGTGGCTCCCGTGATCTGTTTAGGTCAATGAACTTTTGAGAAGGGAGGTAGATCTAGATAGAAGTTCTAGTATAGCTGCTACATAATATGCCATCCTCTTTCCCTCCACCATTACAACCAGCAAAGTTCTAGATAGTAATTGCTTTCTCACCCTGTGTCCCAGAATGCAGAAGGTGGGAAGCAGAGCTCCAGCCTGCCCAAGATAAACATGGAGCACAGATAAGAAATAAATCTTCCTTGTTTTATACTTCTCAGATTTTGTGTTTATTTGTATCTTACCAAAGCACATTCCCAAGGCTACTAACTGTTGCAATTAGTATTTGTGAAACATCTTTTATGACTATTTTCATTCTAAGTATTTTCCAAATTGGTACTTTGTTACTCTCGAAGTATCCAACCGTAAGATTAGTACATCAAGTACAAATCATGTTTATTTTATCAAGTAAGTTATACATTATATAATTGCATATGAAATGTGTAACAACTTTCTATTTTTATTTTGTTATTCATCTAAAAAATGTATTCTGTTTCTTATTTCATATGTTTGTTAGATTTCTCTTTGGAAAAACAGATCACATAAGTTGTTTTATTCTATGGTATTAGTTTCTGATTTATAACTGTTTAAATTAAGACAGTTTATATGTATGAAATATAGATAAAAATGAACAAAGATCTAATTATTAGTCATTAGTTTTAGAAAATGTTTAATCTGATATTTGTAGTTTAAGACATGGTGAGATCTATTATTAGTAGTAGTATTAGTATTATTAATTTCTCTAGAACAAATAATGTTGCATCAAGAATTCATATCGAATCATGTTCTATCTTAATAAGATTATGGAATAATGAGATTACATTCTTTATTAAATACTAAAAGCAAGAGAAAAGTTGGTTGGTATAAGTGGGACTTACAATATAAAGCAGTATTGAAAGTACATAAATGCAAATAAAACCATATATAAAAGTCAATCTGTGGAAACAATTATAATCAAAGTCTTTATATCTATGTCTTTATAAATTATTACAGAATCTATTTGCTGATAAAGAGACCATGATTGTAAAACATGTGAGAAGAACATTCTTCATCTGTGTCCATGGATAACACACACAAATATGACATTGTTTAGAAGTAAGAATAACAGGACACCATAAAATCTGGGGTAGATCATCATTTACTTGTGTGAAAATGAACTGAAAAATGTGCTTCAGAGAGTCTCACTGAATACTATTATTATTGCCCGAGAAGAAGAGATGGAGAATTTTCCAATCTCCCCATATCTCTCTAGCTTAGAAATGTAGAACATAAGCCAACAGAAAAGGAAGTAATTGATTACAAGAGTTAGACCTTCTCAAATTGGAGATGCTTAATCAACCTTTCCATTTAGCCAAATGCAACAGGGGTATATGGAAGTGGCAGCGACATACAGACCCTAGAGTACCAGAGTACCTACACTTGTAGCCTAAGAACTACTTCATAGTGAAAATTATAATTCTGAAACATTGATTTTAATTAAAAGAAAACTTTCAAGACTTTTTTTTTTGATACTTTAAATTCACTAAGAGAATGGTGCACATTACAGACACCTTGAAAACTAAACGTGGATTTCTTGACCCACTCTCAACCTAAAAGTTTACTTTTCTGTTGTAAACCAAGGGAATGCAAGTTTAATAAATTCACCAAGTGATTCTTATATATCCAGCAGATCACACCTTCACCAGAACAGAGCTCACATTCTAACATTCAGAAAACTCTTCAATATAAATAGACAAGAAGCTTTCCTGGCTTTAACTGTGCAATAAACTCCCCTGAAGCTTTATATGTAAGAGGAGGAAAAAGTGAATATAAGAGTTATAGGAAGACAAATGAGATATGCAACCAAGAAACTGTCAAGATTTTTCAAGAAAAAAAAAAAGTAGAACAGAAATTATCTTTTTTTTTTTTATTTTTTTTTTATTTTTTTTTAGAACAGAAATTATCATTGAAAAACTGTTTCCGGGTTAAAAATTACTTCCTGGTTTATTAGACTTATTTGTGAAATGCCACTATATAAAAAAAAGAAGGTCTCAGTTAAGGCTTATTATATGTCAATCAAGATAGTTTCAAGTCACTCGAATTAAAGAATTATAATTCGATATATATTATTATATATATAATTATTATTATTAATTATTATAATTCGATATTATTTATTTATTTATTTATTTATTTATTTATTTATGCCTTCCAAGAGGCAAGATTCCAATAGTGTTCTTGGTGTTTTTATATACCATTAGACTGAGATGCAACTTGTGAAAGAATTATTATTATTATTGTTGTTTATGTGTGTCAATTTTTTTTTTTTTTTAAGATTTTATTTATTTGTTTGACAGAGAGAGAGAGGCAGCACAAGCAGAGGGAGCAGCAGGCAGATGGAGGGGGAGAAACAGGCTTCCCACTGAGCAGGGAGCTGATGTGGGCTCCATCCCAGGACCCTGGAATTGTGACTTGAGCTGAAGACAGATGCTTAACTGAACCACCCAGTGGCATCCTTTTGTATCAAATTTATAATAAGGTCTGAGATTGAAATGCAAAGCTTTTTACTTAACATGTATAATACCAAGTAGGGAATTGGCCAACAGGGGTAAGGTGGTCTCTTGAGTCATAAAGGCAATCATCTGGTGTTTTTACTTTAGTTTTGTGTAGTTAAGTAATTGTGAGTTCACACAACCTGATAAAGGGAGTATATAAGAACATAATAATTTGCTCAATGGTAGTACTAAGTTTATTGGATAAACAATCAAATTAAAAAAAAATAACAACAACACTGTGATCTGATATAAAGCTTTGATGTGGAGAGACTTGTGAGAAACCTTCTTCTGATAAAAACATAAGGACAATGAACCCTGGCCTTGAGATGGTATTCATTCACATTTCAATATAATTCATTGTGTTTTAGGATGTTTTATTTTACAGGATAAAAGTAAAAAGTCTTGTGAACATTTGCAGTCATTAAGCAGAGTATGCTAGTTATTTTGGTTGAGCTTGTTTGATCTTTGTCCTCTCATTAACCTCTTTTCATATTTACTTTCTTGTGCTGCAACTGATGGTTTTATAATTTATTTTTCACTCCCTTTTATCTGGCCACTTGAGTAAAAATTAGGTCAGGGAAGACAGTTAAGCTTTTGATGTTGCTATAATAGGATAGAGTTTGACAGGTGAAAAAACCAAGGGAGGTCTAATTCAAATTCATAGTGTATCTGACTAAAGCAAAATATAGGCCTAGCAAAGAAGAATTCAAACTAGTAACTAAATATCTTGGCAATGCATGTTTTAGGCTATGATTGAAAATGCAAACGTCCTGAAGGAATTACTTCATGAGTATGTACTTGTTTTGCATACTGGTCAATCCATTTGATCCAATTTGTAGAACGAATTTTTGAGAAATAACATTAAAATTATAAAGGTCCAAAAACACACCAGAATTTAAATATATGTTAAAAATGCAAGACTCTTAAAAATTATCTTCTGGTCAATGATAGGAGTCATGACATATATATCTGAATAATTATTTTCACTTTTCCCTAATTTGTGAAGTATTTACCTATGAGATTTATTAGTTTTAAGCTGTAAAAAAACTAAAGTTGTACACTTAGTGGTTTGACATTAGTACAACTGTTTTATTTTTCTCCACAAATCTGTTGATCACTGGGCACTGTTTACAATCAGGCTTAGGTTTGAGGGATCTCAGTTGGGTGTATTCATGTGTGTATGGTGAGCTAATGGGTTAGTTAGGACTGGCTTGTCTCCCATAGGTTCATTCACATAGTATCTCAGTGGTTGCTTAGCTGTTAGCTAGTGTGATCAAGTGGCTGGGTTTTGTATTTCTTACTCAATTGATGTGGGAAACAAAAGAAAAAGAAAAAAATAAATAAATTTCCTGACTTCTTCCAGCCCATTGACAAGTCCTGAAAACAGGCAGAATGACATTCTTCTAGGAACTCAGCTGCCTGGATGTTAATACTTTGCTAAAGGCAAATGGCAATCTTAGCCTGATCCCCAGGATCCTGTAAGTCTACTTTAACATATAAAAATTCCTTTGGAAACTTCCCTTATCTCTACCTGCCCCTATAGGTTGGCAGTCATCCCCCAAACATATGTCCTACCAACATACATCTATAGGGTCTCATGACTAAAGTTTTATTAGACAGCAATAAGTGGCATTTTCCCAACAATTTCTAGCCCACTCAAGGTCCTGGAAACCTTGCTTCCAAATTCCTTAGAGACTTACACTCTCTCTAACCCCCTCCCAACTTGAAACTATATAATGAGCCACTTCTCATGAACTCAGTGCAGCTCTTTCTGCCCATAGGTCCTGTTCTCATGCTTTAATAAAACCATCTCTTCATACCAAAGATATATCAAATATTGTTTCTTGGCCATTGGATTCAAACTCTAATATCTTTCTTACATCACAATGATTCTAGCAGGCCAGATTAGATTACTCATCATGGAGCAATAAGGTTCCAGGAAATCTAGCAGAATTGTGCAAGGTTCTCTGGTCCAATTTCAGAATTAGCACACTACCATGTTGGCCATATTGTATTGGTCAAAGTAAGTCATAAGACCAGAGCATATTCAAGGAGTAGGGAAAACAATCTTCTTTTGATGAAAGGAATTGTAGAGGTAAATTATAAGGAAGTATGGATACATAGAGAGCAATCACTATGTAAGTGCGTAAATATGTACATGTACGTGTGTGAGTATGGACGTGTTTTGTGTGTTTATATATGGGTGAGCATGTGCAGTATAGTTTTCTGTAAAAAAAAGTGGTAATTGTATAAGATGGGAAGGCAAGAAGTCATCTCTTCTTTTGTTCATACACAACTTTGAGCTTTGACTTTTAATGTTCCCAGCATTTATAGGAAGATTCTAAAGGCAATTCAGAAGACAAAAATATGGAGATTGCTCAGGAAAAAGATCTACATTTGTAGAAATCACCAGTCTTTGGGGATTTTGGTCTCTCTAAATCCCTTTACCAACCAACATTTTTTTTTTTTTTAATGTAGTGACTATTTTGAGAGTGCAGAGGATAAGCTAAGGGGTATGACATTCTGAGAGTTATTATAACTTGGAAGCTTATGAAACTCCTTTGAAGTCTCACTCAAAGTCAGGCTTCGGCAGTAAGTAGACTGAGTGTAAAAACCGTGCTGTTTCTCCAACCCTTCCTGTTCCCACATGTTTTACAACGTGACCTTACAGCTCCTGCTTTAAAGCTGTGAAGTCTATTTTTCTACTCGTTGTATCTGGACAAACCTTGTGACATTTTCAGTCCAGTAAAATGTGACAGGAGTCTAGCACTCAAAAGGCTATGCACACATGCCCTCTCCCGAGACATGTGCCTCCTCTAGGTGAACAGTGAGCTGGCCTACTGGAAGATGAGAGATCACTGGGATCTGAGCCAAGTCTGTCCCACTTACAAAAGAGCCACGCTAATATTAGCACAGCTGACCACAAATGCATAAAGAATTCCAGTCACGTCATAGAATTGTGAGTTAAGTGAGTGGTATTTTAAGCAACTAGCTTTTGGGTAGATTTTATGAGGAGCAATAGCTAACTGATACAGTTAGGGACATTGATTCACTACAAGTTATCTTCAAAAGTTATACCAATCAAACCATCTCTTTATATCCCCAAGGGTCTACAGTTACAAGATGAAATGATAAAATATTATGATAATATTAATAAAAATATAGTCCCTTAATTATATGTTTGTAGATGGGAAACTTTTAAGAAACAGAGCCTGAAGGAAGATTTTTTATAGAAGCGATTGCTAATGAACTAACACATATTAATTAAATAAAAATGGCCAACCCATGCATGACTCTGTGAAGAATATAATGAAAATATACTTGACGATTCTATTTTCTGACACATACATAAAAGATATGTAAAATATGGTTGTCAAATTAATTTTATGCAAGGCAGTATGTCTTCTGAATTCTTACCAATATTAATTAAGAGTAAGAACCTCTATCATTAATTATATTTTAATTGCAACAAACTTGCGATCCTTAATTCACTATTAAGGGCTTGGGAATAATTCTTTGTACAAAATATCTTTTTATTATAGAGCATCATTCTTTTTGTTATCAAACAACCTATATTATTGGGATTTTTAGAAAGCAACGAGAATTACCTTGTGACACAGATTTAACATAATGTTTTGGTTGTTTTTAAACAGTGAAAACATTCTGTAGATACTAACAAAGAGTTTAAGAAAAGAGGATTGAAAATTTAAATAATTTTTGATAAAATATATATTATTGATATATACTTACTTTTAGGGATCTGTATTTCAAGGAAGAGGCCATTTCTAACCATGTGTTATTTATACTAGGAATCTTTATGTTCAAGCGTAGCTGCCTAGCAACTAGGAAAAGACCATGTTAGGGAAGAGTAACCATTATGGGTAAATCCTAGTTTTAAGGATTGACTTGAATATATTAGACACTTTGCAATTTGTCTGTATCTTTGAATCCTAATCAATCATTTGATATTGTTACTTCTCTCCAGGGTTCCTTCCAACTCATAAATATTTCATATGAATCTTTTTCCAGTTTTGACATAGAGAATTTAGGTAATCAAAGATGTGTCACATAGTATAAGCACTTTCAAAACCCTTTCAATTTATGGCCAAAACAACACCAAATAGTGTGGGTCTGGCTAAGAGCCAGTGCATACTATTCATATCTTTTTCACTGACATTCCTCCCTTGGTCTTTCTGAATGACAGTCCCCTTGTTCCTTCTAGCATGGGAAATTTAATAAAAGCAGTCACGTCTAATTTTCCCTCTTGGAAAATTCATCAGTAACATTGAATAAGATTGTGTCTATAAAAAGCCAGGAAGAAAATAGTGAATGAATCAACAGAAGAAATCATGTTCAAATAGATAATGTAATGTGGAAAGGATTTTAAAAAACATGTAGAATTAATATTCTCATATCTCAAACTTATTATTACACATACAGAGCAACACATAGACATCCTTTAAGCAATAATCCCACACTGATAATTGATTCATATCCTAATATCAATTTCATTAAATATGCTTTTATGTCTTCTATTATTTAGTACCTCCATTAGACACAAGCATGCCTCTATCCTGGGTCCAATGCCTCAGGAGGCCCTGCTCTTTGAAATGCCTTTGAAATTTTCAATTCCAACCCAGTACCTGGGATCTCTCAGCCATCAGGTGCAATCTTCATGTATCTTCTTATGTTTTTATGACCCTTTTTCTGCCAGGTCCACTGATTATGAGTTGAATCAGATATTTCAAAGATGTTCAGGACTTTCAACAGCGTGGTCATCTCAGGGCCCTGTAGCCGGTCCCCATCTTTAAGAGAATGGCTTGGTTAGAGGATCACATCCTCTCTCCTCTGCAGAATTTCTTTCATGAAATCATGATTTCTTTCATGGGTTGCCAGCATGAATGTCGACTATGAGTGAAGCAAATTAATTGTATAGCAAGAACACTACAGGAAAACATTGCTATGACCCCAAAGCATACTCCAGGGGAGACCATGCTATTAATTTTCTACATTTTTGGGATGCCTGGGTGGCTCAGTGGTTGAGCATCTGCCTTTGGCTCAGGGTGTGATCCCGGGATCCAGGGATGGAGTCCCACACTGGGCTCCCTGCATGGAGACTGCTTCTCCCTGTGCCTGTGTCTCTGCCTCTCTCTCTTTCTCTCTGTCTCTCGTGAATATATAAATAAATCTTTAAAAAAATTCTACATTTTCAACCGTGCTTTTTACTAGAAAAGGAAATTATACAATTATAAAATAAGAGTAAAATAACAACTGAAAATAGAAAAACTGTAATTTTAAAGTGGTTTCAAATATGTAGGACTAAAGTAATTATGAGATGGAACTCAAATATAACTGAGTTAGGGACCCAAACACCATTAGAAGTCACTTGCTGCTTCATTTCCTGGCCTCTGTCTACATATTGGTTATTAGTCTCCTATGAATTTCCTAGTGCAGACACAATTATGTGCATATCATAATACTCACATATTTAAAACTTCCCATCAGAATGGGATGGCTGTTCGTGTATACTCTGTATTTGCTGTGTACATACCTATTTCTATGTGCTTTTGCTCTAGCAGCCAGAAAGTGTTATACTTAATTTGTCATTTCCTCAAGACATGATTGGAATGGAAGGGATGGTCAGTCCCCCCCTCAATAAAAGAAGTAGTCAAAATTATAAATGTATTTAATGAATATTAATATAACCGGTATGAGAGGAATAGTGAATTATAAGTAAATATTCGAAAATAAGTTCAGAGGCAGTTCCCACTTGTTATACAAATACGATTTTTATTTGAACCATATTGTAGTGAGTGAAGTAGTTGAACTATCCTTAAATCAAGTAGGTTGCAGTGCAAATTCACTGAATAGAGAATCATGCAATCTGATTCCTTGTCTTAATAGGCTGTATAATCTATAGATCGAAATATTAATTACCACATTCCCTTTACTATCGTACCAAACCAGATTGTAATGATAGAAGCAGAGAAGTACTTGAGACCTGACAGAATGACAAACTTGACACAAAACTATTGAAAGCATGTCTATTATACAATATGTTTGGATTTATGACACCAACAATGTTTTGCTGTTTGTTAAAGGAAAGATCAAATATGTAAGAAAATACCCTATGTATTTATCTTTTTGTTTAGTGATAAGAAGCCATTTTCTTTTCTTTTTTAAGGATTTTATTGATTTATTGAGAGAGAGAAAGAGCACAAGCAGAGGAGGGGCCAGGGGGAGAGGGAGAAGCAGGCAGCCCACTGAAGCAGGGAGCCCAACGTGGGGCTTGAACCCAGGGTTCTGGGATCATGACCTGAGCAGAAGGCAGACGCTTAACTAACTGAGCCACCCAGGTGCCCCCACTCTGTTTACTTAAAAAAAAAAAAACAAAAAGCATATATATATATATATATATATATATATATATATATAAGCTTTATTGAGATATTCACATACTATACAATTTATTGACATGAAGCATACAATTCAATCAACGGATTTTATATATTCAAGCTTGTGTAACCATCCACTATCAATTTTAGATAATTTATCATCTTAAAATCATTTAGCAATCACTTCTCATTAAACTTCGAACCCCCCAGCCCTAGGAAACCACTAATCTACCTGTTATTTCACTTTCTTAAAGGTGTCTCTTGAGTCACCAATTTTTTTATTTTGATAAAGTCCAAATCATCTATATTTTTTTCTTTTGTTATGTATGTTTTTTTCTTAAATATTTTTTAAAATTTACTTATTCATGATAGTCACACAGAGAGAGAGAGAGAGAGAGAGAGAGAGGCAGAGACACAGACAGAGGGAGAAGCGAGCTCCATGCAGGGAGCCTGAGGTGCGATTCGATCCCGGGACTCCTGGATCAGGCCCTGGGCCAAAGGCAGGTGCCCAACCGCTGCGCCACCCAGGGTTCCCTGAAAATAACTGTTATGTATGTTTTTGATATCATAACTAAGATTTGCTTAAATCAAGGTCACAGAGAATTACTCCTATATTTTTATTTAGGGGTTGGATAGTCTTCACTCTGTCTTAATATTAAGTTTTCTGACCCATGGCCATGGAATGTATTTCCATTTATGTAGGTCTTGGATTTCTTTTATAACTGATTTTGCAGTTTTCATAGTATATATTTGCTTTCCAAAAAAAATATATATATATATATTCCTAATTATATTATTATAATGCTAATATTATATTAGTATAACTAATAACTATAATATTATTAGAAATTGAATTACTTATATACTTTATTTTAAGATAATTTATTAACAATTTCTATAAATAAAGTTTAGTTTTATATATTTATATTGGTTTTGTGCTCTATAAATTTGCTTAATTTATTAGTTCTGATAGTTTTTTGTGGATTCTTTGGAATTTTCTATGTATATAAGGCTATGTTATCTCAACATACAGCTTCTTTAATCTGAATACATTTTACTTAATTTTCATGCATAAATGCCCTAATGAAAACTTCTTGTAGAACACTGAGAAAAGGCAATGAGAGTAGACATTCTTTTCCTTTTTGACCTTAGGAAGAAAGCAATTGGTCTTTATCACTAAGTATGATGTTAGCTGTGAATATTTTGTAAATAGTATTTATGCCAGAGGTTCATCCTAGACTAATTATAATGATTTTCATATACTAGGTTTTTCAATTTTTTTCACAAATTATCAATATGTTCTCAATTTTTATTTGACATTTAATTTATTTGTAGTTTTTATTAAATTTAGAACAGAAACGAATTTTATTTTCTATTTAATATTAAAATATGCACCTTCTGCTTATTTATTTCTCTATTGTATAGCTTGATCTTGACTTTTGGATTTAATTTTATGATATTTATATCAATTATGTGAATTTTAACTGAATTTTTACATTAGCTAAGTTTCAGTTTCAAATAACTGGTTCTCTTATAGGATGGCATCTTCTTTATTGATTGATTAATCACTTGATTGTTAATTATTTATTTACTTATTTACTTATTTATTTACCTTGATTGTTATTGTTTTCAATAAGGGAAAATGGATGATCCTCATCTCTTACTATTAAAATTTGTATTTTGTTTTATTCTTATTTTTGTATTTTCATATTTAGTGCATTACTACTCTAAAAATTATAATGTATGTGCATAAATATATATTATATACATTCTTTTCCATGAGAAATCCTTTTAAAAAATAGGTTTCTAAAAAAAATAAATAAATAAATAAAATAAAATAAATAAAAAATAGGTTTCTGTTAGAAATATATGGTGACTAATGTAATTCATTCATCAGACTGAAAAATGAGTTATTTATCTTTTTATGTAGATTTATTTTTATTCAGAAATACTTTTATATTCACCAACTGAAAAAGTTTAAATATTCAAAAAGGATGAAAAACTACACAGGTCTTAGAAGCTATGTCAAACATGCAACATTTTAAGAGTGACATTTAAACAGTGTGATTTAGCCCTTAGAAGTAATTTACTTATAATTATTACAACCAGAACACAAATAATGCCATATATTACTCTTTAGATTTTTGTTTTACAGATTTAGCTTTATCTTTATGGGACATGGTCTGAAAAAATAAATCTAAATAAATAGCTATCCTAATATTTATAATTAAATTTTATAGCAGGAATAAAAGTAGAATTATATGTCTATAATCTTAGAGGCCTGCATAGCAGTGGTCTCTATTTCAATGTGTTCAAATTATTTAATGTTTAAATAACTTTATCAAGGAATGTAATTTAGTTTATATTTAATATTACCCCCCCCTTGCCTTTGCTTAATTTTCTTAAGATACATAATATTTTAATATTGTCATAAAATTTTTTAGACATTTTAAATCAATTTAATATTTTACCTTGTTTTTTTAGTTTATTAAAGGATAGTGTTTTAAAAGATCATGCTCTTACTAGTTTTTCTTCCAATATTAATGATATATTTTATTTTCTTGATGATGTTATCCTAATAAGCCTTTAGTCCACAGGGAGGAGAGTGAGTTTCTAGTTTTGTGTTAATAGAAAATATTTTGTTATATTAATGGCTAACTCCAAAGAATTAACAATATTTTTATTTTGCAAATCCTAATGAGTGTATGGCATTCAGTCCTTATATTTCTCTTTCCTTTTATTTAATGGGTATTTCTAAGGCTAATTACTACTTTTCTATATTTAGTGAGAAGAAGCACATATGAAGATAAAAGCACAATGTGATATTTATGAGATGTCAGTACACTGCAAATATAGAAATTCTCTAATTATCTCAGAAATATTCATGAAAATTTCAATGCCTTTCTAAGGATTTGGATTAATTGAGGAAAAGCTGATTACTCTTGCCATAAATTAATATTTGAGAGAGTTGAATTCACCTCAGTAGCAATGCAGTGTCAAATTTTCCATAATGTCCTGCAAGGGGCTTTTTACTATTAGTTATTGTTTAATCTATAGCTGACTCTCAAATAATTGCTAATGAGAAGGTTGGAGGAGGTATTTCTTAGTGTACAATGTTTTTATTAAATTATTTTAATGTTATGGTTAACTATATTATCAAAAGTGCGAAGTGTTGAATTTGCATTACAAAATGTTTTGATGCAAGCACAACTACAGGAAGTGGAGTAGATTGTAAAGTACTTAGTATAGGGTCAGAGTTCTTGTTCACAGTCTATCATTAGAAGCTCGTATTTTCTGTAGAATTGCAAAGTGATACTGTATGTGGCAAACCTCATATTTTTGAAATAGTTCCAAATTTTGGCAGACTGACTTCATTAGCACAGTCTCTTAAATGCCATGATAACTGGAATTTAACCTTTAATAACATTTATTTGGGATTAGCCTATATTTATGGAAGTTCACGGCTTCTCTGTCGCCTTATACATTTATTAGCTGTAAGGTACATAACTTTACTTATAAGTTTTAAATTTTTCTTCAAGGTAAATAATTATAGAAAGTTGGTATTGTCCTATACATAAAAAAAAATTGCATGCCTTTTCCCCTGCATTCTGCTAACTGAATTTGTTGGCATATATTTATAACTTCAGAAGATAGGGACCAATTGAAAAGAAGCACTTTTCCTCCCTTCTCACTACTCACTACCAGTGCCAGAGGGAGTGGTCCTCTAGGGCCATCCCTGGAGAAATCTGAGAAGTGATTCTCCAAGGCTAGGCAGTTTGAATACCATAAAGAATTTCTGATAGGAGCCTGATGTAGAAGATAAAGCATGAGATAAGGATACAATAATGGGTTGTTAAAATAAAAAACAAAACAGTGATCAGTACTGAAACTTCCCTGAGCTGACAAAACCAATGTAGTCATACAAACAAAGCTTAGCTTAGCTTATTTTGGAAGGCTAACTTGACCTGGATAATTTGTTTGTACTTCTGGAAATCATAAGCAAAAACACACTGTTTCCCAAGGTTGATATGAGGTAAACACTGACCAATTCCTGATTATTATTTAAGAAAATTATAATATTATGACCAACCACTGTGAAGAGTGAGTAGTCACTGTAGAAGCCGCTTTATAGGGATACACCCCTGAGCTTCATGGCGTGTTTTGGTTTGAGCACTCCCAGTTAGCAAGCTGTCTTTCTCGATGTGGGTTTCATAAACTTTCGCTGATTCCTACTGCAATGATTCATTGGTTTTACTTCTGTTATTTCTGAACTTTTGGCAGGATGAAGAAGCTTGTGAAGTGCGATGCCAACTTTGTAACACGACGGAAGCAGAGTCATTGAAAAGCCGGAGTTAGGGGTCAGGAAAAGAAGGGTCGGGAAAAATTTCAAAGACAAGTTAAGACATAGACAAAGAGGAAGGAGCTGGGGTCAAAGCAGGAATACCATCTGGAATGTTCATGAGGTGTCCTTGCCCTACTGATGGATACGGTCTGCATGGGGCAGTTCCTTTTTTGAAAGTGAAGATCTGTTGTGCCTTCCTGTAACCAGTCCATCCGCAATGGTTTTATATTCTGATTCAGCCATCAGAGCACACTGGTTGCAGTCCATGTCCCTCTAGCTGCTTCTAGTTGCTTTAGTCCAACTCTGGCTCCATATACTGCATTACTTCTTCCTATCACGTTTCCAGAGACTCTTGGCTCGAGGCTCAAAGACCTTGTCCTAGAGACATCATCAGTCAATAAGAGTGTTCTTTTTCTTCCACTTAATGAACCAATGAATCACTGGTACCAGGTTTCAGTTCTCCCAGTTTGGCATGTTTATGCTATGTCAAGCTCCTCCTCTTCACCAAAGCACACCTGTTGTATGCTCTCTACCACTCATAAGTCCAGGACGCGGTGTTCATCTTGACTTCGTAGTCTGGTGCCTTGGTCGCTCAGATTTTTCTGCAGCTTGCCTGTTGCGAATCATGCTACACACTGCGTTATAGATCTATGCAGCACGCACACAGTATGCAGCATGTCTCATTTGTTATAGTGAAGAGATTAAATAAGAATAGACTGTACTGAATTACAACATAACTACAGCTCAGGGAGCAAAAAAACTGGTGATCAGAGATATTGGGTTACCAGTGTATACATTAGGACGATGCAAAATTCAGGTTTGAACTAGGAAACTGCAGCAGAGCAAGCGTAATCGTAACCAAATCACAAAGGATAATGTGGGATAAATTTAAAATAAACTTTCAATTTAACACACTGTAGGTTTAAGTTATAGGGCTTCAAAACAGCTGTAGTAATCTGATGCACTTAGCAAATATATAGAGGATGAAGTATCTGCCAGTTTTCATTTAGCTCTGTGTATGGTTTATCTCAGCATATAAATGAGAGTGGCCTTTGGGATGGACGAGGTGTACCTGGATTTGGATCTAGGGTCTGCTTCTTGCCAGCTCCATCACTTGGATGACAAGCGTACTTCCCTAAATTAACTTCTTCGTACAGAAATGAGGTTTTTTTTTTTTTTTTATACCTACATGTATGAATCATGGTTCCCAGTTAAAGCAACAGAAACCAGGTTTTGGAGACGTTTTTGCAGAAGGTGAATTTGTCACAAGCATTTGGAGTTGTTTCGATGGACTGAGCATTACAGAGCCAGGGACACCTCTCGGAAGCACATGGCAAAATAAACCACATTAGAAATTTAAGCCTGCAGTTGTTTTCCTGCTGGCACTGGAAACTGTGCTTGGCCTCTGGCACTGCTTCCACGGCTACCTACGCTGGCATGTTTCTCACTCTTTTATTAAAAATAAAACTTGACAGTTGTTTGAAACTATAGCAGTTCAAAGGAAGGTAACATGTTGTGGAAAAAGCAAAGATCTCAACCCTTGTACCTCATTAAATTATCTATGCTAATATCTCTATCTTAATTATGGGTCTCAATATTTGCCTAGTTGTTTCAATATCTCTGTATATATCTTAAGTGCTTCAGAAACGTAGTAATAATAACACTGTTTGGGTGGCTTAGTGATTAAGCATCTGCCTTTGGCTCAGGTCGTGATCCCAGGGTCCTGGGATCGAGTTCCCCATCAGGCTCCTGGTGAGAGCCTGCTTCTCCCTCTGCCTGTGTCTCTGCCTCTCTCTGTGTGTCTTTCATGAATAAATATATTAAATATTTAAAACAAAACAAAAGCAAACATAAAACAAAAAAACCCACAGTGTTTGATGGGGCCTCTGAAGCTGAATGTCTTTTATTAGACTTGAGATTCTCTTCTATTGTAGCATTTTCTATTTCTGTATTACATCCTATAATTTGAAGATATATACATATCATTACCTGTAAATTTCAGATTGAAGTTTTCCTGTTCTATTTTTTTTAACTTTAATAAAAAGGTAACATGAACTTATTCTTTATGGGCAAAACAAATAGTGAAAGATTCAGAACCTGTTGATGGGATAGTGGTTATGAAACATAGCTTTGCAAATCTCTAATATTTGAAGTTATACAATAGTTTGATTTTTAAACTTACACTTCTGAGTTAATACATCATAGGGTATGATGAATATAGTTGTGATTATTTTTGGGAGGTATCCTTTCATTATAGTAAGTAAGAGCATAAAGATAACTGAACATTAGTCTAAGGTGTACACACACACACACACACACACACACACATATTTTGAAGGATATTTTTATACCTAATATTTTACCTTCTAAATTAGCCAGTATGACTAATCATCATGATCCTGAGCTTTAGAGGGATAAAACTCTGGGCTGGATTCAGTGCTCAGGAATTTACTAGCCATGCAACATTGTGAGGTCATGTCGTCTCTCGGAGACTCAGTATATTTATTTATACGATGGAATAATAGTATATATCTCATATGAAAATAATTCAAACAATGTAGGTCACTGAAAATATCTTGTATATTTTGTTAGAAATGATTCCTGGGGATCCCTGGATGGCTCAGCGGTTAAGCATCTGCCTTTGGCCCAGGGTGTAGCCCTGGAGTCCCAGGATCAAGTCCCACATCAGGCTCCCTGCATGGAGCCTGCTTCTCTCTCTGCCTGTGTCTCTGCCTCACTCTCGCTCATGAATAAATAAATAAAATATTTTTTTTTTAAAGAAATGATCCTGAACCTAGCTTTGAAGATTCTAACTTTGTAGACCACGAATATTTATCTGAATTTTGTTTTAACCAATAGTCTGTCGACCACATTTAGACAAAACTCAGAGATTTTCAAAAGGCTATTTCCATTTAAAGACAGAACATTGTGTAAAAAACTCAAAATTGGTAAAATTATTATTCTAATAACCTACAAGTATGTGCATGTGTCTGTGTGTATATTTAGTCTGTATGTTTGCAAGAATTTGATTATTTTAATCAGCACTATTTTTCCTAAATAGCACTATTTTTCTGAGATTCTATACAGTAATGCACAATTTAGCCTTCAGCTGAGTATTAATAAACATAAAATCAATTAGGAATTCTGATTTGTTTTTTCATTTATAAAATTGTCAAATATGAAGGTAGAAACTTATGATTAACTTGTCTTTGACTATTTTAGTTTCTATAAAAAAGATTTTGATCTCAATTCTCTTGGAGAATTTCAACACCAATACAATAACTGAGTAATCTTGTATAGAATAAATAAATCCAAAACTTCTGAGTACAAGTTTAAACAAAAAAATTGCAGTTGCATTTCAACTGAATAATAGATTCATTCTTATTCCATAAAAACCATTAGACACAAAATAGATTAAAAAGTGAAAGCCTGTAACAGTGGGGTTAAGAGTAGACTTTAAATTGCATTTTTGGAAGTTGAATGAAAATGGATATAATTTCAGAATGAACATTTAACTTTTAGTGCATAATTCTTAACATAGAACATTTTTTATGTATGATATTTCAATATTGAACTGAATTAAATACAAAATTCATACACTCTTATTTTTTTCTTTAATATTTAGAAATGAAGTTGGCCTGCAGTTTGTTTGGTTTTTGGCTGTTTGTTGTTGTAATCTTGATCTGGTTTCCCAAATAGCTTTGGCATCGATCCTCTAAATATATTTGGGAACTTGATTGTCAAAATTTCTGGATGAGTTGTATTTTCTTTAATACTATTTCCTATATCTTCTGGGATAATACAACTTTGAAAAAGAGATAAACATTGACAAGTGGAAGGAGTTTTCTGGTCACCTGAAGAATAGTTTTCCCACTTCTAATTAATCATATGTCAGCTGCTGGGTGTGTGTAATTAATGGCACGTACCCCCAAGGCTGTAATGTATAAACACCTTGCTTATCTGGTTAGAGAAATAGTAGCATGCTGATAATCACTGCAAATGAGAGTGATTTGCTAATTCTGTTTTTAACTATTGAAAGCAGTATATTAACACATGTTAGGATGAAAAGAGCAAAGGAATTAGTTGGGAATAAAATACATAGGATGATGCAGCATAAATGTGTTTGTTTACACATATATGTATAATGTCAAGATAAGATGAATTTCCCTGCACTGTGGTGCTTTGTTTTACTACAAATGGGACAGATACAATAAAAAGAGGCCGAAAAATCTGGCTTCAAATAGCTGCTGTGACTCCTGTTAACTACGGAGTTTAAGAGGATTAGTTAATTTCTCTGAGATACCATTTTCACAAATTTAAAGAGGCGAGTATAAGTCCAGCTGTAAATATTTTTAGAAATACATAGAACAGGATTTTTATGTTTTAATTTTTTATTGATATACTTGATCTATGACATTGAGTAAGTTTAAGGTGCATCACACGTTGATTTAATGCATTTATGTATGGCAGTGTGGTTACCAGCTTAGTGTTAGCGAGCACCTGTGTCATGTCACATAATTATTTCTTTGTCGAGGTAAGAACAATTCATATCTAATCTCTTAGCAGCTTTGAAGTTTTTAATATAGTCTTGATGATAATCACTAAGTTTACCATTAGAGCTTCAGAATTTTTCTTTTTTAAAAAATATTTTATTTATTTATTCATGAGCGATACAGAGAGAGAGAGAGGCAGAGACGTAGGCAGGAGAAGCAGGCTCCATGCAGGGAGCCCGATTTGGGACTCCATCCCAGGACCCCGGGATCACACCCTGAGCTGAAGGCCCAACCGCTGAGCCACCCAGGCATCCCAATCTTCAGAATTTTTCATCGACTGGTTGCAAGTTTGTATTCTTAAATTGCTCTTCCCATTTGCCACCCCCACCCCCTACACTCTGCTCAATTCCTCTCCGCTCTTGGTAACCACCATTCTGCCCTCTGTTTTTACAAGTTTGGCTTTTTTAGATTCCATATGTACGTGATATTATACAGTATTTGTCCTTTTCTTTCTGACTTACTGCAGTCAGCATAATGCCATATATACTTAGATATGCCACGTCTTCATCCATCCACCCCTTGACAGATATTTGGGTTGTTTCCCTATCTTGGCTATTATGAATAGTGCTACAATAAGCATGGGAGCGTAAATATATTTTCAATGTCCTGTTTTTATTTTCTTTGTAAATATACACATAAATGGAATTTAAAAAAAAAAAGATTTTACTTATTTTTAGAGAGCACGTGAACAGAAGCTGGGGAAAAGGCAGAAGGTGAGAGAAAGGAAGAAGCAGATTCTCCTCTGAGCAGAAAGCCCAATGCAGGGCTTGATCTCTGGTCCCTGGGATCATGACTTGAGCTGAAGGCAGATGCTTAACCGGCTGAACCACCTAGGGGTCCCAGAAGTGGAATTTTTAATTGGAAAGTTAGCTTGAAGGATGCCTGGGTGGCTCAGTGGTTGAGTGTCTGCTTTTGGCTCAGGTCGTGATCTTGGGGTCCTGGGATCCTGGGTCGAGTCCCATGTCGGGCTCCCTGCATGGAGCCTGCTTCTCCCTCTGCCTGTGTTTCTGCCTCTCTCTCTCTCTCTCTCTCTCATTGTGTGTCTCTCATGAAAAAATAAAATATTTAAAAAAATAAAAAAATAATAAAAAAAGAAAGTTAGCCTTAGGCAAAATATAATATTGACATCACATACCACGGTCATTTGCCAAAACAAAATTTTAAGTCTTCAAGCAACATACTGAAAACCAGCTATATCACTTTTAAAACTATAACCCCTGTTAAAGATATAAGTAAATGTGGGACCCCTGGGTGGCTCAGTGGTTGAGCATCTGCCTTCGGCTCAGGTTGTGATCTTGGGGTCCTGGGATCCTGGGTCAAGTCCCACAGTGTGCTCCCTACAGGGAGCCTACTTCTTCCTCTGCCTGTCTCTGCTTCTCTCTCTGTATCTCTCATGAATAAATAAATAAAATATTTTTAAAAAAGATGTAAGTAAATGCTATTAGAAGACTTGGATGATAATTTATCCATAGAGAGGTTTTGATTTGCTATGAACTCTCCCCCTACCATAATTTTGAAAGGTGAAAAATGTCTTCCCCAACTCAAGGATAAAAGAATATGAAGATAGCCTACTTGGAAAACAGGATATAAGACTACTGCAGTTGGGTTGGGAGGTCCAATGGACGCCTAACAGTCACTAATTTTAGAGACTGAGAAAGAGTATGTTTAACTGCTGAAGAAAACCCAAGGGGACATGCCTATCTCAGGAGAGATCCATCCTGCTTGAGTTTGTTTCCTGTGGAGTACAATGTAGATTATATGTGAGTGACAACCTGTGGGAGATCGTATTAGGTCCTGTCCAAAGACATACTTCAAGCAGCAATTGAATTTAGTAGGATGAAGCCGAATATATTTCTGGGAGTATCAGATGAGAAATGTAAGCTGGAAGATAGTGCATTACTGACATCCACAAGTGAAAGATTCCTAGTGATGAGGTGTCTCTGCAAAAGACATAAAGTTACTGCAAAAACAAAACTTAGTTTTATATGTCATTTAAATGAAAGACAGATGTCAGTTATAAACTCTTTTAGTAAAGTAAGAATTTTCTACTCTTCCTCCATCTTCCTCTGTCCCTTTTCCCACTACTTACTCCGTTAGATATAGGAGATGGCTAGTCCAGGAAAAAAAAATGAGAAGCTGAAAATGGGAAGGGGAAAATGTTCTTGTGCCCCCTTCCCATGTTTTAGGACTACCACACTCTATGAACTCTTGCTAATGAGGAAGACAGGTAAACTAAAAAAAAAAAAAAAAAAAAAAAAAAAAAAAAAAAAAAAAATTCAGGTTTTGTACAGAACTTGACATTTCATTTTACTGAAATAAGATAGTTTGGAAAATTTAAAATGATCTAAGAATCAATGAGTAATCAAAAAAGTTATCCATGGCAGGTTAAAGTCAACCCACTGAATAAAGTTAGAGCAACAGTAGAAGAAATCTTCACACTATGACTTAATCCCACTATTTATACTTCTGCAATATACTCATTGCATTGAAATGGAATTATGTTTTTTAAATAAAATTTTTGTCCCTCCATCTTGAATCATTCATTTGGACTCTGAGAATTTTGTTCCCAAAATATTTTGATCCTACCCTTTTAGTTTTCCCCGCTGTAAAAAATGACAGCAGCTGATAATTAATGTAATTGGGATTATACATTTGAATAATAAAAAATGATGATAATCTGATTATATCTCAAAAATCTTTCTCACAATTTTCTTGCAATAGTATACAAATAATATATATTACTAATATATATTCCATAATCATAAACTTTTATGAATAAAATAACATTCAATAAATTTGTCCTTTATTAAAATTGAGGAAAGAGTTAGATCTCATTTTAAAATTTAGATAGGCTAAGTTGATCCAGGAAAATTGAACTCTAGACACAAATCAGAAAAATGTTATTTTAATATATTTGTAATATTTTGGAAAAATTATTATAATTTTATGTGGAAATTAATTAAAACAATTCTAATTTAATTTACAATAGATGATGACATATGACAAGTATGTTTATTGTCCATATAGGGAATTAATGCTAAATTAAGGTGGTTATAAAAATTTCATGATGGAAACCCAATTTTTCAGTAAGAATTAATCAATAGGGGCCCCTGGGTGGCTCAGTCAGTTAAGCATCTGCCTTCAGCTCAGGTCATGATTTCAGGGTCCTGGGATTGAGCCCCACATCCGGCTCCCTGCTCAGGGGGAGCCTGCTTCTCTCTCTCCCCTTACTCCTTCCACACGATCATACTCTTTCTTTCTCTGTCAAATAAATAAATAAAATATTTTTAAAAAAGGAATTAATAATGTTGAGGACGTTTTTGCTTTTATTTCATTTTTTACTCATGAATATAAGTACATTTTCTGATCAAAATGTTACTATAAATAGCATATTATTATTATTTTTTAATAGCATTATATTAAAACAGTGGAGGCAAAACAGCGTGGTGCAAACATTTAGTCCCCTCTATGGAAGGCATCTAGGCAATACTGACAATTAGCAATGTTCCTTCCCTTATTACATCCTTTCCATTACATTTTTGCTAGAATCCTGAAGGTATATGTGCAGAACATGATTTTAGCTTGATTTTTTAAAAATCATTTTCCTTATTCATGGTCATCTTAAATGTCTTTTTGTATTCATTCTGATTCCCATCAGTCTGGTTAATTTTTGCTTTAGAGTTTAGATGTTAAAAACAGTGTTTCCAATCTTTATGATTAATGTTGCTCAAAGTCTAAAATTGAAAATACAAGCATTTTCTCTCTAAATCCTATGGCTTATGATTTCTATTATTCTTGACTTATAACAAGATATGAAGAAATTGATGATGGCTCACTAGAAAAGCAAAGGCTCTCTCTAAATAACGTCATAGATTTCTATTTGTTCTAATTAAATGATTACAATATCACTCTTCTTTTGCAACTGTTTTTTAATTTTTAAAGTTTTTTTTTAAGGTTGTATTTATTTATTTGAGAGAGAGAAGAGAGAGGGAGAGAGAGAGAGAGAGAGAGAGAGAGAGAGAGAGAGTTCCTTGTGCTGCATCTTTCATCCGCTGCTAACCCTTTTGCTGTGCCCCCTCAAAACCAAACTCCTTTGAAGAATTGCCTCTATTCATTCTCTAAATCCTCTTTCCCATTCTCTCTTTACTGTTTACCTGGCCCTTTGACCCCATTACACTAGAGAAATCTCCCCTTGGCAAGATCACCAATAATCTCAAATTGGCTAAATCCAATGATCAATTTATTTGGGGGAAATTATATTTTATATGGATTTTATAAAAGCTTGTTTGAGCACATTTAATAGATTTATTTTTTTATTTAAGTCTATGAGATGTATGTTTGAAAGCCATTGATCTACTGAGATTTGATTTTTTTCTTTTTGAATTACAAAGAGGAATGTTACAGAGGTGGGGATTATCCTATGTTGATCAGAACATTAAATTTCTTTACTGACATTTGTAATAACAGTAGAAATGTAAGGTGGGAGCTGGCAAGTGGTTTTGCCAAACCATTTATTATTCATTTGAATTTAAAATCTCAAGCCATATGCTTCTCTGTATATTTTCGGCAAACAATGCAAGTGCTTCAATTTTATTTTGGAAACTTAAGTTTAATGTGTTAAAAGGTTAGGCTGATAATTGTCCTTGGTTTCCTGAATGTGTTTGCTAAGATTCAAATTAATTTTAATATTCAGTGATTGTCTCTAAAATTATCCTTTTTTTTTTTTTTTTTTGGAAGTAACTGTTCACACTGAGAGTACTCTGATAACTAATCACCAGCCACAAACACTTGTAGGACTTCTTCTCATTCTCAAGAGCATCACAAGCACTAGACGTACATGCCCACTACATGTGAGAGTTTAAAATGAGGGCAACCTATTTCCTTGATTTAACAAAATTGCTACTTACTACCAGCGTTAACAGTACACCTTTCCAACTCTTCCCTTGTACCTTGACTCTAGAGCTATTTCTTCATAAAGAAAGAATCCTACTTCTTTAAAAGCCCTAATACATTCACATTCTGAGATATTAGGGGGTTAGGGCTTAATTATATGAATTTTGAAGGGATACAATTCAGCTATAATACCAGACAATTAGGCTTAGGCTTACAGCTTTGAGACCAACAATGGATCAAATCTGCCCTAATTTAAACATAGGCAAAGTACAATAAACAAAGTCCTCGGCATTTTGGAGCTAAGGAACAAGGATGGGCGCAAAGACACTCAGGGCAACAGTGGAGATAATCAACATATCCTATTAGAAAAAATCAATTTCTCCTACATGATTGGGTTTAATAGGTTTGTACAAACCTTCAGTTGCCAAATCTATGCAGCTCAATTCTATATATATGGTCCTGAATATTTTTATCCAGAAATTCTAGTAGTAATCTCATAAACCATTTCCTAACCACATTTTATTTTGTCTAGCCTCCACTTCCTTTATATCTCCTGTATTTCCTATAGGCTTTTATATCTCCTTCCTTTCATAGCTACTGTTCATCTCTGTTATATGACTCTCTCTTTTAGCAAAGTGGGGATTTCCTAATCATTCTTACGAAGACAGTTAATTCTACTGTGAAAGGGTGCCCAAATCCAATTCCAACATGTGTATGGGGGGGCAGTTCTTAGCACCTGGGTGTGTTCAGTAACACAGCTCTTAAAACCTACCCATTTGGATTTTTATAGAGGCTTCATTACAAAGTCCTAATCGATTAAATCATTAGGTCACTGGAGATTGATTGAACTTCCAACCTCTCTTCCTTCCCTGGAATTCAGTTAGGACTGAAAATTCTAACCCTATAATCACGTGGTTCCCCTGGCAATCAATCCCCATCCTTAGATGCAGTCCAAAAAGTCACCTCAAAAACAACAAAAGGCACCTTTATGGGATTTTATCAGTTAGAAAATCCCATGGGTTTTAGGAGCTCTGTGCCAGAGAAACAAGATGAAAACCAAATATACATTTCTCATTATGAATCACAGTATCACGCCACATCTGTGTTTGTATAGAATGCTGTACATTGTTTTTATCATCTTGCATTGTAGTAGGCACTTTGACCAGGCATGTTTGAATTAATTGTTATATCCCCCAAATTTAGCAAAGCATCTGGAATAAAGCAGGACAACATAAATGTTTACTAAATAAAAAAGAAAAAAAATGGAGGGAGAAATAGAAACGGAATTACAGAAATGAAAATAAATGCAGTTTATTCTTCTCAAAACTTATGCCACAAAGGCTTTTTCAATTATATCTAAAATATCTAATGTTATTTTTACTCTGAATGTCTATGCAATATGAGTCTCTATAGTTAGGTTCATACTCTGCTTCCACATTTTGGCTCTTTTCCTATTAGCTCAGAGATGCTTTCTTATGAAGCAGGGATAAAGAGCTAAAGGGATGGATCCAAGGGCTCTGATAACAGAGAATAGCAACAATTGAAGTTGATGGTGACAGTCGATCATTTTATGATGATCATTCACCTTCCACAATTTCAATACTCTTTCTGTCTTAGAAGATGGCAGAAATGTCTTTGGGGAAGATGGAGAATCACCTGGTGAAGTCAAGTGACAGTGGAAAAAACAGGGTAAAATACAGGACTTGCATATATACCTTGAAAACCAAATGCTTCATCCAACAGTGCCGTGCTAAATCCCACAGTTACCACCTATGCATCTAAATCTTATAATTTCAGTCTATTTTGCAACCAGAAAATTATTCCTTCTTTCCCCAAAAGCTACTGTAGGCTGGTGTGTCATATCATTAAAATTGCCACTTTGAAAATCAAGTTAACTACAAAGTTGAGCACATTATTGTTACCTCACTCTACTCCTTCCAAGACTGATATTCCCTTGCTCTCATGTTTAAAACACCTTGTCAAATCCTGTTTTTTGTTAACAAGAAAATATCTTGAGAGAAAGCACCCGCAGAGCATAATGAATGAAACAATTCTTAAATGCATGCAAACACCCAATAGACTTTGTTTCTCGTGTCTGCTCAGGGGAAGCTATTAACTGGCAAAGAAGTAGATTTAGACTTTTAAAATAGATACCACTAAGCACCTGGTGTTTAGACTCCTTGACTTAATGTCGATTTATTGTTCTTTCAAACTTCTTCACTATTTACAATACTAAAACATACAGATACGAAAAACATTGATTTAACTATAACCCTAACTGCATTCTTATGGGGTGACACAAAAATCTACACAGTGACTCAAAATTCCTGTCTTGGTAAGGATAAAATATGCCTTTTCAAAGCAAATATTGTATGGTAAATGTTTGCTGTTAAAAAAAAAAAAAATTCCTTGAATTGCTTCTCGCTAAACAGCAGGGCTGAGTATTTGAATAAGGTTTGAGTTTCTAATATTGTTTCACGTATTTTTTTCAAGTATTTTCAATACAAATTCACACCCTGAAGTAATTGAAATATGCCATTTGATTAATTTTCAATTAATTTTCAATAAATGTCCTTCATTTTGAAAATCTAACAAGTCAAGGATGGTGTTTTTGAGCTTTTATCCTATCTTGGTACTTGTGTTAAACATAATGGAAAAATAATGGAATTTAGAGCAAGACATATTCAAATCTTGACACTGCCTACTTACTCTTAGACAACCTGATTTTTGTCTTTGATTCCCACTCAAGTCATCTGTGAAATGGGACACAAGATTACATATTAGATATTTCTTGGGATTAAAAAAAGATAATGAATGTAAAATTCCCAGTAAGACATACATTTTATGGACATTCTACAAATGGCAGTGGCTGCCATTATTATTAATTTTACTATTAAATTAATATATTTTTACTATTATTATTATTATAAATTTGCACACATCATGCAAAGTTTTTGAAATGTTTAGATAACCTTCATCAATGAATTTATATCCCTGTACATTGATTCTTTAAAACTATTACAGAAGAGTAGTTAAAAGAATGAATGCTGATATCAAGCATATGTTTAATTCCAGTTTTGCTACTCCTTAGTTGAATTTGTTCATCTATGTTTTCTCAACTCCATGCATTTATACATATATGATTACCTCATAGGGTTTTGTTGTGTTTTGTTATCATGATGGTAGATCTTTCAGGAAGATCAAAAACATAGACTAAGCTTTATTCTTCCTTTGGTGAGAAGTCTAGACACAGAAATATAACATTTCTGCAAATATGACAAGGAGAAGGCTTGATTACACTGGAAATTTTTCATGCCAGGGTCCTCTGAATGTTTGCCTTTAGAAGGTCGTTGGGCATAAATGATACATGAGGTTACTTATATTGTGGAGACTGGATTACCAGCTGGTGATACCTTTTATTTAGGTTACTAGATCTTAAGATCTCAAAATACTTCCACACTTGATATACAATCATTGCTTCGTAAACATTACCTGTCCTCTTCTGCTGCTGTGGTACTTCACCAGGAAATCCGAGTCACATGATCCTCAAACTAAATGATCAATACATGACACCATGGAGGCTCTCCAGGGTTATATGCTTGTGCAATGTCTAATATCTGTGATTCTTCATCTTATTTGCTTTAATTTGTATCACTTTTAATTTTAATCAAGGAGGAACATGAGATGAAGAAAGGTTATATAAGGTGCAGAGCTTTTGTTCAAACTTTGTCAGTCCTGTATTACCTATTCTCATCCTACAGCATTTCAGGTCTGCCCTAAAGGATTAAATTTGATCTAATTAAATATGACATTCTTGTTTGCAATCTTGCGACTCAATTCGCAATATAGACATAAGAAATATAAAAATCCTAGATGCTATTTTAAGTACTGTAATATTTTTATGCAATTGCTTTTAGCTCAGTGATAGAAGTTTTAGCGTAATGAACAAAATTACTAACATTAAAAGTAATCCTGTACATATTGAAACTGAAAAGCACCTATGTCTGTCATTGGAAGAGTCTGATGCTATTCCCTAAGAAATATTGTGTTCCAGACAGGTACTTTGTTTTGGAGACAGACATATGCATAAAAAGCAAACAACACAAACCTAGCAAGCATTTACAAAATATATCTTAAAAATTGGAGTGTTTTCACGTGAATCGATTAACAGTTTTGACTAAACTTACATTATTTAATTAGCAGCATTATCTGTGTGTATGTGTGAGTATGTGCGTGCATGCACAGAGAGCAGGAGAGACTTAAATATAAATCAAAATTTAAATTGTATGTAAATTCACATTACTTATTGCTTTGAAATATTTTGACAGCTATCACCCTGGGAATAACATATAAATGGAATCTCCCAGCCATGCAAGGAGGGCTCTTCTAAAAATAGTTGGTAATTTAACTTGGAAACTGCCAAACTAGTTCTTATAATACCTCACAGAAGATGATGTTGCATCAAGAAGAATTTGAAGGAGCCTACTACCCAGCTGTATACATTTATCAATTCTCTATTCCTAATCGACATGAAGCAGATAACATAGTCTGGATTCTTCCTCATGTTTGCCTACCGTTTTCCAGTTGTTCTACAGCATATACTCCTTTACAGTGTTGTTTCACATTGTACATCTCGAAACTCTGATTTTATTTTATTTTATCTTATTGTTATTTTTTAATCTTGGTCTATTGGAATCTTTGGTTTCTTTTTTCTTTATTTAAATTCAATTAGCAGGATGCCTGGGTGGCTCAGTGGTTGAGTGCCTCCCTTTGGCTCCAGGGCGTGATCCTGGAGTGCCAGGATTGAGTCCACATTGGGCTCCCTGCATGGAGCCCGCTTCTCCCTCTGCCTATGTCTCTGCCTCTCTCTGTGTGTTTCTCATGAATAAATAAATTAAATATTTTAAAATAAATAAAAGAATAAATTCAATTAGTCAACATAGACTACATCATTAGTTTCAGATGTAGTTTTCAACAATTCATCAGTTGCGTGTAACACCCAGTGCTCATCCCATCACGTGCCCTCCTTCATGCCCATCACCCAGTCTCCAATAAAACTCGTATGTTTTAAACTTTCCTAACCCTCATCTTTCCTGCTTCCTTTTGCTTCCTTCCATCCCTCCATAAATTCTAAAAACTTGAACATTTGGTGCTTATTAACTACTGTCTAGTTATAGTTATACTAACAAGATGAGCTTTTATGAAGTGAAATGGTAAGTGATATGGTGCTCTTGCTAATTTTCTAAGCTCTTTTATCTACATTTGCCATATTAACTCTGCTGCATATATCAAGTTGCTCATAAAATATGCGAACACTACAAATATTAATTTTGGAATTGATAAAAACTTGTTTTGAATGGAAAGATAGATTATAATTATGAGAATAAGGTGTTACATCCCCTAGAGAGAAAGTGGAAATGCAGTCTGAGAGCCCCAGTAAATCTCATATCTTCAATATTGTACCTTTGGTTGATGTTAGGAACTGAATTGTGCTCCTACTTCTAAATTCATGTTAACATCCTAACCTTGAGTACCTATGTATGGGACTGTATTTGGAAATAAGTTCTTTGAAAAAGTAACTAAGTTATAATGAGAGAATTAAGGTGGGTCCTAATCCAATATAACCGGTGTTTTTATAAAAGGAAATTAGGTCACAGACACCCACAGAAAGATCATGGGAAGATACAAGGAGAAGATGGCCAACTGATATTGTCTGAATGTTTGTGTCCCCCCAGACTTACAATTTGGAACCCTAACATCCAATGTTATGGTGTTAGTGGGGTTCTTGGGAGGTGATTAGGTCATGATGATCTGGGAGAGCTCGGTTCTTGTTTCCCAGAGTCAAAGAATGAATCTTGTGGACAATGGAGAGTGAATAAAGCGATAGAAGTTTATTAAGCGAAGATGTGGAAAAAGCTCTCAGAAGTCGCACGAGTCCTGACATGGTTGTCACTGAGGGCTTGTAGGGTTGGTCTTTTATTGAGAACCTAACCAGGGAGCCCATGGTCTTGAGATTTCCTTGCGCTGTCTTGAGTGAATGACATATGGCTGTTTTAGGGGTCTGGTGAGTTTCTGTGATTGCCTGGTAACCATCAAAGGAAAATACTTCTTTACACCTGGGACCAGGTGGTCTGGTCTATTTCCTTGTCTTTGTTTCTGCTGCCTTATCTCTGTTTCCTTGGGATTTGTAGAAGCCTGACTGCAAGGCCTCTCAGCGTCCTTGGGATTTGTGGGAGCCTGATTCTGGGTCTTTCCCTTATCTTTCCCTGCCTAGCTCCATCAGTCCCTAACTCAGTGGGAAGGGAGCTCTCATAAACAGGATTAGTGTTCTTTTAAATGAGAACTTAAAGAGCTCCCCAGGCCCTTATGCTATGTGAGGATCCAAGCAGAAGTTTGCAGCCTGGAAGAGGCCCCTCTCCATACTGACACCCTGATCTCAGATTCCCAGCCTCCACAACTGGGAGCAGTATGTCTCTGTTGTTTATACACCACTCACCCTGTGGTGTTCCCTATAGCAACTCAAACAGACCAAGACTCTCTGTGAGACGAAACAAGTTTTCCTTGATAGGTGAAGAGTCTCTGGCTGCATGTGAAAATCAAACTGGCAAAGATATTAACAGCAGAAAAGCATGCAAACTTATTTACTGTAAGTTTTACGTGATACAGGAGCCTTCATAAGGAAACCGTAGGGGCCAATGGAAAGGTGCTCCAAAATGTGCTACTTTGGCATACCGATTACTTAAAATAAAAATTGGTTAAGAGACAGCCTGTGCAAAAAAGACACTGATCCTTCTCTATCTCCCTGGAAGCATGTCAAAGGCAACTTCCCTGCATCAAGAGGTAAAGGGACATCCTTGTCACCAGAGATGGGGAATTGAGAGCCAAGAAGGTGGTATAAATAACCCTCATTGGTTTTTACTGATTTACTACCACAACCCAAATTCTCTTCAGTATTCCTTATTAATAAAAGATCTCAAAGTCACAATAGAATATTACTCAGCCATTAGAAAAGGCAAATACCCACTATTTGCTTCGACGTGGAGGGAGCTGGGATATTATGCTGAGTGAAATAAGTCAATCGGAAAAGGACAAACATTATATGGTCTCATTTATTTGGGGAATTTAAAAATTAGTGAAAGGGAATAAAGGGAAAGGAGAGAAAATGAGTGAAAATATCAGTGAGGGTGACAAAACATGAGAGACACCTAACTCTGGGATATGAACAAGGGGTAGTGGAAGGGGAAGTGGACAGGGGGTGGGGTGACTAGGTGATGGGTAATGAGGGGGGCACTTGGCGGGATGAGCACTGGGTGTTATGCTATATGTTGGCAAATTGAACTCCAATAAAAAAAATAATAATGAAAAAAGAAAATCTCAAAGTCAAATTCTCTTTGTCCTGTCAATCCCTCACAGATTTATTGTCTCTTTGTCTAAAAAGTGTAAAAAAAATGCCTGTCTTGGTTAATTTTTGGGGTCCTGATGTTATTATCAGGCCTCCATGTGCATGTAATAAAACTGATTTGTTCCTCCTGCTAATCTGTCTCATTTAAATTTAACTCTCAGTTTAGCTGAAAGACTCAAAGGTAGAGAAGAACGTCCTCCCTTCAAAACGAAAACCTAAAGAAACAGCTAGAGCCAAGTATTTTTATGCTAGGTTTGTTGAAGAGTGGACAGTCTTGGAGGAATATGACAGGTTAAAGAGAAGGAAGTAAGCATAATGCCCTGGGGAAATTTAGCCAGCTTGGTTTGTTCAGATTCTGCAAGGATTTTATGACTTCTTTCAGGAGGAGGGCAAGGGTCTTTCCTGCTTCTGGTGTTTCCTCAATCTTCTTCAGCTTAAAGCACTCAATATGCCAAACTGCCATACTCTGGGCTGGCATGTCCTCAGCCTCTCAACATCTGCAAGCCTAGGAGGAAGGACTTGGAAGAAACCAGTCCTCCTCACACGTCTCAGACTTCTGGCGTCTAGAATTGTAAGAAAATGAATTTCTGTTGTGTAAGCCACTCAGTCTATAGGACTGTGTTATGGCAGCCCCAACACATTGCAAAGTTAATAAGTGAAGAGTCAGGCTTCGGAACAAAACACAGTACAGGGCTTTTAGGCCCAACCACATGCAATTTACAAGGCTTTCCCATGGAACCTCATGGGAGAGAGTCCCCCAAACTATAAATGCCCCTGCACCAATGCACTATCATCTCTGAACTTAGTGGACGTGCAAGAATCAGGCCTTGCTCTGGCCAGCCAAACTCCCATACAAAGCTGCATTGCAGCTCCCAAGCATGGCTGTATTCCAGGCCCCACAGATATCTGCCTTCCAGGCCCCCATGCATGGCTGCCTTCCAGGCCCTCAGGCATAGTTGCATTCCAGACCCCCATGCATGGCTGCATTCCATGCCCCTAAGCATAGCTGCATTCCAGGTTCTCATGATGGCTGCATTCCAGGTCCCCATGATGGCTGCATTCCAGGCCCCCATGCATAGCTGCATTCCAGCCCCCATGCATATCTGAATTCTAGGCACCCGGGAATATCTGCATATCTGAATATGCATCAGGCATATCTGCATTCCAGGCCCCCATGCATGCCTGCATTTCTGCCCCCATGCATATCTGCATTCTAAGCCCCCAGCCTATCTGCCTTCCAGGCCCATGCACCTCCATTTGGAGGTCTTCCCACTGGAACATCTGCTGAGACCTCTTTATAGAGGAGGAAGGGGAAAACTTAAAGGCACTTTGCTCTGTCTTGGGACTTTTCAACTCTCCGTGCAGTTCTCTCCCCCTTCTCTCAGCTCCTATGGTCAATAAAATGGCAGCAGCTTTTTGTTCAGAGACCCTATGGCAGGGAGATAATTCCCCGTCTGCGCTGATGCACCCGGTGCATATTTGTGCTGAAAAATTGAACATCACAGCAGCGAACAGCTCTTCCTGTTTAGCCTCTTGCTTATACTATTGCAATAAGCAATTAAAGGCTTGACTGTTACTTTAATTCTGGCTTGTCGCTTTAATCGACTCTTCCCCCAGTGACAGTTCAGTTCTCCCCAGCTCCACTCAGCTCTTGACAGTAAGAAGTGGAATATAAATGGTACATGGTGACCGAGTTCACATCCCTGCTACAGATGCAGAGTCAGAATCTGGAAGAAAGAACTGAAGGAAAGTGTCTAGCTGTCCTCTACATAAAGTTTGTACTTCATTCGGAGGCAGTTGCCTTGAAAATCATGAGTCAAATTTAGTTAGTATTCCTGGTTGAAAGTAATAAATGCAACTCTGGCTGATAATTCAGCTGATTGAGCATTTTATTAAATTCATAAAGCATTTTAGGAAGCTTACAAACCTTTAGGAGAGCTGGAGGACCTAATTCAGTAGCAATATTCCAGGGACAACCACAGAGACGCTGGTGCAGAACTGGTCTAATGAGGAAATGCTGTTCCTGCCACAAAGGACTGGATGCTAAGCGCTGCTCTGCTGGTCCTACTGTCTCTGTAATTATTATTGCCTCTACAGTCTTCAGAGAGAGAGAGAGAAAGAGAGAGAGAGAAACGTTCAATACTTTCCCACTCTGTCCCCAGCTCCTTGGTCAAAGTCAAGAGGTGATGTGCATGGCAGGTACAGTCTGAACCTTTACAATACTAAGAGGCCATGAGGTAGGGTGGTGAAGATCACAGATGCTGTTGCCCTGCCCATCTACCACGCTAAAAAGCTGTGTGACCTTCTGCAAATTGCTTTACGTCTGCAAGCACATAACCACGTTATCACAGTGGTTAACGGTGATAACCACTTCATAGGCTTCTTTTGAGGAATTAATAATTTTAAATAAATAAAATACTTAGAACAATGAATGGGACACCATTAGCATTATCTTCAGTCAGTATTTTTCATTGCAAGAAAAACAAGGAGAGGTGATTATCATGTATTAGCTGTTCCTGTGAGGGTGGAGTGGGATCTTGATTTAGAGAACGCACAAAAGATACAGAGTTCTCCAAGCATGTGATGACATTCAGCTTCTTGGGAGCTGAAATAAAAACTTCCTCACAAAAGACTGGGAAATATCATCTCCCTCCTTGTGTGTGTATAATATACTATAAGAAGATATTATACATGAAAATATACTAAATATTTTTATGTACTTTCTATGAAAATTAGTGGTATATAAAACTTTGTGATGGTTGGGCACATGGGTGACTCAGTGATTGAGCGTCTGCCTTTGGTTTAGGTCATGACCCCGCGGTCCTGGGATCCAGTCCCACATAGGGCTCCCCGCAAGGAGCCTGCTTCTCCCTCTGCCTATATCTCTGCCTCTTTCTGTGTCTCTCATGAGTAAATAAATAAAATCTGAAGAAAAACAAACAACAATAAAAAAAAAACAAAACACTTTCTGATGGTTTGCATTGCTCAAGAGCAAATTACTGGAAACAAACAAACAAACATTGCTTGCAGCTCATGCTCTGTGGAATAGACAAGTGGAGGTCTTGTAAAAGGTCACATTCCCACGATCTGATTTCTGAGATCTGATATTTCAGTCAAAATTCCTCCCTGATTAACTAGCTGTATAGATTAAGACCAAATGATTCTGGCAAGGAGGAAGCTATTGCAAGAAGGAGGAGTATGAAACCTCTTTAGGTAAGGTATTTAAGAAAAACAACAACAACAACAACAACAACAACCACCACCCATGGAAGTAAAAGATGAGGAAAGGTTAATACAAGAGCAGGGAAACCCCAGCCTGGCACCTGCTACTTTGCTTCTGTATCTGATCCTCACACTTAATCCGTCAGTTCAGTGAAGACTCTGTAAGGGGAAGAGAAAAAAATATTCTGTGATTTTTGGAGTGGAGCTTTGTTTCCGACTGGGATTTGAAATCTTATGCTGTTTTCCCTAGTATATGACAATTATTTTATTTAAATCCGATGGCATAACAGAAGGTCAGAGAATGTGCAACACTGTTAAATGTGTACAGTCAAACTTGAAGAAAAACTGAAAAAAATAGTGGGAAATCGTATTCAAAGAATATGAAGTGAAATGCATTATTATTACAATCATTATTTTAGGCAACACTATTGTACTAATTATGCATACGTGATTGGGGATATTCATATTCTTAGTAATAAAGCGAAGTTTTGCTTTTTAACTTTTGCACAGAAATTGCTCACATTTATAATTTCTTCAACTCACACCTGATAAAGCTTAACAGAAGAAAATGAACACAAATATGACCACTGGTAAATTTCCCCTGGCTTGTCTCATGGAACTCCAAAATTAAATAAATAGACATTTAATTTAACTTGAGCATGCCAAATGAATGGTGAAACTTTAAGAGCACAAACATTTGTATATTGTTTTCAAAATGTCACTTACTGAAAATGATAATTGCAACATCAACAGAGAATCCAGTGAAATGACTTTAAATGATGAAATGCCTTCAATTTGGGGTTAACCCTATTGTGGCTTTAACAAGTATTGTAATATTCTTGAAAAATCACTACAAAAAGAATGCCACTGAAAAATTCATTCAGAATAAATCTAAAATGAGAGAGCCTGATATTATATTATCAATATAAGAATCAATAAATATATGGATACATATTTTAGATGTAGATATAGATTAGACATAGATTATACATTCATTCACACATATTTAAATGCCTTTATTCATATACCTTTGAAGTACAGATACAAAAGAAAATATGTTTGTGACAGGAAATAAACATCCCAAAAGGGTTAGAAATAAAGATAAGCGTGAAAGAAGACAGTGAAAATGAGAAACATTGTAAGATATGGTAAGTTGCACAAGATTATCTTCATGATTCCCTTTTTCTTTACATTGATATTATAATGTATTGATTACAAGATTATTAATACATCTAAAAAGTAAAATTTTGAAAATTATTATTTCTTAGGAAAAAAATACAAGTAATAGTTGTGTTTTGTGTCTTTTTTTTAAAGACTTATTTATTTATTTATTTATTCATGAGAGACAAAGAGAGAGAGAGGCAGACACATAGGCAAAGGGAGAAGCAGGCTCCATGCAGGGAACCTAATGTGGAATCAATCCCAGGACCCGGGGATCATGACCAGAGCCAAAGGCAGATGCTCAACCACTGAGCCATCCAGGTGCCTGTGTATTTTGTTTTTTAATTTCATTCTTTTTTCGAATATAAGTTCTCTTCCATACTATGGTATTTATAAATAACACTTCATCTGGGTTTTGTACCTAATAGTATGGGAAATATCTTCCACATTTTAATTGCATTTGTCAAAAAAACAAAGTTCAACTGAATACATTTTAAAGACCTTGTTGGCTTTACTCAGTGCTTCATGAATGGGGTAACATCCCACCTAATAAATAGAAAGCTCTGAAGAGCTGTACAAAGTAAAGGACTTTTATAGGCAGAAAGGTGGTGGAAGAAGGAAGCTGCTAGCAAAAAACGGAGTCCCTCAGGCAAGGTCATCTTTGGGGGATAGCAGGACTTCCAGACTGACTAGTTAAGATTTTATTTCTGGAAGAGGCTGAAACTGCTGTTAAGTTAGGTATTAAGCCTTGGTTTGGTGATGTGGGTTGAGCCCAAAAGACTTAATTTGCAGCTTATTGTCTCTTTCTTTTTTTCTCTCTCTTTTTTTCAACAGATTTAAAGTACCGAATTTTCAGTTACATGTAACATTTATTGTCACACTGGTCAGCTGATCACATTGTCATTTCCTAAGTCATATTCATTTTACTGAATAACTTTTCATGTAAATCTCTCTATGCCTGTAGATATTTTTTGGCATAGTCTTAAAAACCATTTAATGCTATGTGAATATAAGTATAGTATGATGAATATTTTATTTTTATCATAATTCACAGATTTGTCTTTTTAAATATCTTAAGAGGATTCAGGATTACTATGATGAAGGGCATAGCTCTTCTAGTAAAACATTAAAGCACAGAAAAAAATTAATTTCTACTTGAACTAAAAACAAAACAAACAGAACTGGTGAGAACCAATGACAGTTAAGACTGCACTGTCTGGGGAAAGGTGACTTGGAGAATTGGTTTTAAGTCTGGAGATTTGAAGGCTGGCTTCCTTCAAATGTCAATTTATTCTTCCAGCTATAATAAGAGAAAGAAGGGAAAAGAGAGGAGAGTTTTTGCTTTAGCAAAGACAGATTCTAAACAGACTAGTTCAGCCTGTGCAAATAAAAAGGAAACTAATGATGATACACATAAGATTCTTACTTTAAGTCACCAAAAAACTTATTCACTAATGAAGTGTAACCTAATAAAAATTCTAAAGTAATGACCACTCAGATTGGCCAAAGTGACTCTCTCATGGATAAATAACCAAGTGATGTGTTTGAAAGAAGGGTTACAATATTTCCTTAGGTTTTTGTCTTTAATGATAAATCTGAAGTACAAGAGAAGTGGTAGAGATCTTTGTATCCAACCATTTTAAGATATTTTTTAACAAAATAATAATACATTCAGTTCAACCACCTAAATGGCATGTATTTTTCAATGTATTTTAACCATATCCCATAACATATTATTATTCTAATCTGCATTTTAAAAGTTACTAGGGATCCCTGGGTGGCGCAGCGGTTTAGCGCCTGCCTTTGGCCCAGGGCGCGATCCTGGAGACCCGGGATCGAATCCCACGTCGGGCTCCCGGTGCATGGAGCCTGCTTCTCCCTCTGCCTGTGTCTCTGACTCTCTCTCTCTCTCTCTGTGTGACTATCATAAATAAATAAAAAATAAAAAAAATAAAATAAAATAAAAGTTACTAGTGAACATGTATCACTTTTTCTTTTGCTGCAATAATCATTTGCATTTAGTGAATTAGCATCTCAGTTTTTGTTCTGTTGAACGATTTGAACTCAGTGACTCCTTCCCCCTCTACCCTCACTCCTGTGAACTCTCTGGAAAATGAGCTCTTTTCTTCGTAATGTTTGCTACTAATAAGTTTGCCTCAAAACTATTTGCTAATATTTGCTTTAGGGCTTTCACTCATTTATTTCTGTTAAAAGAGAAATTGAGACGTTAACAGTTTTAAGAGTTTATTTGAATAAAAATCAGTTCTAATCGGGAAGAGCCAAATAAAAAGGGGTTAAGGACTCTTAACCTCTGAGATTCTTAGGAGAGACTTAGAAGCAAAGCAAGGAAATTATTGACTGGCTATAGCTTAAAACCTAGCTGGCTCTATGTTATTGGTTGTCCTTAGGATTTGATTTGGTAGCCTTGGGGCATTTTGGTCTTAGGTTTAGGATTGCTCTTGTAGACTGCCACAGCATTAGAGCTACTGGAAAGAATGGCTCCTTGAGAGTCTATAGTGAAAGGCTTTACCAAATGATAAGGAAAAAATGTTTTACTTTGAATCTTTTCTTGGAAAGACAAATCTTCAAATCTGGGTGTTTTTAATCCTGGAGACACATGAAGACTTTACAAGGAGTACATTGGCACCAGTAATTTTTTTAAAAAAATTGATTGATTCTTTCCTAGAATTGACTTGCTTGAGGATGTACCTATGACTGAGGGATCACTGTTAGTCTATATTCTAATCTGTCTTTATTCTCACAATCACCCTTTGCCCTTCTATTTTATAAAAATAAAGCAGAATCTTCACCCTCTTAAAATGTTTAAAGGGGCAGGGGCACCTGTTTGGCTCAGTGGTTGAGTGTCTGCTTTTGGCACAGGTTACAATCCCAGGGTTCTAGGATGAGTCCCACATCGGACTCCCTGTGGGGAGCCTGCTTTTGTCTCTGCCTCTCTCTGTGTGTTTTTCATGAATAAATAAATAAAATCTTTCAAAAAAAATTTTAAGGGGGGATATTTTTTTTTTCAGTGATAAAGCATTTGTGGGTGCCCAAACAGGGTCAATTAAAAAAAAATATGTGTCCAAATACATTTACCTTAAGAAGGCAGCACTCTGTGTCACTCAAAAAAAAAATATATATATATAAATAATCCTATAAAATTTTATTTTATTTTATTTCATTTTAAAGATTTTATTAATTTATTCATGAGAGAGAGACAGACAGACAGACACACAGAGGGAGAAGCAGGCTCCATGCAGGGAGCCTGATGTGGAACTTGATCCCAGACCCGGGGATCATGACCTGAGCCGAAGGCAGACACTAAACCGCTGAGCCATCCAGACATCCCTATATTGCAGTTTAATGTGTTTTTCAAGATTGAAAGAGGTCATGATTATTTTTGTAATAATTTTAAGTGTTACTAATTCCAGAAAAAAGTTTCATAAATCAGATAAAATAAATTGGTTGTAAATAACAAATTAAATTTATGTCCTCTCTCTTTTTTTTTTTTTTTTGAAAATATGATAAAGTGATCAGAAATACACTTTTTTAAAAAATACATTGTATTGGGGTGAAATATTGCAGAAAAGAGAATGCAAATGCAAGTTAAATGAGAAAGAGGAGTGAAGACATTCTGACTTCTGACCCGTATGTAACATACGGGTGCACATGGGGGGCTCAGTCAGTTAAGCATCTGCCTTCAACTCAGAACATGAACCCAGGGTTCTGGGATCCAGTGAGAATCTGTTTCTCCCTCTCCTTCCACCTCTGCCCATGCCCTTCTCACTTGTGTGTGTGCACACCTTCTCTCTCTCAAATTAATGAATAAAAGTCTTAAGAAAAAGTACGAATGCAACTTTAACTGTATTCCACGGCATACACTTAAAATAGTGATGCGACAGTTTTATTTTAAAATGGCTTTTTTTTTAATAAGGCACAAATTGTATGTATTGAAGCTATTTGAACATCAGTTAAAAATGATCTAAAGGCCAATATAAAAAATGAGGCATTTTATATAAAAACTGTATAAAATGTTTATAAACTTTTATATAAACATTTATATGTTTAAAATAATTTTACAGAAATGGGGGTAAAAATAAGGTTAATATACTATCCTGGAATAAACAATTTCCAATGGAATTAATTCAGTTTGATAATAAACATAAACAACCAGGGTTTAGATTATCTTTATTTATAATTTGCCAGAGTAAATATTTCAGTAAAAGTACAGAGCAAATATATCTTAGATCCAAACCCACCACATTAAAGACAAGATGACAAGAATGCTTTACTAGCATTCTCTAATGTATTCAGAAATAGAACCATATAACACGAGTGTATATATACCAACATACAAAGGACCACAGTAAATTACTATGTTGTAAAGTTAAAAGGGATAATTCATAGCTCAATGCCTCACAAGTGCTGGTCTTTTATCTAGAACTAAAATAAATATTGAATTAAATGCATAATCACAGATCAATTTACTAATGAAACAGATATGTGGATATTCTTTGAAAAGGGGATTAGGTAATTTGTCGATGTGTAATAGACTAGGTTTTAAAGAAAATCTACTGCATAAAGAAGATCCAATTGCTATGAAGTGGATAAACCAATTGGGTCATGTATACTTTTTTGTTTTATCCTCATGGAAAGAAATAGTCCCATGTGATTTAAGAGAAAAGTTCTGACAACTTGAAAGTGTCAAAGAAATAATAAATCACTCAAGGATTATCATAAAATTGTTACTAACATAAACTTAAAGTATTATGCAATGATTACTGTTTAAAGAATTTTCAACATAAAAAAAATAAGGAAGAAAAGAAGAGGAAGGAGAGACAGAGATAGGGAAGGAGGGGGAAAAGTGGAAAGAAAAGGAAGAAAGGAAAGGAAAAAAAAGAAAAAAGAAAAAGGGGGAGAGATGCACGTACTTCTTACTGTGAACTGAATCGTGTGCTCCTCAAATGTATATATGGGAGTCCCAATCCCAGCATGATGGGATATGGAGACCGAGACTCTAGAAGATAATAAAGTTTACATGAGGTCATAAGTATGGCTTCCTCATGATGAGATTAGTGCCTTGTGTAATGAGGAGTTTACTTTCTCTCTGCCATGTGAGGACACAGCCAGATGGGATGGCAGTCATCTGAAAGCCAGAACGATACCTCAGCAGAACCTGATCAAACTGAGAAAATAAATTTCTGTCGTTTGGACACCCAGTCTATCATTCTGTTATGGCAGTCCAAGCTGACTATGATACTTCTTACGCAGTGGTTTAAGTATCTAACATATGAATTGAATGCTGAGGCACTGGATTTCAAAAAAAGACTTTTTTAAAAAATTTTATTTCTTAAATAATGAACAAAATGATATTAGCATGCAATAAAAATAGCCCTCAAAGCATCCTTCTAAAACTCATTTTAAAGTGCTTAATATAGAAAAATAATAATGGATTTCAATGAAAATGGAGTAATTAAAGTTAATAGGCATAAAGAAAATGCAGAATAACTGCAGATAGAACGGAGATGGGGATTTGATGTCAAGAAGGCAAAAATACATTCTTTATGGTGCTTGAATTAGACATTTATTATTTCATGTGAAAATGTTTACTTGTTCTCAACATCTCTCATCATACTTGAGCTGAAAATCTTTACTTAAGAAAAAAATAAAAGGAAAAAGTTTTCATTATTCACAGATAATTAAATTTGAACATAGACAATTTAAAAGAAATCTATAGATAAGTTGAACAGAACTGTTAAATGACAGACACAGAATTTTATACAATGATAAAATCTATATTTCCATCAAATGAATGTGAAACACTAAAATGAGTCATATACTACTAAAGTATTTATTATATTTTATTATCTTTAAATTTGAGCGTGTGCGCTATGACCCAGAAATAATTCTATTCTGAGCTTATATATACATTTTGAGAATGTATGTGTATATATATATGTTTATGTGAACTAGAACCTAGAAAAATATACATAATTATAATGTATATTTACGTTTATTATGTTTATAGCAATATTATTTATGATAAGTATAATAAATGTAAGCTAGAAACTGCAATGTTCAGCAGCAGTAGAATGAATAAAGAAAATATGGCATATTTACAAAATTAAATAGAACACAGCCATTAAATCAATGATGTGTAGCTCCATGCAACACCCTGTATGACTGGAATATATATACTGGTCTCAGAAGAAGTCCAATAGAAGATTATATGTACTATTTATATTCTTACAAACTTCAAAAAACAGGATAAAAATTATTGAAAGTGGTTCTCAAGAGAAGTAAGTGATTCCCACAGCGTCAGGGAAACAGATACTTGTGGTAAATAAAAAATTGTGATTCAAGAAGGGTCTTCAGGGGATGTTGAAAAAACTCTACTTCTTGTGCTGAATTTTGGTCACCTTAGTGTTTATTTGCAATCATTTCTCATTTTTTAAGCTTGACAGTAATGTTGTATATACTTTGGTAAATAAGCTGTGTTTCAGAAGAAAAAAATTTGGAGAAGCTCAAATCACAATATTTATTTCATAGTTAGCCCTGTCCAAATTTTATTGGTGCAAACACATTATATTGATTGCGATACACATTCATGATCCCCAATTACTCACACTCCTCAGAATTCATGATTTTGTTTACTCACTTCCTGTATTGACTCTGGACTTGGCCTGTTATGCGTTTTGACAAGTGGTATATCAATAAATGTTACAGAAAAAGAGACTTGATGAACACTTGTACATTGGGTTTTGGCTTCTTCAAATACTGTCACTACTATATAAGATATCTCGATGAATGAGCTGGTGAGGACCCAGGGGCAAGAACCAAGGTATCCCAGCCAAGAGCCCCAGCTCACTGCTGAGTGCTCTTGGCCCATCAGGTCTGCTTGATCTTCCAGAAGACTGCAGCCACATGAACGCTCTCAGGTAAGCCTTGTAGACCCATTAACTGAACTAATCCGTAGAGCCATGAGAAAAATAAATTGATGTTTTAATTGATGGAATTTTAGGAAGGTTGTTTATATAGCAATAAATAACTGATTCACTCTGCAAATAGCTTTCAATATTTTCTCATCCTTGGAGTAGAAAATTGACTTTCAGAATAATATTTAATTTGAATTATCTTAGAAGATGAATTTTACATACTTTAAGAAAAATGTAAGCTTCTCATGATTATTACCTTGTATTAGTAGGACTCAAACCTGGCCACTGATTTGAATCATCTAGGGAAATTTTAAAGTCATTAACATCTCTTACTTTCCCTAAAGATTCTAATTTATGTCTGGAGTGTGGAGAAGGGGCTAGTTTATCTATTTATCTATCTATCTCTCTATATTAAACTTCTAAGGCGATTCTAATGTGAAGTTGAACATTGAGATACAGATGATTAACAGAAAGAATATAATTAAATTCTTATGTACCCAAAAATAGAACGTTGTTGCAATGGAGGATATATAACCAGGAGAGAGAGAACAGTCCTCACACACACAAAAGGCTACCCTAATTAAAGGATCCCATCTAATGAGCCTGACATTCTGAAACTGTTTGTAATTTTCATTTGCCTAGATCTGTGGATGTGACATGTCTCTTCTCAAACAGGGCATGTTTGAAACAGTGTTATGGAGACTCTGAAATAACATCTTTTTCCCCCTGCATAATAACATGCCTTTTATACCCCAGAAACATTAAAGGGATGGCAAGTATTCGATTAAAAAAGTTGGTCATAAAGGTGGTCTTGATTGAGTCAAGCATGCTGGGACCAATTATGACAGTGTTAGTATGCAAAACAGTTAAGAGCAAAACAGTTGAATTATGAGAAGAAAAAAGCTTTATGAAAGAGAGAACCTCGTGTCAAGTCAGGGCCTGAAATAGAAAAATCATTTTTATAATCAGCATTGCTTATACAATCAGTAAAGAGGATATAGGGTCAGAGACTGAACAGAGTGTGAATCAAAATAGAAGTAGAAAGAATGCAACATTACATAGTGCAAGATAACTTTCTTAAGCAAATTTAGAATGCTTGCAGCCCACCTTTTTGTCGTGGATGGGTCAGACTGACATAAGGCCAGAGAGCTGAGCGTGTTTTGAGTTCTTGCTAATCAAATATGATCCATGGGGGCATCTGACTGGCTCAGTTGATTACGGGTCTGCCTTCAGCTTGGGTCATGATCCCAGGGTTCTGGGATCCAGTCTTGCATTGGTCTCCCTGCTCAGCGAGGAGTCTTCTTCCCTTCCCTCTACTGCCCACCCCGCCCCTCCTCCGTGCTCCTTTGCTCTCTCAAATAAATAAAAAATATAAAAATCTTTAAAAAAATATGATTCATGCACCAGCAGGACTGGCATAACCTGGGTCCTTAATCAGGAATGCAGAATGCTGGGAACAGACTAAGCTCTATGGTGCAAGAACTGCATTTTTCAAGATCTTCAGACATTTCATATTCCTGTTAAGTTTAACAAACAACACGTTAGGTGCTATATTGATTCCCTATTGCAGCCCTAAAATATTACCACAAACTTAATGACTTGCAAACAACACAAATGCCTTATCTTACGGTTGTGTAGGTGAGAAGTCAGACATGGGCTTCACTAGGCTAAAATCAAGGTATCATCAGGACAGTGCTCCTTTCTGAAGGCTCTGGGGGAAATGAGTTTCTTTGCCACTGACAGCATTTTGCGATTCCCCCACTCCCCTGGACTCATGGCCCCTTTCTCCCATTCTCAAAGCCAGCAACGTGGGGTTGTGCTGTGCTTCCATTGTCACTTATCTCACTCACAACAGTTGGCAAACGATGTCCCATTGTTAGGATTCATGGAATTAAATTGGACCTACCTGCTAATCTAGGATAATCTCTACATCTTGAGACCTGCACCCATAATCCCATTTGCAATGTACCCTTTTTCATCTAAAGAAAACTATTAGTAGGTCTTGTGGATTAGGATATGGACATTTTTAGGGATCATGATTCTGCTTACCATGGGGGCTATAATAGGGCAAGGTAGAGCTTCTTCACATATACTCTATGATAGGTGGCTCTGGATTTCTTAGATTGAAAGCTCATCTCCACTGTTATTGTTATTGCTTTTGCTTGCTTATTTTGCTCACTACTGGGTATTTTAGGAACAGTCAGTCTGCTACATTATGGGCCCTATCTTATGCATCACCTTATGAGGACGGAACATAAGCTATATCGATTATAGTGTGTGTTAATTGCAGCTGCATGAGCTCTGACTTCATCAGAATGAAGTTTAGCTTGTAGTTTTGATTATTCCCTATCAACCTTCTTCAAGACATCCTACATTGGGGCTCCTGCATGACTCAGATGGTTAAGCATCTGCCTTAGGCTCAGGTTGTGACTTCAGGGTCCTGGGATCCAGTCCAGGGTTTTCAAGCAGGGAGTCTGCTTCTCTGCCCCTTCCCTTCAGCTCTTGTGCTCTCTCTTTCTCCCTCTCAAATAAATAAAAACTCTTTTAAAATCCCATTTTTATTAAAGGCAGTTTTCTAAGAATATATATATAGTGGGGCAGGGGGATATGTACAATACTGAAATTGCCCACCTGTCCACCCTCTTTGATAGTATACGATAACCTCTTAGGTTTTAGAGACGATTGCTTGAAAATAGATATGGAAACTATTTCTTACTAATTTTTTGGACAGTCAGTCCAGGTGAAACAATGCCTGTTATGGAGAAATCCATTCAACTTATGGAAATGAAGAAATTAGAAAACTGAAATATCAGCTCTATTTGAAATTGCCAAATTTGGGAATAGCTGATTATCTTTGATAACATTGAATGGCTTTCTGCTCCAAGAAAGCAAGCGATTTTACATTTTCTTAAATCTAACATGGCCCAGAATCTATACTATGTGGCTCTCGAAAATAAAATATTTGATACTGACCCATTTGAGCGATTGCATGTAATTAATAACTTCTTGGAATGCTTAGATTCAGAACAATTATGTGCATTGGTCTGTGGAGTACAGCAGCTTTATGAATGGCATTCACATGGAATTTTTAAGATATATATTAAAACCAAATAAAAATGAATTGTTTTGAGAACAGTGTTAGTATGTTATCTCTCAGCTATCACAGAGAGCAAAAACATGGAAATAATATGTGGTAAGTTTTTCCGAACACTCTTTCGTAAATGCTCACCTCATCTTCTTCCCTAGCAATTAACTGCTCCTTTGTCCTTCTTCTGCTCCTTCTCCTGCAAACTCTAGCCTGGCTTTCTGTTACCCTATCCTCCTGCCTATATCTGGCCTGACTTCTTCCAGACTTCTAGATGCATTATTGCTTTTTATCCTGTAGTGGTGTTCTACCGTTTGTATAGCAAATTGATTTAGTTTAGCTCAGATTCTTATAATTTTCCAATAAACCACTTCTATCATTCAACCTAGCAGTGCACCAGGGCGGAGGGGGGCAAACACAAAACCACTTTTAATAAATGAGAGGTTGTGGAAAAGGCTGGTTTGCTAAAGCATTGGTATTTGTCATTTAATTGCTGTCCTACATGTAATTGTCAGCTGACAAGAACCCTATCTCTTCCTCTTCTTCTTTAAGATCCCATAAAGAGAGCAACAGCGACATGAATGTCCCCTATTTTATTTTAGCATTGTAAATTTGTCACATTTTAGTTTATTGCCAATAAATTATGCCCAATACACATTAACTGTGGTTTAACTGCATTGGAAAGTTATTACTGTTATCCTGCAGTTAAAAAAACTCAAAATAATAGTTGAAAACTAATAGAGGCACACGTACTAAAGGTAATATGAATAACCAAACTGCCCTCAAGTATTCCTAGAAGGCTGACATCCTCTTATACTTAAAGATATGTTAATATGGATGACACAACTTTCAAATTCCATAAACATCGAAATACCTACAAGCTGATTCAAAAGATCATGAATAAACATTCACATGAATGATTACTAAAGTCTATTTTAATTCTCTGTGTAGAAGAAACCAATCTTAGGTCTGACCAGCAACACCTCTCTTAGAAACGTTTCTCTTGGAAATCCTGAGTGGCACAGTTGGTTCAGCATCTGACTCTTGATTTCAGCTCAGGTCATGATCTAAGGATCCTGAGATTGAGCCCCATGTCAGGCTCTGTGCTCAGTGTGGAGTCGGCCTGAGATTCTCTCTCTTCCCTGCTTGTGCATGTGAGTTCTCTCTCTCTCTCTCTCTCTCTCTCTCTCTCATAACAAATAAAACTAGATTTTTTTTTCTTTAAGAAATGCTTATCTTACACATTAGACTATTCTGTTTCCACTATGTCACTCAACCTCCAGGCTGTAATTCATTAAAAGGAAAAATGATTGCTCCAAACTGGGTTTATCAGATGATCTCTCTCAGGAATTTAGAAATCAGAGGCAGAAAGTGTATCTGCCTATGACTAAAACCGTGGAGTATAGGATGATCCTCTACTATCAACATAGGAAGAGTTCTAACAATATTTTAAATCCTTATGTGGGGTGTATTCTTGAAGAAGAGCATCATCCTCAATCTTGGAATAGGACAAAATAAATTCCTTACCTTGAGTTAGTTTTCTGTTCCTTGTAATTTATGTATTACAATCATGGCCAGACCAACAACCTTTCTTCTTTCTCATTATGAGTATTGACAAGTTAGTAAGTGATTTGAGGAACCTAATGAGTCCTTGCCACAAGGTGGTATCTACACAAATACAGAAGGTTCAGACTTTGGCTTTTCAGGCAGAGCACTCACTGGGGAGACTTATGTTTCCTCTATACACAGTCTTTGGTCCAATTGCAATATTAATGTAGAGGCAACTTTCTCTGTTTTCTCAACCAAAAAGAGTTCCCTGTACTGCAGAGACTGAATCATAAATTCTCATAGTACCAGAACAGTCCATAAAAAGTCGTATCCTTAAATACTGTTTAAATGAGCAATTGAATAAATGAGTAAATAAAAGAAGAAATTATGGGACATGTGATTTGGGGTAAGAGAGTGACTAATATAGACTATGTCCAGTTTCTGAACAGATTCAGAAGAAAAACAAAGCTATGTTCGGGCCATAGTGTCATGTTTATGACTGATAGAAGCCAAGATGAAAAATATGGATTTAGGTTTATGTCAGGTAGGTTTAAGCGAATTTACCCAATCAGTCCTACACAGCATCAATAGATGCAAGGTAAATTCTATGTTGTGGAGTAACACGGGAACGTTTGTGCTGGCCATGAGCAGACCTGATTCAAAGATGAGGAGAGCGCTACTGCTTTGCATAAGCACAGTAATGTTTGCCAAATTTATGATTCAAATAAATCACTCTATCTATCCAAGATCTGAATGAGCAAGGAGTCTGAGTGAATAAAGGGATAAAAAAGGCAGAAATATTATGCTGCTGGCATTCTCTGTACCAGCAATGAAACATCAAGAAAAGAGAAGGTATTTTTTCCCTTTTGTGCACGTTTGGACAGAGTGTTTTCATAAGGCAAGCAGTGCATGCGGTCTGCTGCCTGGGTGCTCTTAAAAGCCCTATGTAATTTTGCAAAATGTGATGTAGGGTATCAGAGACTCATGAAAATATCCAATTTGTAGATTCGTGAGAGAGTGGGCTCCCTAGATTATGTCCACTCACCTCTGTCTAACCACACCACTGTATCACTAAGCGACAATTTGAACCCCCTCAGTTTTCCTTTCCCCAATCTGTATGATAGCCCAGACACTCCAGCACAACGGATCTAGAGATAAACGCAGCTATGCTAAGTTTCCCTATAATGCCTGGGCTTATTCCTTCTTCATTGCCAATATTCTATTTTCAGGGCATACAATGAATGTTCTAGGTTCTGGAGAATAAACTGTAAAAGGCAAAATCCCTGGTATCGGAAATTTGATTTTAGTGAATGAGAAAGAAATGTAAAATATAATTGTTCATTTTTAAGGGGTAAGGAGAGAAATAAATAGGAAAGGAAAATATCAGAGTGAGATGCAGTTTTAAACACTGTGGACAGATTGGGCTGTGCAGGTTCTTGGAAAGAATTTTCCAAGCAGTGGAAACAACCAGTTAAAGGGTGCTATGTTAAGTGTTTCTTGATGAGCTAACAGTACTTCTTAGCCTTTTTTTTTTTTTTTTTTTAAATTAGTACCCTGCTAAGGGACCCTTTTAGACAATCATTTTTTTTCCTAATAACACCCCTAAGGAAATTTGCATGCCACATACATCCTATAAATCTGCTATTGAGCCATATGTATCTCAATTATATATATATATATATATATATATTTTTTTTTTTTTTTTTAAGTATTATTTTTGTCACCAGGCCTGCACATCAAGAACCAATTTATGCCTTAGTAATACGATCTCTCATCTTGAGAATGCACTGGCAAGGAAACAATAAGGAGAACAAGGTGCTTGGGAGTGGAGAGAGAAGGAGGGAGATTAGAGTGTGAGGTGAATGAGGTAACACAGGGCCATGTCTGGCTATGCACACAATTGTAAGGATATTGAATTTTACAGTGAGTAAAACAAATATACTCAGTGTTTTGAAAATGAAATATAAGAGCAGCTTGAGCAGCTTCCAAAAATGGCACATCTTTTGTCTGCTTATATCATTTTGTCCGTTATATAGGGACATCTTGTGATCTCCCTAAGAATTCTCAAGAAATAATTTTCAAACCAGTTTCAGATGAGGGGAGCCTGGGTGCCTCAGTTGGTGAAATGGCTGGCTCTTGATTTTGGCTCAGGTTGTGATCTCAGAGTCCTGGGATCCAGCCCTTGGGATCAAGTCAGGCTCCCTACTCAGCGAGGAGTCTGTTTATCTTCTTCTCCCTCTGCCCCTCTCCCCACTCTCTCTCTGTAAAATAAATTAAAAAAAAAAAAGTTTCAGATGAGTCAAACCAAATGAATTTCTTTTGTAAAATGGTGGCATGTTTAGGGGGATTTAAACTCATCATCAAAATTTGACAATTCCCTGAAGTGGTTCAGCTTTGTTACCTGTTTACTGTTGTAGGCTTTTTTTTTTTTTTTTTTGTCATTACTGTTTAGAATTAAAGTTTAAATATAACCAGTATAAGTCTTACACAGTTAAAATCAAGCCCTAATCAAGGGCCAAGGATATATATATATATATATAATATTAATATAATATTAATATATATATTAATTATATTATATATATTAATATATATAATATATATATATATATATTACGTGGAGTTGGGAAGAGATTATTTTAGAAAAATTATTTACTGTAGATATACAAACTTACTTCTTCCTTTAGAAAATTATTATTATCAAACTCCTAATATGATGGGGACTTTTATTCTGCACAAGCAATTCATAAATAAGGCTTTAAAACAGTTCATGCCAATGTTTCTAAACTGTCACAATTATTATCAGTGTCATGGAGGTTATTTAAACAATAGGTTTGTTCCTGTCATCCCAGACTATGGATCAGAATCTTTTAGGTGTGTTCAGAGAATTTTAACAAATCACTGAACAATTATATTATACCCCCTAAATATTATCAGTGTTCTAAGTGAGGAAATAAGAGAACATGAGCTCATGTCTTGGAAGGAAAGCAGAGAAAGGAAGACCAGTAGAGATGGTAGGGGGTTAGGTCATTGAATTTAAGGTTTGATTGGATCTATGGATGACTAAAAAGAATTGAGCAACAGATAACTATTAGGTCTGGGCTAAGTAGAGAAGTGATAATAATAGCTGCAAATGTAATAAATAAAAGAGGAAGTTGAAGCAATCTGAAAGAAGATGATTGATACTCATCAACTTAGATGTTTATTCAGGTTGGCTATTTTAACAACAACAAATGTCTTAATAGAGTAGAATAGTTATCGCTAGTTCACTAATAGTTCAGTGTTCAATGGGTAGCATTCTGTCTAAGGATAACCAACTTTCTTGATTTGTGAAGAATGGAAAGAATCCCCAGAATTTTAGTTTCGGTTCTAAAACTGGGAAGGTGTCAGACAAACTGGGACAACTTGTGGTCATCCTCATTCAACCTGGGTATTCTGAAACCAGGATTTCTTTCTTCATCTCCACCATTTTTTTACTATTTGGAATTTTTCTTATGGAAGCTCTATAGTTGATCCACTGATGAACAAATACAGAAAGTATAGAGTAGTGGGAAAGAAGTTGTATAAGGCAGGCTTGGAAGTGACATACATCATATACTCCTACATTCTCTTGGTCAGAATTCAGCCACAGTGCCAGGGTTGGTACCAAGGTTGCTGGGATATATACTCTAGGGAAGTGAACTAATATGACACTAACATGTATATTAATGAGCCAAGAGGATGAAGACTAAAATTAAAAAAAAAAAAAAAAAAAACAACATGTTTTATTTAGAAATGAGGAAGCCATTAGTAACTCTAAAAAAGCATTTCATTAGCATGGAAATGGTAGAAGCCAGAATACAATTTTGGAAAATTATTAGAAGATTAAGAGGCAGAAAGGAGCAAGTTCAGGATGTTATTTCTAGAAAATTTGCTATGTCTACAAAGAGATCTGTAGATCTAGAGAGGAACAAGGTCTGAGTGAAGCTGCTATTTATTATCTATCTATGTCTATCTACCTATCATCTACCTATCATCTATCTATCATCTATCTATCTATCTATCTATCTATCTATCTATCTATCTTAACTTTAAGACGACAGAAGTTTGGTATTTATGTACTACTGTGAGGTAGCCAGTAGAAATGAGACAAATGAAAACATGAAACACAGGATAATGGAGAGATCAAGATCCCAGAAGGTACTGAAAGTGATGAGATTTTGAGCAAATAGCAACAAATTCATTTTAGAGAAAAAAAGAGGAATATCCATCTGGACAATAAAAACAAGTAAGAATATTTGTAGACTCAATTTGGAGGGAAAGCACCACGTATCACTTCGATTGTCAACACCAACTGCAAGTTACTCAGGATACAGCATTGTTTTCTTCTATGGCAAATACATGATGTGAAATAAAATATTTAGAAAACTTACAGAAGATCTGAGAGGTTATCATAAACTATTATTAACATTGTTTCTGATCTTGATTCCTTAGTGTTATTTGACTCAGAACAGTTATTATAATATGCTGGATTTCTTGGACTGAAAAGAAAATTTGGTTGTGGTGAAAATTAGGATATACATATTCCTATTATATATATATATATACATATATCTAAATATGTATGTACATATTTCTGCACACATATATGTATCTAATATATATAGAGAGAGGTATGTAACACATACATGTATTTAACATATATATAGAAAAAATAATGACTTGTAAAATGAAGAAAATTAGTCTTACAAGTAATTTCATCTTACAGAAGATAAATAACAGAAGAGAAATATTAAAAGTATTCCTTTTTAACTAAGGAAGAAGAATTTTAGTAATGAATTAGCACCTAAAATTTTGGCAAAATGATTATCTGGATAGGTACTTGACATTGGAAATTTTCCATGTCAGTACTCAAAGCAATGAAGTATTAATTATACTCCATCAACAGTGAAGAAGCAGTCAGGTAACAGTAGGATAAATGCAAGCACATCAGCCTGAAACATTGGGTTTGGTAAACAAGCATTCTCAATGGAATGTTCCTGGTCAAGCAGGTCTCTCTCCACAACATTATACTAAATAATGAAAAGTTTAGTATGATACCTAGATAGGCACCAACCAATGTGTTGACTTCTGTATGAGTAGATCTACACAGATGAAGTATTTTTGCTGAAAGCGGGTTCATAATTGAACTTCAAATGATAGATCATTGAAGAAAAGTCAGATTTCGATATTATAAATAAATTTATACAACCAGATTTTTGAAATATGAGCACTATTTTAAATAAACATGTATTATTCTATATTAAAAGAAGTGAAATGCTGGTCACCTGCATACCCTGAATATTTAGCACAATATAGGTAGGTAGTTAGGCTGACTGATCCACTGATTGACAATGGATAGATAGAAGGGTAGATTGATGAGTGGATGGATGCATGGATAGATGGATGATGGGATTGTTTTGAATGTCAGTCCCACTTGATTAAGTAGTGTTTGATTCATAACCCAATGTTGAATTAACACCTGCCATTTTTTTCTTTTTTCTTTTAAAGTTTTTCTTTGTCTAAAGAAAACTAGTCTAGTTAGTCAATTTACAGTGCGATATTAGTTTCAGATGCACAATGTAGTGATTCAACACTTGCACACATCTAGTGCTCATCACAAGTGCCCTCCTTAATCCCCATCACGTATTTCACCCATCACCCCACTCCCCTCCCCTCTGGTAACCCTCAGTTTGTTCTCTTGAGTTGATTTTGTTCCTCTGCTTGCCTCTCTTCCCCCCCCCCCCCTTTGCTCCTTTGTTTTGTATCTTAAATTCCACATATGAATGAAATCATGTGGTATTTGTCTTTCTCTGACTGATTTTGCTTAGCCTGATATTCTAGCTCCATCCATGTCGTTGCAGTGTTCATACCAACTGCCTGCTTTAGTGAATCAATGTCCACATTACCAGAGTTATAACTAGAATTTTTAATCCTTCCCACCATAGGGTAAATATTCATATTTTCTCTTTCTCTCTCATTAATTTCTCCTTCTTTAATATTGCTGCTAAAGTCTTGTTTTATTGGTTCTTTCCATCAATCTTACTTTTTCCTGTTCTCTGAACATCCCTTGAATCTTGTTCAACTATCCTGCTGTAGTTTTTAGTTCAATGCTTCTCTTTCTTGTATGCTGTGGCTTTAATCTTCCCCCACAGTGGCTGGCCTTCCTCTGAAAAAAAGCTATTTCTTTTCCGTGCTCTTTGCTGTGGTACTTTCTGTTGGAAATTTTGGGTATATTTAAAATAGCTGAATGAAAGAAACCTGTGACATAGATGGGAAATTGATTATTTCCCAGGGAAGATGTCTACTCAACACAACCCAGTAGCACTTCTCTTTGGTTTTCTCCATTTGTTTTATTTGCTGGTAAAAATAAATTCTTTTTAATAAAAGTAAATTTCTTTTTATCAAAACAAATTCTTGACATTTCAGCAGTTTTAAATGTACAGTAGTTCACCTAGTGAAAGTAATCCATGATTCTCATGGGTATACCTGTAGGAGCTGCTCTTACCATAAACATTTAATTAAAATTTAGTTATTTTGAATATGAGTTTGTTTTTTTCAGGTTGAGTTCTTCAAGAAATGAAGTGAAAGTACATGCATGACTCAATTTTATCTGTTTTGAGTAAGGGTAACACATACCGTATTATACTTTTTTCCTTGCCTCATTTTTCTATTGTAATCAGATAAAATAACAGCATTCCTCTCCTTAAAATTATCGATTCTATGAGATAATAATTTAATTAATGTGTTCTGGCACTCCTGGGTGGCTCAGCAGTTGAACATATGCCTTCGGCTCAGGGCATGATCCTGGAGACCCAGGATCGAGTCCCACATCTGGCTTCCTGCATGGAGCCTGCTTCTCCCTCTGCCTATGTCTCTGCCTCTCTCTCATCTCTCATGAATAAATAAATAAATAATCTTTAAAAAGTAATTAATGTGTTCTGACATTAATAAAAGAGTTTTAGTTTTGAATTAATGAAAGTATAAATTTCATTTATTAATAACTGTTTATAGAGGAATGTCTATGTTCTAGGCACTGTTCGAATCAGTGTATGATTTTTGCATCATTTAATCCTGGTATTTCATCTATAAGATTAAAAAAATCTATATTATCACTATAATACAGATTAAAAAAAAAAACGCCAAAAAACAAAACACAAAAACCTGAGCCTTAGGGGGGAAAAATAAAACTACTTGCCCAAGTTTAACTCACCATTAACATAGAGCAACGATGAGAACTCCAAAAGCCCACCTCCAGGACACTCAGTTTTAAGTCTGTATTAAACAAAAGTTCTCTCGCTTAGAGAAATGAAAAGAAAAAAAATCAACATTATATTTGCCTGGCTAACTTTGATGGAGAATGTAGTACACGTACTTTGGTCAGAAATCTGAGAAAGGTTTAGACTGCATTGCTTGAATGACAGCCTCATTGATAATTAGTAGGCAGATGACTTAGAAGCACATGGCAACTGTGTTAAAAAATCTACCACACTTTGTGAACAGAATCTTCAACTTGCCAGGAATGCAGTACATTTATTACATTGCTGCTAAGACTGAGGAGAGTACATAAATTATTCAGGGTGGGGAGAGACATTAATTTTTTTTTTTTTGCATTGCAAAAGAGATGATTCACAGAATAGAAGTGATCAGAATTTATTAATATATTTCTCCATTTAAAGTGAATAATTTATTTCATCTTCTCTGGATAAAGCACAGGCATTCAAATAAAACTAACAGTTAACAAAACTAGCTTTATTTCCTAAATGTTTAAAAATAGAAACTTTGATGATATATGTTACAATGAATAATTTGCTAATTGAAAGAATATTTAAGATTTATTATTTTTTTTAACAAAACTTCCATCAATAATGAATAAGCCAGTGAACAACTGGTATGTTTGAATGCATTTTGAATTCTTTCATGTATGTTTATAAATATGATAAAATCAGTTTTGTTTTATTTACTTCACCTGCTCCCTTCTCAACCCTATATTTGCAATATTTCACTTACTAGAGTATAAGGATAAATGTTTTAAGTGTCTTTAAAAAAAAAAGGAAAGATTCCCATGCACTTAGAGAACCATCAGAAAATGTGATCGAGTACCTACTATGTGATGAGTTTATTGGCTGAAGTTGGGCCAATAGTTAACACGCTGAGTTTACATTCTTGTCTTTGAAGATAAATAAGCACAAATAAAACATAAAAATGTTAATAATTACTCAAGCTTCTGATAGCTTTATGTGTTAATCAGAGAATTAAACAGGATGATAATAAATGTGGAGCAGTCCTCTCTAAGGAGGTAGTGTTTAGAGCTGAGGATTCTTAAATCTGAGCTGGACTGTGACTTGTTTTGACCAATAGAAAGTACTAGAACTAATAGTGTGCTAAGTTCAAGACCTATATTTAAGACTCGTGTGTTCCTTCCCCTCTCTCTTGGAATTCTGTCTATGAGACATACATGAGAAGTACAGTACACCCTGGTGGAAGGTAAGAAACCCCATGAAGGGAGGCAAGTAGCCCTAGTGGACCCAGACAAGGTCATCCTAGATTAACTGATGCCCCCTGACGTACAGAAAGATGAGACAGTCCAGTCTACAACAGTAGAACCACCTATCTGACAGCGGGTTGACTAAAAACACGTGAGTATGCCCGGTCAGGATTGGGAGGCAGGCCCAGCTCACCCATAGCCTTGTGAACAGTAATGAGTGCTTAATGTGTAAGTCCAGACATGTGCGTGCATGTGTACACACATACACCTGCCAACATATGTTCGTATACCACGCAATCCCTACTATATGCAAGCTCTGCCTCCTGATACATACTGCCTGACAGTCCCCCTCAGGCCATTGGAAACTGCAATTTAGGTGAAGGTAGCAGTTACCTCCCCTCTAAATACATGCACTACACTAAAAACTCAGTCCACCATCATCCTAGTGTCTGTAGGTCATAAATCCAGGGGCTATATAGTTGAGGAACTTGTCTTAAGTGTTGTTTGAGAGATTACCTTTAGAAAGATGAAAGATATGGGGCAGAATGCACCTGACCCTTTCATAATTCAGGGGCCTGACATGCTAGTGATAAATCAGCCCTTGTCCTTCTACGAATTCCACAGCTTCAGCAGTTCGTGCTGTTTAGCGCTGCTCCAAGAGCTCCTGGAGCCCACACTGTGAATATCGTGGTGGTTCATTTCTCCCCACCATTTCCAGAATGAGAAATCCACCCAGTGCACACCTTCTTCTGAAACTAGAAGATCTTACCATTACACAAACGTTGAATCTGAGATCTGGGTACGCGTGCTATCCATGCTGTAATCGATCAAATATATCCCAGAGTGCTTACATGTACTAGGGAATGAGAAATGCCACAATGCCCCATCCTGTTTAATTATGTTTTCAACTGCAACATAACCCCATCTTTTAGGATGCATAATATAAGAATCTCATTCTTAATTAATAGTCCATGTCCTAACCAATAAAATTGGACCTGCCGTTCTTTTGATTGCCTGAATTAACAGAATTTTCTCCTTAGATAATACTGTATCTGGTATGACTTTTTCCTGGTAGGATTATCTCCTAAAGCTTCATTTTTATGGTCTAAACCAAGTTGATGGGACATGTGGGTGGCTCAGTGGTTGGGCGCCTGGCTTCGGCTCAGGGCATGATATTGGAGTCCCGGGATTGAGTCCCACATTGGGATCCCTGCACGGAGCCTGCTTCTCCCTCTGCCTGTGTCTCTGCCTCTCTCTCTCTGTGTCTCTCATGAGTAAATAAATAAAATCTTAAAAAAAAAAAAAATAAACCAAGTTGATTAGTCCCTATATTATTGCGTACTCATGATAAATTCACCTCTCGTTCTGTCTAATGCATACTAGGAAATTCTATTACTCTCCCTATTCAAGTGGTTGACTTTTGTTTTTGTTTTTCATGTTAACAGAGAACTGTGAAGGGTGTTACTTTTCTTGCAAGCTAGCTCATTAACTTGCCTCTCATTCATGGACCTGGCAGAAGTCATGATACTTCCAGGCCAGAGACAAAAGACTTCTTATTTATGCCAAAAGCAGTAGTAACAGTACCAGTGCATTCTCATGCCGGTTCCCAAGCCCCAGGTCTCACAGGAAGATGTGAAGAGAGGTGACAGGTGACATGAACACATCGAGGAGATTTTGTTACAGGAATGCAGAGGCTACAGAGCCACTTTCAGGCTTCTCTAAATATGAAGCTGTTATTGTCTTGGTTCACAAGAAATGCCAAAATGCAAGAGCCCCATGGAATTGGCTACTGACATGGAATTGCAAGTTTGGGAATATGTTTTCAAGTGCAGATGATTGAGCTGCTTCTACAAGTGAACATTGTACTTTGTGGCAAAAATACAAGGGAAACAGAAACAAAGAAAACAAGAGTCTGGTATGAAAGGGCCAAAATATGAATCATTGAAGACGCTGAATTACATCAATACTCACACATTCCAGTTCAAGAGACCAACTGAAAAATGAAACTGTATTCACATAATTTAAGGCTCAGAATGGGATTGCTACATTCTTATCTGAGGGTATAATTGCTATTTTGATTCTTATTTTTCTGATTCTTAATAAATGTAATTCTAAAGTGAATTCTTTCTGGAAATTATGTCCATAGACCTGTGGCGTGTGATGCTAACTCAGCATGTCCCCCTCAGAACTCCACTGCATGCTACTAGTTAGGGTTGAAACAATACCACGTGTGGACTGCTGCTGGCAAATATCTTTCTTTAGCTCAGACTTCTCATGGTCATGCTGCCTGAACTGTGTTTTGCATTTCCTCTTAAAACTGAGGTCATCATTGATCTTTCCTTCCACACTCACTCTTCCTCCATTATTTCTATATTGGTAGGCAAATGCGTAAATTAGCAAGCCATATCCTCCTAGCTTCTCAAGCCAGAAATGGTGACCTGAGCCTTGATCGCTCTTCCCTATACAACTTAACATACTCAGTAAGTCACTTTTAATATCTCTGCCATCTCTCCACCTCTCTGCATTTTCACTGCCACCAACTTAGTCTTGATCACCACGATCCCGATGCCCACACCAGTCTTCAAAGGACTCTCGTGGTCTTCCACTTTGTCCTCTCCAGTGATGCCATACATATCTTCAAATCGCTTCATTTGTCTTTAAGATAAATTTAAACTTTTTCATATATGTCATCAGGACATTCATTTTCTGAGCCTCATCACTCACCTCTCTTTGTTTGAAGTTCTGTGCTTCAGTTGGACTATTCTTCAATTTCCAGCAATGCTCGATAAACTGTTGTCCCCCCACAACCTTTCCATATACTTATCTCTCCTCTTGTATTTCCTCTCTACCTAAGTTAATACCTGTTTACTTCTGTTTCTAGTCTTAGCTTAACCATCATATTTTCCAGGGTCCCTTCATCAACCTCAAGGCTATTTAAATTGCACAGTCTATTTCTAACATACCCTGTATATTGTACACTGTTCTAAAATTCATATAAATGCATTATTAAATACATGTGTTCTTATACAGTAACTTCAGTGAGGTCACAGAGGGTACTTGTCTTGTTCTCTTGCTCACTAAATCCCCTAAGCACTTAGAAGTCTGTAAATCAAATTTTAGGCAAATCATTGACAAATGCATTGCAATTGTTCTTCCTGGAGTACTTGAAATCCATGAGATTTATTACTCAGAAGGATAATGCTTATAATGTTCACATACAAATGTATATTTCAACTAAAAATATTATTTTTTGAGGTTAGATTTTCTTTTATTCTTATTTTGACATCATGGCAAGTTTTCTGGCTTTCTGGTTTTTTGCCTATGTTTTGCACACTTGAAAACCAGGAATAAATTAGAGAATATTTGTCAAATTTCATTCCTGCTGCTTATCAGCAGTATTTCAGGTGCTTCAAGTGGAAGAGAGGAGAAACATCTACGAGAATAAAATCAGAGAATTCTTTCATTTACTAGTTCTAGCAGCAGTAAAATTAATTTTATCTAAGAGGCAAAACAGTATGCTAATTAAGCCTTTTATTCAGGATTGTCAGCTAAATGGTCAGTTTTCACTTTCTATAGCATTATATCAATCCATTCTAGACCTAATGACTTAAAATACAACAAATGATCACCATTTTTATTTACTAAAGTTTTTATTCCAGGTATTATTAGAAAAAAAATCATGAATTACTTTATTCCAAAGGCCAAATAAAAATTATGCAACAGATAATAAATCAACAAGTGTTTACCGAGTACCAACTTTGCACAATGTTCTAAGCTGATGGGTCAATTGCAAAGAATAAATTAGATACAAAAATCCATGCTCTCTTAGAGTTTGAATTTCAACTTGGGAAATGTGACAAAATGAATAAATCAACTTCATACTGTGTTAGAAGATGATGAGGGGTATAGAGAAACGTAAAGCTAGTAATGGTTTTTGGGAGAAGTTGTGACAAAGATTCCCTCCCTGACTAAACTCTACTCAGGCTCCCCCAAACTCTTCTCAGCTGAGCCCTGAGTTTTGGTCTTCCATGGTCATCTCTGCATTAGTCAGTTTTTTTTCCCCCCAATTAATTTATTTATTATTTATGTATTGCAGTTTTTAAACTTTATTTTATTTTAATTTTTTAAAATTTATTTATGATAGTCACACACAGAGAGAGAGAGAGAGAGAGAGAGAGAGAGGCAGAGACATAGGCAGAGGGAGAAGCAGGCTCCATGCACCGGGAGCCCAACGTGGGATTCGATCCCGGGTCTCCAGGATCGAGCCCTGGGCCAAAGGCAGGCGCCAAACCGCTGGGCCACCCAGGGATCCCGCATTTTTTAAACTTTAAATTCAATTTGTCAACATATAGTATAGCACCCAGTGCTTATCCCATCAAGTGCCTTCCCCAGTGCCTGTCACCCAGCTACTCCGTCCCCCCCCCCACCCCACCTCCCCTTCCGCAACCCTTGGTTTGTTTCCCTGAGTTAAGAGTCTCTCATCGTTTGTCTCCTTTTCTAATTTTTCCCATTAATTCCCCTCATTTCCCTTATAATCTCTTTCACTATTTCTTATATTCCACATATGAGTGAAACCATAAGATGATTGTCTTTCTCTGATTGATGGATTGCCCAGTTTTAGCAAGAATCCTGCTCTGTCCATTTAGTCAGAATCCTTGATATCTGATGTGGTTTCTCAATCACCACCATTTCCCAGGTGATGCCTTATTACTCTGGCCTGCTTCAGCAAGAAGCCTTTTCCATGATTTTAGCCAGATCTCCCCTACCCTGGATATTTCCTCTTAGTAATTCTCCACCCTCCTTCTTACCTACAAATGCCCAATTTCCTTTATTGGATATGGAGTTGAACCCAGTGCCCCCACCAACTACTTTGCTCCTGGTGAGAATGGTGGACATGTCCTAAACCCTATGCAAAACATAAAGTGTTTATTTTTCATGTCCTATTTGAGATACACACAAAATCTATTTGGGAGTCATTTTGTCTGAGTTGATTAGTTGGGAGGAAATGCAGTAAGTGCAGAAAATGCGAATGAATGTGGTAAAAAGCTAAAAATCAAGTAACATTCCCAATCTTGAAGGATCATCTTTAGCTTTCAGTGAATGGAGGCCCTTAACTAGGGTTCTATGCTTAAGGCATGGAAATGAACCAGAATGTAAAATATAGTTTTATACCAAATTTTTCAGTTCTATATTTAAGCAAGTTTAAGATATAAAACATGCTTTACTTAACTTTGTTATCTTGAATTATATTTTTAAATATTTGTACATATGGTAAGAGAATCTGCATTTGTTTTCTTTTCCCAGGTTCCACAACTGTTCAGAGCAGGCCTATTGCCCTATAAATAAGAAAAAAAATAGTATGATATGAAAAATTGATAGTTATATTAAAAATATCCATGATAAAGTCAAATGTATAAAACAGCAATTAACTTTACAGATAAGGTGATTTAAAAAACAAATTGTTCCTATCTAGGGACTGCCTTATATGAGCTACTCTCTTAATATTAAAATATTTAGAATTATTGTTATTATATATCCATTCAAATAATCTTGAATTGTCTCTATGTACTAGGTATAAGGCTCTTATAGGTGTGTTTGTAAGGAAACTGATCTAGGGTTCAAAAGAGAGTCGGTAAACCTCAAATGGAAGGCTATAGGAAATAAAACTGACTAAATTGGGGGCACATGGGTGGCTCAGTTGGTTAAGGTCTGCCTTCAGCTCAGGTCATGTTCCTGGGGTCCTGAGATCAAGCCCCGCATCAGGTTTCCCTCTCAGTGAGGACTCTGCTTCTCCCTCTCCCTTTGCTTCCCCCCTAACTTACTTGTGGTCTCTCTCACTTTCAATCTCAAATAGGTAAAGAAAAATCTTAAAAACAGAAATAAAAAAAACTGCCTAAATTGGCTTTTGATATTATCCTTGGAAGAATTTTAACACTACAAAATTCATATGTAACTTCTAATAAATGGAATGAATGGATATATTTATTAAAATAATATTCTAAATCATTGTGTTTCATATTTATGCTTAATAAATAAACCAAACTTTGTAGTATTTTTAATAAAGCAGAGAACAATTTATTATTCTTGAATTTCAGATACTGTTATAAAGTAAAATACAAATATAAGAAATGACTATTGTGGCAAATCTAAGAGAATTTTCCCATTACTATATATATCTGTACAATATCAATGTATGTAGGCATGTGTGTTTGTGTGTGTGTATAATTAAGCTTTGGGACAAAAGTAGAGGATAATAATGGATAAAAAGTTGAATCTTCTATGGCAAAAGCATTGTTCTTAAGAAGCGTGATTGGGGCACCTGAGTGGCTCAGTCATTAAGCAGCTGCCTGCAGCTCAGGTCATGATCCCCAGGGTCCTGGGATAGAGACCCACCAGGGGCCCCCTGCTCAGTGGGGAGCCTGTTTCTCCCTCTGTTGTTCCCCTCTGCTGTTCCCCCTATTTGTGCTCTCTAGCTCTCAATCTGTCTCTGTTAAATAAATGAATGAATGAATGAATGAATGAATGAATAAATAAATAAATAAATAAATAAATAAATAAATAAATAACATCTTTAAAAAATGTGTGATTCTAACTCTGTTATTGATGTTTATTTGTTCCAAATTTTAGGACCATTATAATTAAGCCAAGACTAACTTTGCAGTAACAACCAAAACAATAGAGTATATTATATGATCCAACCAATAAATGTTTTGTTTTGCATTTTTTGGTTTTTGGAGGAATCAATCATGGCCAGATAATTCTAAGGTTTTCTGAGTCTAGAATACTTGACCACTTTCTAGGGTGATCTCAACACATCTTTATGGGATCATATCTTCATGTCTACTGGATATTTATATAAAATCCGTATCTACTACATTGCTCAGAAAGTAAAGTTTACTACTATCTTCAAGTGTCTTTTCAGCTGTAAGTTGCCCAAAATTGTCTGTATTAGATAAACAAAAAGTAGAAATATTACACATTATAAAATAAATATTACTATTATACATGATATTTCTTTCTGACAGATATGACAGATATGACTTGAATTAAAAGTCTACTCAAATAAACAAGAAAAAAGTGAGTCATAAATACTAGCAGCAGAGGAGTTAATTTTTAGCATAATTAATAAACTTCTCAAAATCATTGTCATTCATTCTTTAAATGTTTCATTTCTGAAAATGTGCAAAGAAATTATCCACTCACTCAATTGAACACAAGTAAAATAGATTAGAATTAATTTTGAATCTCTTGAGTTTTTTACTTGTATGTCTGAAGTTGGACTAGATTTTGAGTTGGTCATTGAAGCATTATCATTCAGTAGTAGCTCTATACCTTTCATTCTACTCCGGATTGATTTTATACGGAAGCAAATAGACGAAAGAATACTTTAGTAAGTCATGGAATTCATGGTATATACATTTCTTTCTTTTTGCAGACTATTTAGATTTATTTGTACTTAAATGAACTACATAAGTAGTGTAAATTAACTGGGAAACACTGTTTATAAATGTACCAGAGAAGGTGTCTACAAAGACCTAAACTACAGAAATTTTTCTCTGAAAAAGTGAGAAGATGGAATCGGAGAGGTGATGAAAGATAGCTCCAAGGAGAGCAAGAGGAAAACAAAAAATCTGAGGAGAGGCATCAGAGCTAACATGCCTAATTGCATAACCACTATTAACCTCTGGCCCTCCGAGAAGGCTGTGCTCCCAAGTTTTGTTTTGTTTTGTTTAATAGAAAATTTTATTTTAATCTACTATTACATTTAATTTTAGAAAGTTACTAGATAGATGACCTTCCCTCTGAAGGTTTAATTTGATCTTTACTTACCAGTTTCCAAGATATTTTCCATAGCTTATCCTATACCGTAAAATATGCCCCGACACATACAGGTAATGAGAGGTCCTGGAATCTTCCTACAAGACTTAACTGAGTGGCTTTAAGATTGCTGACTCTTCAAACCAGAAACAAACATTTGTTCTTGGAATAAGAGGAACCTTTCTCACATCAATTAAGTCACCAAATTTGTGTAGTTGGACATTTCTCTCAGGGGTCTGAGATAACTTCTCCTCCATGAAATCTATTTTGTCCTTGTTGTGTTGAAATATATCTAATGCCACTTTTGCTTCAACTTCCAGGGTTTCAAATGGAAGCTCTTTATAAATTAAAGCATGAGGGAGGATATTTTGTGAAGGAATGCAGGTTCTCTTTCATTGGCATCCACTCACCAAGTTCCTTATCTAAAACTACATCACAGCAGAAGGCTCCAGAGATTACAGGAACTGCTGGAGCTCTCAACAAACTGAGCACATATTCATCTTCAAATGCCCTCTCTATGACACAGCCCATCATCATGGCACAGAAATGCTCACAAGTCCTATTTACTTCTCCTGGATCATGATCTTTCAAAGTAAGAAATTTAACCTCATAGACCTTGGTCAAAGGGTTATACATGTCCTAAGCCTGTCTGTTCACAAGACCCAGAATGGAATTCCTGCAACACCACCCACTTAAATGTATGACAAAATATAAGGAGTTGAAATGTTTTTGTTTATCACAAAGATAGTGCCAGCGTCAAGTATGTAACTTCAATCTTCTCAGTTGGAGAAGTTAATGATAACTACCTGTTATTCTCTTTAAGGAGATCATTCTGCATTTCAATCAGTTTGGTCAGGAACAGCTGAGAAGTTAGCCTGGTTGCTATAAACCTCCAGCCAGCCATGGCACATTACCTACCAGAGCCGAAGCCTCCAGATCCCCATGGATATTGCCTCCTTTGGGTCCCTGTGTTCCCCTCTTTTAATATCATTGATGAAATGTCAGTTATTTCTGTAAAATTTTTGTCAAATTACACTTATCTATAAACCACTGTATATTTCTTCTTTCCAAAAATGTAAGCATTTTAGAACTATACATTAATTATTGATTACGAACAGTTCAACTAATGAGAGCCTTTAAAGCATCTAGGGATTAATTTTAATTCACAGTCCTTTGAGAAGTTATTCTAAAACTAAGTGGCTTCTAATTATTTTGAACTTTATTTATTTCAGTCACAAAGGAATTACTTTAAAATGACTCTAAAACCATTTCTGAAACCAAGCAGCAACCCAAATACTTTTGGCTCCATCCAAGTATTTCATTAAGGCATAAATATTTCAATTACCAAATAACAAGTCTTCACAATCTAGAGGATTGATTGCAACCCAAATGCTTGATTTGCTTTAAGTGTACTTAGAGTTATACAGTAAAAAACTACACTATAAATCCATCTTTCAGAAGACAACTCAGATCTTCACCTCCAGTCAAGGCCATTGTCCATATTCTGTTAAAATGAACAAGAATTTGGGAGAGATGTGTTCTTGCCCATAAGCAAGTAACAATTAAAATTTAAAAATACATAGAATTTTTAAAAACACAAAAATCTTAACGCAAAACTTATTGAATTCAACCAAAAAGTTTACTGGAGGAAAATTTATAATGTTAATGAAAAATGTTAGAAAAATTATCTGGAATGAAACAAATTTAGCCAAGTGGTCAAATCAGTAACTTAAAAAAATAAAATAAAATGTAAACTCAAAGAAAAATACAGCGAGGGAATTAAAATGAATAAATGCTATTAAAAATAAACAGAATGAAATTTTGGCTTTCTAAAATGACTCAGAAGATAGACTTAGAAGAGTGATTAGAAAAAAAGAAAAGAAGGAGTTGTTATTAGAGCTAACGCAGAAAAATAGGGCAAAACTGCAAAGAGAGTAGAATGCAAAAAAAAGGGGGCATATCATCGATTCTGTAATATTTAAAAAGAAAAAGAAAAATTAAAAAGAAAATTTACCACAACTAGGAGACAACTCATTCAAAATTAACACACTAAAAATAAATTTAAAAAATCTATATTGATCTTTAACTCACATTTCACCAAATCTGTTTCCTCTACAGCTTTCCATTTCTTAGTAGAGAACAACTTCACTAATCTAGTTGCTCCGACCAAAATACTTGGAAATATAATTGGTTTTATCACCTCGCTTTCAATTCTTTAGGAAGTTCCACTGCTATGGCTTGTAGAATGTGTTCAAAATTTGAGCAATAGGGGCACCTAGGTTGCTCACTTGGTTAATCATCTACCTTTAGCTCAGGTCATGATCCAAGAGTCCTGGGATAGACTCCCGCATTGGGCTTCCTGCTAAGTGGAGAGCTTGCTTCTCCCTCTCCCTCTGCCTGCTTGTTTTCTCTCTCTTTCTGTCAAATAAATAAAAATAAATAAATAAAATCTTTAAAAAAATTAAGTAATAATTTGTTTCCATGGTTACTAAATTGGTCTAAGGCTTAGCCATCTTTCACCAGTTATCTCAATATCAACTGATTATTCCGTTTCCATCATTGCTCACTATACTCACTGCCAACTACCTAAAAACAGCTGCCAGAGTAATAGTCATAAAATGTAAGTCAGTTCCATGGAATTCCAATAAATATTGCATAAGTGTCCCCCACATATGCATATATATATATACAGTTTATTATAAAGCTCATATGGAAAAATAAATAAGAAATAATAGAAAAATCTGAAAACTGAGTTAATGAAGTTACTTCAGATTTGTCAGATTAGAAAACATATCATAAAAAAAAAAGAAAACATATCATAAACCATTCTAATGACTACGAACCTGAGAGACAGTATAGACAGTTCATAAATACTCCCAAGTACAGGGGAAATTTTTCATACATAATTAAGGTGGCATCTCAAAGAGTTGAGGAAAAGATGGACTTTTTATGAAACAGTGTTGGCAAGATTGGATCATCATTTTGTAAATGAAAAATTGATAACATTAAATACATAAAACATATCGTACTAGAATAAACATCAAATGGATGTTACCTAAGTGTAAAAAGAGTGAAATTATACAAGCAATAGAGAAATTCTGTGTAGATTTCTTTGAATCTGGATGTGAGAGAAGACTTTAAACTATAAATACAAAAAAAAAAAAATACACAGGTAATTAAAAGAACAATTCAGCTACATAAAACAATTGCATGGAAAAAATCAGTGAAATATTACTTATGAAAGGGAAATACTACTTTATGAAAAAATAAATGCAAGCTGGAACATATATTTGCAAAGAATATAATAAAAAAGGCCAAACTTAGAAATACGTAAATACTATTTTAATCACTTTGTTGAAGTATGATTAACATACAAAAAGCTATGCATATTTAATGTACACAACTTGATGGAGATAAGTATATATCCATCATATCACCATAATTTATGCTCTAAATATATCCATCACCTTCAAAAGTTTCCTTCTACCCTCTTTGCTTATTGTTATTTTTTATGGGTGACATTAACACTTAACATAATATCTATCCTCTTAAGCAAAAATTTAAAGTATATAAGACAGTATTATTATTATTATTATTTTTTTTTTTTATAAGACAGTATTATTAAACTATAGGATTTATGCTTTATGGATCTCTAGGACTTAGCCATCTTGCAAAACTGAAACTTTGTACCCTTTGACTTATAACTCCCAGCTTTCCCCCTACACCTAGTCCCTGGCAACCACTCTTCGGTGTCTATGAATTTTTTGAAGTATTTTATTTGTTTGTTTGTTTATTTGTTTGTTTATTTAAAAGAGAGAGAGAGCTCTCAAGATTGGGGAGAATTAGAAGGAGAGAGCCTTAAGCAGACTCCATGCTGAGTGCAGAGCCCAGTATGGGCTCAATCCCACCACCATGAGATCATGATCTGAGCCAAAATCAAAAGTCAGTTGTTTAACTGACTGAGCCACCCAGGGACCCCTGCTTCTATTAATTTAACTATTTCAGATTCTTCTTTTATAAATGAGATCATGCAGGATTTCCCTTTTTATGTCTGGCTTATATCATATAGCATAATGTCCCCCAGGTCCATCCATGTTATTGTAAATAACTGAATGTCCACCTTTTTAAAAAGCTGAATAATAGTCTTTTTTGTGTACATACCACATTTTCTTGAATATTGAAAAAAAGACTAAACACCTGATTTGAAAATGTGCAAAAGTCATAAACACATAGGTACACACATAAGATGGTTAATATATTCTATACACACATGCACACACACACACAGATTTAAAAGTGATTCTTGAAAATTTGAAAGAATGTTCAACATCCACAATAAGAAAATAAAAATTAAAACTATATTGAGGTACCATTTCTTATTTCGTATGATAAGTTTAAATAATACACTTTATTCTAAACTATAGAGTAAACAGTGCCCTCATGCACAGCTAGTGCATTTATAAACTTGAATAATTCCTACATATACAGTGCACTACATACAACATCTTAAAATAACAACATTTGCATTTACATTTTATACCTAGCAATTCTGTATCAAGGAATTTACTCTGAAGATATACTTCTAACAATGCAAACATAGGTAAAAATATTCCTTGTAGCATTATTTGAAATAGTAAAATATCAGGACACTGATTGAAAACTACGTTTTATTTTTTATTTTTATTTATTTATTTTATTTATTTATGATAGTCACACAGAGAGAGAGAGAGAGAGGCAGAGACATAGGCAGAGGGAGAAGCAGGCTCCATGCACCGGAAGCCCAACGTGGGATTTGATCCCGGTTTTTAACCATATAGCTATGGACCATATATCAATGGAGTGTAGCAAAATTATATAGCAATTGAATACCATAAAATGAAAAGATTTTTATGATCTGGAGCAATTTTTAGGACAAATTCTTATGTTTATATCAAAAAAAGCAATGTGTGATTAGATAGATTACATATATACTGTTATCTGTTATAAAGAAATAAAAAAATATTAAGACATGATTATGTGTGTGATCTTATTTTCTTATTTTTGAAAAAAGAAAAGAAATGTACACCCTAAACACAAAGCTAATTAAATCACTTATCAATAAGAACAGCTATAATATAGCAGGGATAGAGAATAGACTGAGACTTTGATACTTGAATTCTGTTATTCCCCAAGTTAAACAAAGTAATTAAATTAAATTATATCAAACAGGAAGGGAAAACTAAAATTAAATACCAGAATAAAAACATAATTACATCAAATTGATTATATGCAGAGAATATATACATTCGCCTACACAGAGAATTAATTATTTCAAGTAAATGTGAATACCATACTTTGTACTTCCTTTGTGAGATATAGGCTGAAGGGCAAAAATGAAAAGGAATTTTGAACTTGGTAGATACGTTATTAGTAGTGACATTGGTGAAGCAATTCCAATTCTATTTTGCATCTATTGCATATGGAAATAAAATACCTTGATATAGTTGAGAACTCAGATACTCTATGGGGAAAGAGTTATAGGTACCAATAAGGATGAAGAAGACTCAACTTTGGTGGTAGAAGAATTAAAATATTAGAAAAACTTACAGATAAGACAAATGGATAGATAACACAGGCCACCAACAAGGCCTAGGCAATTACACCATTCTGACCGTGAGCACGACTGGACCCCAGTCAAGTTTTATTGAACTGTCTGCAAGCTTCTTCAACAAAAAAGTGATTTGGGGTCTGGAGAATAAAAAGTACAAACTAAGCCTTCAATAATTTTACATGTCAGAAATCAAGGATGTGCTCAGAAATGAATAGGCATCTATCAAAAAAAAAAAAATGCAAGTAGATGCACAAATTGTCTAAATATTGCTCCTGGGAGTTTCTTTGACCTGCCACTGGCTTCTATGTCCTTTCTGAAACTCCTGTGTCAGGGTCTTCCCAGTATTTGTTTATTCTACTTGGGGTGCTCTTTACCATACATCCCCCTTACTCATTTCTAGGCTTGATTCCAATGTCCCTTCTCAGTGAAACTTATTTAATCCCCCTATTCAAAATTTTACACATTCCAACGTTTATGATCCTTTTCAGCAGGACCTATTTTTCCACTGTGTTTTTAATCTAAAATGCTATGAAAATGAATTAATTATCCTGATTTTTCCTCCTCTCCAGGCCCCCCCCACACACTAAAATAAATGCTCATTAAAGCTGATTTTTTTTTGTCTGTTTTATTCACTATTATTCATTATTCAGTCTAGGCCTGGCCTAGTGTTTATTGCCTGGTCTAAAATACACTCTCAATTAGTATCTGTTCTTGAATAATTGTATTGACTCCTAAATCTCCATTTTTTTTGTCACATTATAGTCACTTCTACATGGTCATTTGCTTTATGAAATAGAAAAGGATGATTATGAGAAAGCAAATAATTTGTGTACAGTTTGATCCTGAGTTATTTTTAATATATTTCCTTCTTTCATCACTTCTAATAGGCAATCAAATCTTGTCAATCTCTCCCTTTAAATGTCTTTAAATGGGTTATTTACTTACTAACTCCCACCACCTTAGCTCTGGAACTCATCATCTCACACCTGCATTACTGAAATAGCCTCACTTCTGGCAACCGTACACAAATCTTTTCTGCATCACTTCCTAAATAAGTGTTTAATTTTTCTAAATAACAGCTTTCCAAACGTGATTTCTAAACTTAAAAATTATCAATGAGTCTCTAGCCACTAATGAGATAATACTTTCAGTTTAACTTTGAAAACACTAAAGAAAAAAAAGAGAAAAAACAAAATACTAAAGAAAAAACAAAATAACTATAAAATCTTTTTTAACTTTTTTTTTTTAATTTTTATTTATTTATGATAGTCACAGAGAGAGAGAGAGGCAGAGACACAGGCAGAGGGAGAAGCAGGCTCCATGCACCGGGAGCCCGACGTGGGATTCGATCCCGGGTCTCCAGGATCGCGCCCTGGGCCAAAGGCAGGCGCCAAACCGCTGCGCCACCCAGGGATCCCCAATCTTTTTTAACTTACATTTATCTCTTATGCTTAATTCATTCCATATCTTGCATTCTGAGTGACAGTAGGGGATGCTATTTTGTTTTAATTTATTTTAATTAATTAATTTTTATTTTCATTTTATGTTTTCGAATTCCAAGTGACCAAGGGCAGACTAAAAGAGACATTCTAAGGGTCAACTCCAATTTTCATAAAAATCTAGAATTACATTTACAGAATAGCAAGTATCTGAACCTTTTTTTTTTAAGATTTTATTTATTTATTCATGAGAGACACAGAAAAAGAGAGGCAGAGACACAGGCAGAAGGAGAGGAAGGCTCCATATAGGGAGCCAGACATGGGATTGTTCTGGGACTCTAGAATCATGCCCTGGGGCAAAGGCAGGCACTCAACTACTGAGCTATCTAGGCATCCCATAAGTATCTGAAACTTAAAAAAGAAAAAAAAAATCTTCCTAAAAAATTAAAATAAAAAATAAATAAACTTTTTAACTTCTAAACCCACCTTATTGGGAATATAACCCCAAAATTGTTAGGAATTAGGAAGAACCGATCAAGAAAAGAATGGGATACAGTGCAAAAATGCAGTACTGAATAGTTGCCTCTCTTATCTCTTGATACTACTTGAGAAGATATATGAAATATGTCCAAGAACCATCATCTTGGGCACCAAGATGGAAACACTTATTCATAGGTATTTGTTTCCAGTTGGTCAAAAGTTCTTTCCATGAGTAATGAACTCTTTTGCATTTCCGGATTACATTGTCCTGGGGAAGGATTCTGTGATACTGCACCAATATGAAGCTGATTGTGATCCCTGAAAAATTGGATGTTGCAGATGGATGGAAAAAAGCAAAACAAAACAAAAAACAGGTCGACCTGAGAGAATTACAGTGGTGCTGGATATGATCCATGTCTGTACTACTCAAATATGTTCTGTCCTTTCATTAAATCTAATCTATAGCTGAGTCACATTAAAAGTGGTAGCTCTAATATCTTCAAAGACGTAAGGCAAGAAAATTAGAAAAACAAGTCATTGTCTTTGCTGCTGGAATTTATGCCTAGATTATAAATTTACATTCACCTCCCACCTTTGTCACTCATTATGTGTCTTCCTCACACTTAGGCAGCGTTGGTTGGCTGGATTGCTTACCTTTTGTTGTAACCTAGAGATTAATCCCAGAGAGTTCTAAGGACATGGTTGCTTTTTGAGAATGAAGTTGCTGTAATTTCACATTATACATTACTTATGAACATAGAAGCATTAAAAAAATACCACAATTAATTCCACTGGTTTCAGACTGACCCCCTTCTGTTACAGGAATTTTAGATTATTCTGGATCTGGAGTAAAATCAGTAAAGTATCCCTCCCACTCCCAGCCTCTTTTTTCCCCCTCCTCCTGGTTGTTCAGATGCCTAAGGATTACAGAGTGATCGAGTGTTAATCACAGATTCAAGTTCAGATTCACTGTTAGGTGTGCTTGGTGGAAGACATTCAACCTAATAGAACATCATATCTTATAGACTCTAAAGCTGCAGTGACAATAAGCACAATTTTTTTTTTTTAAGCACAATTTTATTTTCAACTTCATCATTAGGAGTGGTAACATTTTTTGGGTTTTGAAACAGTTTTTAATAGATACTAGAGTGACTGCTCTACATATTACTTGTTGTTTCAGCATCCTGGAGGAGAAACAGGACCCCGCAGAGATTTTCTGTAAATCATTGCCTTAGCTAAGCTGTTTGCATGCCATTTAAGCATATATTAGCTTGGATGTTTCTGGTGATATAGTATGTTCTAATACAAATGGATTCTGAGGTGATGTACCCATTATAACACTTCCTTTGATATTAAAATTGTTAATTATTTGGAGGCAAAATTATGTAAAATATTACTTAAATAGATCTAGCATTTTTTAAGTCTTCAAAGATTGTTAGTGTTTTGAGAGGCCATACAGTCAGTGAAAACAGACTCATTTTAAAAATTGCTGTCAAGTTGCTGTCCCTTTCACAACAGAAGAGGTCTGATGACATGTATCTTTCATTCTCTGGAATTCTACTGTATGAAGAGCACAGTCCTGGTTTCTATTCATGCTGGATAGCCCCAGCGGCAATAGCTGAATTAATCTTTATGAGAGAGAATTCATGTTGGTAGGTACACACACAACATTTATTTCTGTCATTAGAACCAAATGTTTATGGTCAAAGGATTATATATGCCTGTCGTTTGGACTGTTGGAGCCTCTTTAAGGATGGATATATTCTGATAAGCATTAACACGAGACACCAACATTGTCACATTTTGTGTTCTCTCCTTGTATCCATTCACATCACTCCGAAATGGTTGTCCTTGATCTTTTGCTATTAATGGCCAAGTCATTTAAAGATGCCCAGATCATTGTACCCTGTCAAAAGAAAAGAACATAGTTGATATCTAAAACTAAACACACACACACACACACACACACACACACACACACATCATGCTTACTGAGATTTTAGAGAACTATGCTGGAAAGGCATGATCTTTCTGAGCAGAGCAAATGGCTGTCTTATGTAGATTTGGAAGGTGCAGACTTGAAGAACTAGTAATTTTTCAGAGGTAAAAGCAGACTGATGTTAATTGTGGAGGTGTGATTACTCCAATGCAACTCTAAGTTGGTTGACATTCAGGCACGCGTTCATTGGTGTGATTCCTTTCCTAGTTGGATAACTTTCAAGAGCAAAGGCTGCAGTTGCTTGGTAGTTTTTCAGAAATATATTTGCCGTTTTTTTTTTTTTTTTCCTTGCTTTGGCAAGGAAGAGATACATAAATTGAATGGATCCTTTAAATCTTTGCTGGTGGTTCTAAACTCTTACTTCACTCCTCACCCCTTGGATGTGGATTTGATTCTGTTTTTCTTTTTGGAATGTGGAAATGGGGTCATTTTCATGGGTTTCTACTGATACTTCTTACAAAACTGTTACTGAAGGACCTTACAAGCTATGCTGAAAAGTCATTTTTAGCCTTCAATCAAAAGGAGAATATCAGAGGGTTCTATATGCATATGCATATTTTACATTTTCTACTCTGCAGAGCAGAAAATAGTTTGTCAGATAGCAAATAGTGAATAAAGATAGAATCTGTTTTAGATATTAAGAAGAGGGAAGATGGTGAATAAACTAGCATAGTGGATGAAAGAAAGGAGGTAAGTGGTTGAAGGATTTCAGGAACTGTTTCAGCTGGAAAAAAAATAAAAAGGCAGAGAAGGCAGCAGAGGTGGGTTGTCCAGCCATCCAGCAGGGGCAGGGGAGGAGAAGACCAAGCCCATCAGCCATTGTCTTTCCACAGGGGGTGGAAGATTGCACACGCAGGTGATGAGGTGAAGAGGTGCTCCACATATTGCACAACTGATGCATTCAATTCTCAGAAGGTTTGGGGATGTTTCTGTATTTGGTGGAATGCATTCCAAGTAACCTCCAAGTCTGGATGTTGGTGGTGCCCCACCGATGAGTGACCTGAGGCCCTGGGAACCAGATCCTCCCATCAGCAGCTGAGGTGATGCACAATCCTTGACTCTCAAAACCACTTGAGTCCTGGCCACCCGCTGCCCTCCCCTCCAGTGTCGGGTCTCCAGGGGAAGGGCTGAGGAGGCTCCAACCAGGCGCGGAGCACCAGAGGAAAGTGGAGCTGGTGCATCCCTTCTGACCAAGGGTGGTGCAAGCAAGCAGCGGAAGCGATGGGGAAGAAGCAGCAAGGGTAAGGCTGCTGTCAGCACTTCCTCCCTGCCACCGTGTGTGGGGTAAACAGCTGCCTTGCAGTAGTTGGCTGCTCCCTCCTATTGGTCCTGGCCCAGAAGAGAGATTTCCTGGTTGACAGGACAGTCTGGTGTGAAGGAGCAGGGGTTCCATTTGCGGCCCTGATTAAAAGAGGGACGGGCAGAGAGATGGTTACCTCAAACTAGAAAGGGAGAGGCCAAAAAAACCAAAAACAAAACAAAACAAGAGATTCCCCACACTACAATGAAAAAAAAAAAAAAGTTTCAGGCTTGTTGCTGGTAGGATTTCACAGTTGATTAAAAGAACGTAATGAATCAAAATTAAAATGAGGTTTTTGTTTGTTCGTTTGTCTTTTACCGTCTACCGTTAGAAAAGTGAAAAGGAGTTGAGAAATGGATAAAAGGAGCAGTAAGAAAACAAGTTTAATTTTGAACATTGCATTCATTTTTTTTTTTTTTTTTATTTCTGTCATGCTAAGTTACCATGAATTTAGTGACTTAAAATAGCACACAGCTGTTACCTCACAGTCCTGTAGGTCAGAAGGCCTGGTTGGCTCCACTTTTTTATCTGGTCAACATTTCACAAAGCCATGATCAGGATGTCAGCCGGGAACTTCTCGTAAGGTGTTGAAAAGAAACTGCATCCAAGTTCATTCAGGTTGTGGCCCAGTTCTGGACCTTGCGGTTATGGCCCATGTCCCCATTTCCTCAGTGGCTGTCAGCCAGAGGTCAGTTGGCTCCAGAGGCTGCCTACATTCCTCCTCATGCTTTCCTCATGGCAGCCCCTCCAGCAATGGTGAGTGGAATCTTCCCATCCTTTGGACATCTTCAACGACCCCTCTGCCATGGCTCTCTCACTGACTTTCTGCTTTTAAGGACTCATGCAATCACCTTGAATTTGCCCAGAAAATCTAAAATAATCATCCTATTTTAAGGTCACACGCAGGCTTTTAACTTCTTATCTATCAGGACCCTCTGGGAAGAGAAATGACCTCAGTATAAACTCCTTGTGAGTATGCTACAGACCAGCCTTTCTAGAAATGATATTAATCTTATTACCATCAGGAAGACAATGAAGAGCCCTCCTTATATAATATTTTTGCTACATATTCCTTGTGTAGGTTACTTATTGTAAAAAAATGGAATTTATGGATTTATGGAAATATGGTTCCTGAAATGGCTCCTTTGCATAATTAACTTTTCTTCATATTTTGCTTAGAAAGTAGCTTATCTTTTAAATCTGGAACTCAGCATGTTCATATATGGAAGAGGGCAATTTGTGGAGCTGCATCTTGTTATCAGATTTCCTCAATTACACGATGGTTCATTTTGTGCTTGGTGTTTGTACTCATTCAGTAATTTATAAAAATTGGTGCTGAGTGAGAGACATTAATTTTATTCTGATACAACTGTTCAAATCTTTTTTGTTATGTGTGTGTACGAGATCACCTAGGAAAAGATTAGTATAAAACCCTGGGGAAGAAAAACTCTTAAAGAACAGTTATAGAAAGAGGAACTTATTAAAAAGTGGCCAGAGACAGAGAATATTATATGATAGTGTGTTTGACTTTTATGGTCAACTTGATTGGGCCAAAGAGTACCCAAACATCTGGTTAAACATCATTCTGGGTATATGCATGAGGATGTCTTTGGAAAAGATTAATATCTACATCAATATACTGAGTAAGGTAGCTTTCTTTCTTTCTTTCTTTCTTTCTTTCTTTCTTTCTTTCTTTCTTTCTTTTTTTTTTGTGTGTGTGTAGCTTGCTTTCATCATAGGGTAGGCTTTTCATCAGGGGAAGGTCTGAATAAAAAAAACAAAACAAAAGTCAGAACCTCTTGTGACTAACAGGGGACTCCTCCTAACTGCCTTTGAACTAGGACATCAGTTTTTTCCTGCCTTCAAACTCAAACTGAAACTTTGGCTCTTTCTAGGTTCACAAATACTAGCCTTCAGACTCGAACTGTATCATCTCCTCTTTTTGTTGTGAGGCCTTTGGACTTGGACTGGAATTATATCATTAGCACTCTTGGGTCTCCAGCTTGCCAACTGCACACCTTGGGACTTATCAGCCTCTATAGTCGTGTAAGCCAATTCCTTATAAATCTCTTTCTCTCTCTCTCTCTCCCTAGAAGCAAATGACAAACAAAAACAAAAACGTTTACTCAAAAATATAATGTAAAGTAATATGAAATGTACAGTTTTACTTAAAATTTGCTGAAATTATTTTTAGGTTTTAATTTAACATCTGTTGGTTATGTGTATTTGGTTATATATAACATATTGATTCTGTTTTTTTTTAATCCTAATATAGATAGAAAAGATGGAAAGAGAATATTTAAAGTGAGAAGTAGTCAATAATGTCAAACACCACATCAGCTTGAGTTACAAAAGAAGAATGGTAAAGTCGGTTAGAGCAGAATGATGGGATCCTCGTGGCACCAGTGAGAGAAAAGGTGAGAGGGTGAATATACTGTAGATGATTCTACTTACAAATTTGGCTTATCTTCCTTACTAGACTGCACATCCACCACAGAAGACAATCTCCATCCATTGTCTTTGTTCATCAGTTTGTTCTGAGCACCCAGGAAAAATTAACACATATTTAAAAATATATTTGTGACACTGTTTCATTTTCCCAGCCTTTGTGTATGCACTGTCTCATTTGCTCCTCGCTGACAACGTCAAACAATCTTACTGTGATTCATAAAAGGAAAGTGAATCTTAGGCAAGTTTACTCATGGAACTGTTTAATTGTAGATTGTGGATTGATCTCATATTTTCCTTTTATCTATTAAAATGTTTTCACAGCAAACAAACATTTTTGAGTGGCAGATATTTAGAAGTCTATATTCAGGGACACCTGGGTGTTCCAACTCTTGATTCTGCTCTGGTCACGATCTCAGGGTAATGGGATTGAGCCCTAAGTCAGGTTCTGTGCTCAGCGTGGAGTCTGCTTGAGATTCTCTCTCTCACTCTGCTTCTGACCCTCCCCTTGCTCATGTGCTTTCCCTTTCTTTAAATAAATGAATAAATATAATATTTTTTAAAAAGTCTGTATTCAAAAAACCTATGCATGGTAACTCTTGGAATATTTCAAGTATAGTAAGATAAAGATGGAAATGATATGCTATCTTATTTCAATATTCTTAGTAGTTAGGTTTTATTTATATATGTATTATAGAAATAAATATAAATATTATATGTATTCACATTATATTATCTATCATTTAACTAAATAAATACCACATTGCTTTGTCTCACTTGATAGATTGGGTATCTTCTACCTGGAAACAAATGACTCAAAGGAGAAATTAAAAGGAAATATAAGCAATTTACTCAAAAATAAAATGTAAAATTAGTATGAAATGTACAAAGTTGTCTAATATTTACTGAAATTATTTTTAAGTTTTTAAGGGATTGATTAGTAAATACAATATGAAACTAAGAACTGTAAAGAATTTTCAGAATAGCATCACTTCATGTTTTATCATCACATAGTGCATGTGTAAACTTAAATTATGTGTCTGAAGTGGAATAAAAATGAACTAGAATATGAGAAAAGTTATGACTTCAAAAGTTAGAAAACTTATTTTAGAGATCAGTGTGTTTGGCCTTTTTTTTTATTAAGAATTTATGCTGTACAGTTTTGACTCATGTGAAGTATTTAAACAAAATAGTAATGAACGTAATAACAACAAAAGAAATATGTGCTTTCTTTTCTGTAAAACCAGCACTATACTAGAAAGTTGTAAGAAAAATAAAATATCCTTCATCCACAGATGCTTCTGAACTAACAATAAAGCCAATTAGGCTCAGCAATCTTTTGTTCAGGTTCAAGTAAGTGCAGTCAATTTTGCTAGGCACTTTGAGTAAAAAGCAATGATATACTTTCTCTCCCCTCCAGGAGATCTCAACTTACTGGCAGGGGGGTGGGAGAATAATAATGCAGAGAAAACTCTAATGAGTAATGTAGCGGCACAAAGAAATTTCAATAGGAGAACAAGGAAGGTGGATTTAATTCTAAGAGAAAAGATTAAACATGGTAACAGCGTATAAAGCAATTATTCTTGTACAGTGTCTTGAAAAATAAGTTGATATATACCAGGCAGAGACTGACGTGGTGGCATGGACAGATGATGGATGCACAGTCTTCTAAGTGTAGATGAATAGAATGAGGATAAAGAAATGGGCCAGTACAGTCTGCATGTCCAGAGTGATAGACTGTCCAATGTAACGTGGGCCTGGTGTGTGTGTGTGTGTGTGTGTGTGTGTGTGTGTAGTGTGCACAGCAGTATAGCAGTGTGCTGGGTTTAATAACTGTTGTCTAGGATTTTTAAAAATGTGAGTAAAATACCTGATGTACCATGTTTGGTAAGTTCTCTGGTATAAATGTCCACCACAGCTAATTTCAAGTGACAGATATGATGTCACTGAATATAGTTGAGATGAGATGCACCCAGGTGGCTTTATAATGAACTAGTTCCAAGTTACCTGGTGTTTTCATGTATGTGTGTGCCTGTGTGCATGTGTAAGAGGGATAGAGAGAAAGCAAATGGAGAAATGGGAAAGGTCTACAACTTAGCATTGGGATCAAGTACAGAGAACACTGTTGGAGTGAAAAATACAAATCTATTTCTCTATCACATAAAAAATATATTCTGAAGATAGCAGTCCAAGGCTAATATAGTGGTGTCTAGAAGTTCTCAGGGTTCTTTTATCTCCATGCTCTGCTGTCTTTATAAATTAGCTTCAAAATCATCTGTTGGTCCAAGGAAGTTACTTGAGCTTTATCATCAGGGCTACTTTGCAGGGTAGAAAAATAAAGACATTTTCTCTTTTTTTTTAAGGGTAAGAGAACACATGTACCACTACTTATAAAGATAATTTTTTGAAGTCCCATCCACACCTCTATTTCCATCTCATAGTCCAAATCTTAGTCACACTGAATATGTAAATGTAAGAAATGTAAGAGAGATTCTGGAGTGAATCTCACAGACTAGAAAAATTGTAGCCTTAAATAAAAATCTTTAAAGAAAATCTCTAAATAGAGGAGATATATTCAGGCAATTTGCAGTTCCTGCCAGAAGATATTATGGTAGAAAAATAAATTAGAAAACATGCCAGGGTCAGAATTAAACATCAGCACAGGCAATGTAATATTATTCTGTATCTGTAACTGTGGGATTTTTACCTTCATTCCCTATTAGGATACTGTTTACCAATAGTGGAAAGGATATTTGATTAGAGATACAGAAACTTTGTTACTTGAAATATGCACGTCTTCTAGGATGACATTAGCAAGAAAATAATGTGATTGCAGATTCTGAAGACTGTAACAAACCTAATGTCATCTCTATCCATATACAATAATATCTTACTTTTGCCCCACGAAAATGAAGTAAGAAATGATGTCTTAAGATATTCCACTAGTTTAGGATGGAGCTTGGGAGCGGGAAGTATAGTTGAAAAGTAGAACGTGTGGAGATGCCATGGGCAGCTCAGTTGGTTAGGTGTTGGACTCTTGATTTTCAGCTCAGGTCATGATCTCAGGGTTGTGAGATCGAGCCAGGCGTCAGGCTTCATGCTGGGCATGGAGCCTCCTTAGTATTCTCTTTTTCCAGTTTCCTCTATCCCCTCTTCTCTCTCTCCAGAAAAAGAAAAAAAAAAGTAGAATGTACTATGGAAATTATGAAATGGCAAAAAGAAGGAAGGAGAAACAACCAAAAAGAAAGCTGGGACTTTCAAACTGTGATGGTAGAAAGGATTTCCATGTGTACTTGTGATTACATAACAGATGGGCATTGGGTGTTATTCTGTATGTTAGTAAATTGAACACCAATAAAAAAAAATATCATTATAAAAAAAAATCATTTTCTTTACATTTACAAATTTTACTCTTACATATGCAGCCTAAAGTCATTGAAGGTGTTTGAGGAAAACAGAAAAAAAAATAGCAAAGTTTAAATTTCTGCTTAGAAGCTTTATTCTGATGGCAGACTGTATAATTCATGTATTTTGAATAAGGAGACAATGGAGGCATGAAAATTGTTAAGGAATCAAATCCAACAACTCAGGAAGAAAATAATGAGCTGCAAATTAAGGCAACAGTATTTGTGCAAAGGGAAAGATGAAGTAAAAAATAAATCTTGTCAAGTTGTATCACTAAGATTTACAAATAATTGGCTGTAGAAATTTGAAGAAAACGTATGTCAACTTTCCTGTGTGGCTCATTGATAGAACGCAGGGCTGCTTAACAAGATAGAGAATGCTTTGCGAAGGACATATTTGTGGAAGAAAGAGGTATATGTGTTCCAATTGAGAAATATTTATTTTTGAGAATTTGCTAAAATCTAAAAATAGACATTCTGTAATTATTGGACTGATAAATATTTGAGTATGGAACTCAGGTTAGAAATACAGATATTCAAAAGGCATTCACTGGAAGAAGTTGTTAGAAGTCATTGCCAAAGAAGGGTTTGTGGTAGAGAAAAAGAGAAGTAGCAAAATCTGAAATTTCTTCGTTAGAAAACCAACAGAGAGGGTACCTGGGTGGTTTAATCGTTAAGTGTCTGACTCTTAATTTCAGCTCAGGTCATGATCTCAGGGTTATGAGGTTGAGCTCCCCTCTAGGAATGGAGCCTGCTTAAGATTCTCCATTTCTCTCTCTGCCTCTTCTTACCCCTTCTTCTCTTCTCCTCTTTAAAAAAAAAAAGAAAGAAAGAAAGAAAGAAAGAAAGAAAGAAAGAAAGAAAGAAAGAAAGAAAAGAAAAGAAGAAGGAAAAGAAAAGAAAAACATAGGATTAACAGAGAAAAGGGAGCTGCAAAGAGACAGGGAAGAGGCAGTGATACAATAGTTAAAGGAACAATTCACTTGCACAAAGTATTGCATTGAATGCTCTGCTAATTAATACTTCTTTTTCATAAGAAACTTGAGGAAAGATACAAGAAAAATAATAATTATAATTGAATTTACCAGTGCTCTTAATTTCTTGCCTCAGAAAATGATTCTATCTATTTTTAGAAATAGAGAAAATCAGAGGATCAGAGGATCGGAGGAAGGACAAGAGACTGGAGACCAGGCGCTGGGAGAACTACCTCATGGTCAACAACAACAAAAAAACGCAAGTGCCCGTGTGGTGGCCCACCCAGCATCTGTCTCTGCAGTGACTTTCTTTTTTGCTCTTCACTTCCAGCCCTCAAAGCTTCCAGAAAAGAAACTCGCTGCTCATGTTCACAACACATGCCTGTCCTATGACTGTGCTGGAAAAACAGGCTCCTTGTGGGGAATTCCACAGAAGGGACATGAGAGAGACAGTAGTGAGAGGGAGATTTTCAGAGAAAGTGTGTAAAATTTATGTGGCTTTACTATAATCAATGTACAGGAAATGAAACTAATGCTTAGAGAGATTAATACTTGAAAGTCATACAATTTATAAATGGGACAAGAATGAAAATTCAGCAAGTCCAGCTCCATATACAAATTTGACCAGATTTGGGCTTTTAAACTTTAATATTTCTCCATATTATTAACTTACCTCAGATAATTCAGGTAATTAGTGACTAAATCGTAACTAAAAACTGTTAACCACTATCAGTATCAGGGGGTAGACAATGTTCTCTCCTAAGTACTTAGAAATAATGGGAATAAGAATTGGTGCTCAGGTTGAAATTATGAATTGAATATATAATGAATGAGGGTGTGACGAGGTAGCAGGATATTAAGTGAAATGTTTCTGTTTTTTTAGAATTTTGGTTGAGACCCTTTAGATTAGAAAAAGTAATGGTGCTACCATGTTAAGTGATGGTCATGTTTATCATCCTATTTAAGAGTATCTGAGAGGAGGTAAGAATATTGATCAAAAAAGTTTAAAAGGTGGACATCTATTTGAAAGAGGTTGGTTGAATGTTAAGTCATGTTATTCCCTCCTTCTTATTGGGGGATGTGAATGCATGCTTCCTTCCTCCTTGCTTCCAGCCAGGAAAGGGAGTGATTTAAAGAGAAGCTACTGGAAACGTTGACCTGCGCCCACCAGAAGTTGTGGTGTACAGAATTACTTAGTACCAGACCCTTTCCTGGATCATTCTATACCTAAGGGACTTAAATGACCTTACCTATGATAACAGAATGCAGGGAGCAACTTCACCTTCCAGATTTTGTCAAGTCTCAAGATTCACTTGGGCCTTGTGGAAGGTAGCTGAATCCCATTTATCTTGAAAAGATTCCAGCCCAAATGAACCCAGTGCCAGTGTGAGTCACCCTTGAATGAAAAAGACTATTGGGGAGTGTTTAGGAAAAGTGATCAATAAGACATTGAACCACTTGCATCAGAAAGAAATGCACTGGAAGGTTATCAAAAAGGCCTTTTCAAAAATCACAGGAGAGTCTCATGGAGCAGGACAGTAAAGATTTTAACCAGTCTCCTTACCCCGCCTTCCCTCTGGTTCTTAGTACTATTCTCAAATCCAGAGGCTAAAAGTAAATGAGAAGATAGAATAAAAGTGAAAGTGGAATAAATACAATAGTCCTCTCATGCCCTGCCCCATTTTCACAGCAGGCATGAAACTAAGCCCAGGTGGAATTACGTGAATGTGGCAAAAAAGCTTAAACTGAAGGCTTTAATATTAGACTTGAGGTGCTCTTCAGTAGCCGAGAACCATATAGCTTGTTAGCAAATGCAGGTAAGTGGAAAAACTAAGATATATGGCTGAGCTTTTGAGCCAGGGAAGAATGATTTGAAGAACTTGAGTGTGAGCTTGAGAGTGAGAACTTGAGAGTGAGAACAATAAAAAATAACTTTGACTTCTGCTAGCTGGCTACCCTAGCTTATTCAGTAAATCAGATGTAGAAAAAAAAATCTGAAAAAGACAAACTGGTTTTCCATCTGTGAATTATGACTGTACATAAACTGAATTCATAAACATATCTAAAGAAAGAATAGGTCAACAATGGGAAATGGACATGGACATTGGCAGATGGTATTAAAAACATTAGGCCTAAGAGGAGGAGAGAAAAATTGGGGAAGGCTAGGATTATTAAGAAAATAATTAAATAGAAAAATGATTATAATGATGTCTAAATATTATTAAGTGCTTATGTGGAAAGCACTCCACTAAGCGTTTTGAAAGAATCGCTTGTTTTATTTTTATTTTATTATTTTTTTACAATTTTATGCATTTATTTGAGACAGAGAGAAAGTGAACACAAGCAGGAAGGGGGGCAGAGAGAAAGGGGGAATCAGACTCGCTGCTGAGCAGGGAGCCCGATGTGGGGCTTGATCCCAGGACCCTGGGATCATGACCTGACCTGAAGACAGAGGCTTAACCAGTTGAGCCCCCCAGGCGCCCCTAGAGTCACTTATTTTAATCCTTTCTAAGAAGCACAAAGTAAATATTATTTCTATTGTACAGAATAAGAAACTGAGCACAGAGATAAAACCACTTGCCCAAGGTCATAGCTAGTTCATGTCGGCAGAGATGTATACAAAGCTATAATAACTGAATACTTAATTGTTGGAACAAACTACAAGTGTATCAAGTCTTAGGAGGACAGGATAGAGACACTGAATTCATCTTTTAAAAAAAAGGATTTAGTTTGGCCTTTTGGCCAATTGTGTTAAATCAAGCTAACCTAATTTTTCATTTCACTGAGTCTATTGCAAATTAAGTCTGATCTCATTAATGTTGTCTAAGTTGAATGCTTTTGGGGAAAAAAAATAAGTCTATTAAGCCATAAAGACACAATTAGTGAAATGTATTAGATGTGATTATAATGTGACGGATTATTTTTATAAGCATACCAAGCTTACAGACTCAAATGAATATTGAACTTTCCACTTTTAACTTTGAAAGAATAAGGCATATTGTAATGAAGTTTTCCTTGTTGAAACTTGATTTTTTCTCATTTTGAATTTAGCTCATAGATGTTTTCAAGGCATATCAACATTATCTGTATTTATAGACAAATAATATTAATAAAATTATATTAACTAGTTTGATAAGCCAGACTTTTCCCATAATGCCTTGAGCATATTTTCAGAAATTAAATCTATCTTTGAAATGATGCGAATATTGAAGGCATTTCAACAACAGAATTGGAAGACAAATTTAAAAGGAATATTCCTCAAGTAGTGTGAACAGTGGCAGGATCATCGATAGAAGTTCGAGGACTACTGGATTATAACTTTGAAAAGGCAGCATCACGATGTATTTGAAAAGTATCAGTCATGGCATTTCATAATTATATTCTAACAATAATTTACTAATTGAATAATTTCATACATTCCTATGTACTTAGTGATAAGGGACTGATTTTAATCAAAAGCATCAGTATATTAATAGCATTAGACCAAATAATGCTATTTTGAGTTCACATTTCATATCTATACATAAATAAAATGTTAACTATAGACAATAAATCATCACTATTATGGTAACTATGGAATTACTTGCAATTACACACGATTGCCTGAAATTTGGTGAAATATGAAATGTTCATCACCACTTTGTGAAAGTGTTCTGACCATTTTAAAAAAGAGAACGTGACACGTAAAATGGCAGGCAATGCATGAAACATCTTCCTATGGTAAAGGATAAACTTTTCAGTTATTTCTTTTCCTTGTTCTTTCCCGTATTTTTTAATCTTTCCAACATAGTCCAGTATCATCTATAACTAAAATGACAGCATATTAATGTTGAATATCTGAATAAAAATAAAGGGGTTATAATTACACAAGACTGCTAATACCAGGGGGTGGAAGAATTAAGGGCCATTTTTGAGGATTCCTACCACAACCTCTGGGTCCCAGATTCACATCCTTCCCATATGCAAAATACATGCACCCCTTTCAAAGGTTTTTAAAAAGCATCTACTTAAAAACCAGGATCTCATTTTCTCTATCAGGGCCAGGTATGAATGAGGAGGCTCCCTCGTTCCTTAAGTACTTCTTCTTAAATACTGTCCCACTTGATCTCTGCCTATGAAATCAAGGAGGCAAGTTATCTGCCTCTCACACACACTCGATAGTGATGATGGGACAGACAGAGGGTAACCACTGCAGACATTCTTGTCTGAAAATGGCGACAATTGGAGGAACAAAGGAGTCACAGTTCCATATCGGTTCTGCTATCTAATGAGGCAAATATTAGAAATTTATTGATTCGGTCACAAGTCCCTGGAAATCATTCTGCATTGCTTTTGTGTCACCTTTTGGAACCTTAGTTCTGTCCCCTGAGTTATCCTTCCTTTTCCATGCTTCTTTTAGTTTGTGTGTGCTGCTAAGGAGCAAGTTCAGCCTGCTTCCTGCCAGCATGACTGAGAGGGTCCAAGGGACTTTCTTGATTCTACATTGTTTCTGTCTTCCCCCAGTAAATGTTGGTGATGTTTCTGCATGTGTGACTCATTTAGGAAATGTGTGGATCTTCTGGGAATCTTCCTGGAGACTAGTGAGTTAGACAAAAGCCTTACCTGTAGATCTTTTCAGGATAAACCATTTTCAATCTTGGCCTTCTTCTGAGGCACAATGCCCTTATTTTTCTTAGAAGCCCTGCTATTTAATTGGAGGATCTATGATGTTTACCTTTAGAATTTCTACGGGGTTTTTGTCTTTGGCATCATATTTAGACCCTGTTTTTATTGCAGAAACCTGGATGTGAACTTTGCTTGAAAGTCACTTGTTGAAAGTTCTTTATTTTAGTATCAAATACCATTTGAAGGAGCTGAGGACTTTCAAAATTATCGAAATTTTATTTAATAATTTTTTCATCAATTTATCTCTACCCTCATATTTTACTATAGGAAGCAAGAATAAGTCAGGTGACATCTTCAAGAGCTTGGTTAAAATATTAGATAGATACAGTTTATTAGGCATAATTGCTGTACTTCATTTAAATGTCATGACACTGGGATGTCTGGGTGGCTCAGTGGTTGAGCATCAGCCTTCGGCTCAGGGTGTGGTCCCAGAGTCCCAGGATCGAGTCCCACATTGGGCTCCCCTGAAGGAGCCTGCTTCTCCCTCTGCCTGTGTCTCTGCCTCTTTCTCTCTCTCTCTATGTCTCTCATGAATAAAAAAAAATAAAATCTTTTAAAAAAATAAACTTTATGCCACTGCATAACAAGAAAACTCATTTCTACCATGTCAGTAAGACAGGTGTCACAGTCCTTTAAGCACTCACCAGCAACTTCTTCAAGTCTACAATTTCATGATGTGTTCTAGGCGTCTTTACTTTTTTGCAAACACTTTTGTAAAAGTTCATTGCTCCATCCCAAAGTCACTTCCATTTTGTATGTGTTTGTTACTGCTACTTACCGGTACCAAAATCTCTATTGGTTATTTATTATTATATAAAAATGTCCAGAAAATCTTTGCTACTGCACAGTTTGTATGATATAGGGTCAAGAATTAGGTCCAGCTTAGCTGAGTGCCTTTGCCATAGTGCTTTCATATTTTTTGTAAACATAATTTGCACTATTTTTTGTGTGTGATCCTGGAGTCCCAGGATTGAGTCCCACATCGGGCTTGTTGCATGGAGCCTGCCTCTCTCTCTGCTTATGTCTCTGCCCCTCTCTCTCTTTGTGTCTCTCATGAATAAATAAATAATATCTAAAAAAAAAAATGATCTCAGATTCTGCAAGTTCTTTAAGAACATCACATGTGAATTGCCTTTTATCTTTGGAAAGGCATAAACCTAACGGATACAGCTATAAATAGTCACTACAGTAATTAAATTAGACAATTAAAACATTAAAATATTAGCATATAAGTAAAATTTCAATATATATAAACATATAAATATCATAATGAATATTCTAAGCTCAGAAGAAATGAGCATAACAATATATTCCTGAATCTTAGAACTATCTTCATTTACATGTCTAATTGCACTTGATGCTAAACCCAATCAAAATATTTAGCTACATTTTAAATTGGACTCCCAAAGATATTTGATAAAATGTTTCACAAATATGGGTAGGTCCTCGAGCAGGTCCTTTTTTTTATTATTATTTTTTTTTACATTCTTTACCAGAGATTTATAGGGAGCCTGCTGAAAATTCAGATTTGTGTTAGAAATAGCTGTACTTCTTTCTTCCCATCAAAATCAAAGCATAATGTATATTTTAATGTAAATTTTGTCCTTTTTTTGAACTGTATATGTTAATAAATATCCATTTGCTAGCATACCTCATCCACTTTAGGGAAGTTTTCTCTTGTGCTTACAATGTGGCTTTGGAATATATTACACCTGGCTACCTTGAGAATTCTTTCAGACTACTCAAAGGCTATTATTAAAAACATAGCACTGTTGACTTTAGTCCATTTAAATATGTGGACACACATATTTATAGGATATTTCAAGTCTGTCAACCATAACCTATTATTTTTCATTTTTTTATTCTTGAAAATTTACAAGGAAAGCTAAGTTTATATCCAACCAATTTAACCCAGGCAAATGCGTAACATTGGTTTTGATGGCTACGGTCTTCCAAGGAATAATCAATTTCTTTAAATGAAAATAGTAATGTTTTTAAAACATTGATTTTTTTTAATTCAAGGGTATTACATTCCTCCCTCTAAAGTACTAATGAACTTTTATTTTATTTTATTATTTTTTTACTAATGAACTTTTAATTACAAATTTTTAAATTCAACTAACACATTTAATACATTTAAGTAATTTAATTTGTTTTAATGATCTCTTAAGTTTATAATAGCATTTTCTGGACATTATGAGAGAAATAAAAAATTATAAAATATGCCTCCTTTTCTCAAGAAATTTTCAATTTATTTGGGAAATTAAGACATAGAAAAACATACTAAAATAATTAAAGAATATTTTTTAACAAGTTGAAACATTCATATTGTACTTATACAAAATCTAGGTATAATTAATAGATAATTCATTTTTGGTTGTAATAATCAATAGATTATTATAACTGGGATGTGAGCTGATTTTGAAAAATAAATAAAAGTTGGTAATATAAGGAGGAGTTAATTAAAAGTTTGGAGAATTAAGATAAGAAGAATATGTTAATAAAATGTGAATTTATATATTATATTCATACACATCTTAAACATGACAAATATATTAATGTACATAACCCCATAATACATATATGTAAAGCTTATTTTATATACATAAACACACACTATGTATGTATGTTTATAAGAAACAAAGTGGGAAGGTGTTTGAAATTTAAAAAATGTAGACAACATTAATTTTCAAGTATGTTTGGAACCACTGAAATGTTTTAAGCATGAATATAAATGTAAATTTAAATGTATAGCAAGTCCATGAATAAATTGAAGTGGAAAAATGAAGAAAACAGAAAAGATTTCCAATGCTAGTTTGCTAAGTGTGTGTAGTCAAATAAAATACTCATTGCTCATTTTCATAACTATGAGCAAATTCAATTTTCACCCTAGAGTGTACATATATACATGTATTACAGATTTCTTTTTAATTTTTTAAAATTTTTTTTATTTATTTATGATAGTCATAGAGAGAGAGAGAGAGAGGCAGAGACACAGGCAGAGGGAGAAGCAGGCTCCATGCACCGGGAGCCCGATGTGAGATTCGATCCCCGGTCTCCAGGATCGCGTCCTGGGCCAAAGGCAGGCGCCAAACCGCTGCGCCATCCAGGGATCCCCTAGATTTTTAAACATCTATAATGCATTCTTGATTAAAATATAGATACAGCAAGGATGAAAATTCAATAAGATCCAGCCACTTACAGGAATTCCCTTAATCATTCATCTTGTTTCTCATTTTTCAAATATATCTGTATATATAATAGAAAGTTGCCCGTAGTTTTAAGAACACTTCACTGAAACTGTCTTAGTAGTTTTAAGTATATTGTTGGAAGCAGGAAATTACCTTAAAGCAAATTTTCCTTCTATACTGTAAATGATATCTTGAATAACCTTTTCCTCATGCAAATGCAAGTAGATAAGGAGCTCATTGGTCCTGAAACCATTTTTGTGGTTTGCTAGAAGAGAGACCCACTAATTCAATACTCCTGTATATACAAAGCCAGTTGATAGTGAGGAGACATAAAGCTTCAGAGGAATATGGGTATGAAAATACATTTTGCCTCTTGTCGTTTCATTTGGTGCCAGCTAATGTTTTCTAGTGGGACAAAAACAGAATGTTGTCCAATGAAAAGCATGGAGAGAGGGCAAGACTAGCCCTGAAAGATTGCAATCTTCTACAACTAGGAGCTTTGGCATTGCCCGATGAGGAAACCTTTTGTAGATACATTGATTAAGTAAGCGACCCAAGATCAATAGTGAGAAAATGACAGAGCAGGATTTGAGCCATAATAGCCTAGCATTAGCCAGATGATTATACTCTACAAAACCTCAACAGAACTAGTTATGAAGGAGTCCATCCCCTCCATGCCTCCCTCAAGGCAGATTCATTACCACCTCCCAGTAAGTGCAGAGTCTTTCTTTACAAAAAGAGAATATTTTAAATTAAATTAGCCAACATATAGTACCTCATTAGTTTCAGATGTAGTGTTCAATAATTCATCAGTTGTGTGTAACACTCAGTGCTCATCACATCACATGCCCTCCTTAATGCCCATCACCCAATTATCTTATTCCCTCTCCCAACTCCCTTGCAGCAACCTTCAGTTTGTTCCTAGAGTTAAGAGCCTCTCATGGTTTTTCTCCCTCTCTGATGACTTCCCATTCAATTTTCCCTCTCTTCCCCTGTGACCCTCTCTGCTGTTTCTTATATTCCACATGTGAGTGAAACTATATGAAAATTGTCTTCCTCTGATTGGCTTACTTTGCTCAGCATAATACCCTCCAGTTCCATTCATGTCAAGGTGAGTATTCATCCTTTCTGATGGTTGAGTAGTATTCCATTGTGTGTAATATATATATATATATATATATATCTGTATAAAACACAAACACCATATGATTTCATTCACATGTGGAATGTAAGAACCAAAACAAATGAACAAAGGGAATAAAGAGAGAAACATAAAAATAGACTCTCTCTCTCTCTCTCTCTCTCTCTATATATATATATATATATATATATATATATATATATATATATTATTTTCTTTATCCATTCATCTGTTGAGGGACATCTGAGCTCTTTCCATAGTTTGGCTATTGTGAACATTGCTGCTATGAACACTGAGGTGCAGGTGCCCCTTCATATCACTGCATTTGTATGTGCAGGCTTTCTACACAAGTGATAATCTCTGTAAGCAGTAACAGTATTCCCTAGTATCCAAAGAGACATGATTGAGTTCAGATTTAAGCACAATGAGAAAAAAAAAAAGAAAAAAAGATTCAGCACTATCTGTTTCAGAACTGTATAAGCCTTAGAGTTTCTTGAGTTTTCAGAAAATGGAGGGAAACTTAATTTGGATATCTTTTATTCTGCTTGTGATTAGGAGAACAGTCTTTCTTGTGAGAACAAATATAGTGGGTTGGATTATGTCCCCCAAAGAAAGGTAGGTGCAATGCTTAACTCCCAGAACCTGTGAATATGTTCCTTTTTGGAAAAGGGATTTTACAGGTATAAATAAGCTATCGATCTCAACATGACATTATCCTGGGTTTAGGGTGGGTCCTAAACCCAATAGCAATACTTTGTAAGAGGCACACAGAGGAGATGACCATGGGAAGATGGAGACAGAGATTGGAGTTACTCAGAACCATAGGAATATCTGAAGCCAATAATTGGAAGAGTAAAGGAGCTGATTGTCCCCCAAAGACTTTGAAGGAAATGTTAACCTTATGAGACCCTGATTTTAGACTCTGACCTAACAATCAGTGAGAGAAAAAAAATATTTTCTCCTAAACCACTCAGTTTACAGTAATTTTTTACATTCCCTCTAAGACACTGATACAACAGGATTAAATAAAAATTAGGCATTCCTAACCTTTTTAATATTGATTATAATAATGAAAAAAGGGAAATTCGGTCCTGTCACCTTTTCATCTCTTATGAACACACAAGTAAAATATTTCAGAGTTTTTTTGGCAACATATCTTTATACTTAACCGATAACTACATCAATAAATGAATGCTAACTTACTTTTTAAAATATGTCAAATATTTGGAAAACATTTTTTTTTAAAGAAACACAATAAAAATGGAATAATTTATATCTTTGGCTTTCTGGTTATTAAAAGGTCTTTAATGCTCTTGTTTCTTTTGGATAGGAATTGTTTCATTCCTTATAGGATGTATAATTGTGTGATTAAACACATTCATTTCAGACAATGTGAATTAATATTGAGGCTCTACCATTTTAAGTTGTGTGTCCTTGGACAATTTGCTGAAATTCTTATAGGAAAAATTTACTCATCCCTAAAATAAGCAAAATAATTTTCTGAGGAACGTCCATGCTTTTCCACCGGGGCTGCACCAAATTTGCATTTCCACCAACAGTGTATAAGTGTTCCTTTTTTTCCACATGCTCAACAATACTTATTATTTCTTGTCTTTTTGATTCCAGCTCCTCTGGCAGGTGTAAAATAGTATTTCATTGCGGTTTTGATTTGCATTTCCCTGATGATTCATGATGTTGAGCATCTTTCAAGTATCTATTGGCCATCTGTAGGTTTCTTATAAAAAAATGTGTATTCAGTATTCTCTGCCCATTTTAATTAATTAATTAATTGGTGTTGAGTTGTACAAGTTCTTGATATATTTTGGTTAATTAACCTCTTATATCAGATATATCATTTACAATATCTTCTTCCATTCAGTAGGCTGTATTTTAGTTTTGTGGATGGTTTCCTTCACTGTGCAAACCCTTTTTATTTTTGTGTAATCCCAGTAGTTCACTTTCTTGCTTTTGCTTCTTTTGCCTGAGGATAAAATTACCATATGATCTAGTAATTCTACTGTTGGATATTTTTTTAAGATTTTATTTTTTTATTCATGAGAGACACAGTGAGAGAGAGAAAGAGAGAGAGAGAGAGGCAGAGACACAGGCAGAGGGAGAAGCAGGCTCCATGCAGGGAGCACGACGTGGGACTCAATTCCAGGACCCCAGGACCACGTCCTGGGCTGAAGGCAGGCGCTAAACCATTGAGCCACTTGGGCTGCCCTACTGTTGGATATTTATCCAAGAAAATGAAAACACTTACTTGAAAAGATACACATGAAACTATATTTATTGAAGAATTATTTATAATAACCAAGATGTGATAGCAATTCAAGTATCCATCAGTAAATAGTTGAATAAAACAGATGTGGTATATATATATACAATGGAATATAACTGAGCCTTAAAAAAGAAATGAGATCTTGCCATTTGCAAGTGTGGATGGACCTAGAGAGTGTAATGCTAAGTGAAATAAGACAGCCAGAGAAACACAAACACCATATGATTTCATTCATATGTGGAATGTAAGAACCAAAACAAATGAACAAAGGGAAAAAAGAGAGAAACATAAAAATAGACTGTTTTGTTTTTGTTTTTGTTTTTTCATTTTTTAATTGAGTATGGAGCCCAGTGTAGGGCTTGAACTCCCAACCCTGAGATCAAGACCTGAGCTGAGATCAAGAGTCAGACGCTTAAGCCACCCAGGCACCCCAAAAAGCAGACTTTAAAATAGAATAAAATAATGGTTGCCAGAGGGCACGTGAATGGAATGATGGGTGAAAATAGGTGAAGGAGATTAAGAGCACACTGATTGTGGATGAGCACTTAGTAATGTTTGGAATTGTTGAATTATTATACTGTACACCTAAAACTAAACACTGTGTGTTTATTACACTTTAATAAGATTAAAAAAATAAATTATGCTATCTAATACACAAAAAATAATAAATATAATTAGCAAAATAAGACTGCCTATTATATAGAGGTTCTGAAGACTAAATAATAAAATGTATGTACTTCTGCTCTTTGTTGTTATTAGGGTAATGGTTCTTCAGAGAGAGAGAGAGAGAGAGTAATGATTGTAAAGATAATACATGAACTATATTTATAATGCCAGGTATATGACATCACAGTGTTTATTATATTATTGCTCTGTTTGATTTGAACTATTTTTCAATTGGAGAAAAATGGAAAAAGCTTATAGAAATGTAATTTATTTTTTAATATCAAAAAACTTATTTAAGGTAATTATAATGAATCGTCTGGTGTTAGAATAATTTATTTTAATGTCTAAAATGTATTACTCTTCCATTAAGTGGTTAATAGTTATTTGAAAAAGAATAGGCACTTTCTTTGTTAATAGCTTCTTAAATTTAATTACCTCAGAACATCTGTGTAGTTACCGTACAAGGCAGGTTACTTAATGTTTGTTAATAAGAAGCAGAAAGATTTAAAATATTTTTATTGTTAAATCTTTTGTTAGGTTCATTGAAAAGGTCCATGTAATTTATATGGGTGAACAATTTAAAGTTTTTTGGGGGGTGGATAATCCATGAAATAATTTTTTAAACATAACCTTAATGTCAATGGAATAATTAGTAGTACATAACCATTAAACTTTGTTTACAGTGTTTTTTATTTTCACAGTATAACCTTGTAAAATACTTCATAGAAACTTCAGATATATTTCAAAGTAGTTAAGAGTAGAGGTATAGTTTGCTAACTTAACTACTTTACTTAGAAATATATCTACCATAATTCGTAATTGCGGGTATATTAGGAGTAGTTAGAAGTCCTATTTTTCTTTTTTTTTTTTCCTATTTTTCTTTAAATAAAACTCCTGTTACTTGAATGATGGATTAAGTAGTTTTCTCCTCAGTTTTATTTTATTTTATTTGTGTATTGTCTAAAACAAAACGTTTGAAACTAAAATCTCATAATTTCAAGGATTCCTTCATCAAAGAAATTGAATACTTTTGACAACTCACGTCTAAGTTTTATGGAATATAAATCATAGTATTATAGCCATATACTCTGTGATCTTTTACTACTTCAGATTTCCTAAGACAGCATGTTCATTAGCACTAAGAACTTCTTAATCAGATGAATACTTTTGAATACGATGAAAGATGAATATGATCCTTCTCATTTCAAAAGCTAACAAACATTACCAATTTTAAGATTGAACTGTCCCATTTGATTTAAGGTTGTGATTCAGCCAGTATACTCATCCACAACAAATGCACATACTCCCAGACAACACACAGAAACATTCACTTTAGAGCATGACAAAATGCAATTTTTCCCTAACTTTACTATTAACAAAATTTCTACCCTTCAATTAATAACTTAACCATTGAATAGCAAGGATATATATATATATATATATATATATATATATATATATATATATATATATATTTAAGATTTTACTCATCTCTTTGAGAGAGAGAGAGAGAGCATGAAAAGGGGAGAGGAGAAGCAGACTCACTGAGCATGGAACCCACTCAGGGCTTGATCCCAAGACCCTGGGATCCGGGGACCAAGACAGCAGGCAGAAACCAACTGAGTCACCCAGATGTGCCAAGGATCTACTGTTTCTATTTTCCTTAGCTTTCAAAAATCAATAGGGGTTATATTCTTCAAATGGGGATAGTGTATGGTTTTGAGCAGGGAGTTTTATCTCCCCATGTTCAAATCCCACTCTCCATCAGAGCTATTTCATTGTTCTTCATTTTTTTAGGGCACATAATCATATTTTTAATGCTTCACTATGTAATCTTACAGCCATAAGCTCTGAGCAACCTGGGAAAGTTACAACTGTGCTAACATGAATAATTAAATTATTAAATGATACTCACATGAATCAAAGACCTTACTCCTAGAATCTAGACTTTTTAATAATTTCATGCTTGCAGAGAATCAGAGGACATAGTCAAACAATAAGAGGTTTGGTACAAACAACAACAAGGCAGTTACCCAGTTACCTTCTGCTTCACTCAGACACATGCTTTCTCACTTGGAGTAGATGAACTCTCTAAATGAGCTAGGTGGATAATCTTACACTGCAGAGAACACAAATTTTGAGACATCTTTATTTTAAATCCCAGAGAGCTGTGTAGTTTACATGAAATTGATCAGAGCTATGCCTTATAAATCCAAAGATTCCAGGTTTCTGTACTATAACCAGTACTAAACTAGGATTATTCTGCTCAGGGCAGTGCACAGCTAGTAATCTGTTCCTAGCAAATGTCATTAATCTATTTACGAAAAGATCTATTATCAAAAGTTTTACAAGGAGATTAAATTATATCTACTACATCTACTGCTGGCTTATTTTCTACTGGAATATTCTTTTAATAATCTGGAGAGAAATGAATCATAAGCCAACTGGTGTAATTCTTTTCTTCTGACTCTAATAAATAGATATGTATTTTATGAGTTAGGTTACAGCCTAGACTTAGTTCTTATCTATTTACTGGCTTAATTTATACTATCTCTAAAATTATATTGGAGGATCTACATTCAATACAAGGACCCTTTGTTAGCCAGAATGTGTCTCAGGAAAATGATATCTGCTTCATGGACTTGTATCTTGCCATATTACTAGCTTGGTGGTATCAAATAGTCATAATGCCACTGAATAGTGTTTGAGGTGTCTCTTATTAGTACACCTGACTCATTGGGATTTTAGAAATGCCTATGCCATCAAGATAAAATGCTTCTGTACACCAAAGTATTTTAGGAGGAAACAGTTGATAAAACCAAAAACCAATTGACAGAATGGGAGAAGATATTTGCAAATGACATACCAGATGAAGAACTAGTATCCAAAATCTATAAAGAGCTTATAAAACTCAACTCCCAAAGAACAAATAATCCAATCAAGAAATGGGCAGAAGACATGAACAGACATTTCTTCAAAGAAGACATACAAATGGCCAAAAGACACGTGAAAAAGTGTTCAACATCACTAGGCATCAAGTCAAAAGTGCAATAAGATACCACCTCACACCAGTCAAAGTGGCTAAAATTAATAAGTCAGGAAATGACAGATGTTGGTGAAGATGTAGATAAAGGGGAACCCTCTTAACACTGATGGTGGGAATACAAATTGCTGCAGCCACTCTGGAAAACAGTATGAAGGTTCCTTAAAACGTTGGAAATAGATCTGCCTTACGACCCAGCAATTGCACTTCTGGGTATTTACCCCAAAGATGCGAATGTAGTAACCCAAAGGGCATCCGCAACCCAAAGTTCATAGCAGCAATATTCACAATAGCCAACCTATGGAAAGAACCCACATGTCCATCAATAGATGAATGGATAAAGAAGGTGTGGTATATATATATTCAAAATCAGAAAGGGAGACAAACCATAAGAGACTCTTAATCATAGGAAACAAACTAAGGTTGCTGGAAGGGAGGAGGGTGGGCAGAGAGGGTAACTGGGTGATAGACATTAAGGAGGGCATGTCATGTAATGAGCACTAGGTGTTATATAAGACTGATGAATCACTGATCTCTACCTCTGAAACTAATAATACATTATATGTTAATTAATTGAATTAAATAAAAATGTAAAAAACAGTACACTTATAATGATGAGCACTGAGTAATTTATAGAATTGTTGACTCCTTATATTGTATACCTGAAACTATATGTTAATATGTCAATTAAAAATGAAAACAAAAACAAAAAACAAAAGAAATGGCTATACCAAAGGAGGAAGATTATTTTTAGTTCTATGTATGTAAGAATTCTTACTGATAGTTTGGAATTATATGTACTTTGAAATCAAGTTATCATTATTTTAATATCAGTTTGTGACATATAAGACAAAATTATATAATCCTCTGGAAAAACCATGATATATTTGACAAAAGTAAGTCTGAATTCCTACTGAAAGGCAAGAACCAATGCAACCCTAGCAATGAGTGACTAGGTCCTCCAGACATAGCTCATGGTCTCTGTTTTCCCATCATTTGCACCAATCCTTCCTTACATATTCCTAAATTTAAATCACAGTAACAAATAAGTATTTATTATCACAATCCAATCCTTTTTTCTATAATGAAGTCAAAGTAAAATCTTCTGGATTCTCTATTTTTATAAAAACTATAAATACAGGGCACGTGATGGCTCAGTGGTTGAGCATCTGCCTTTGGCTGGGGTTGTGATCCGGGGTCCTGGGATCGAGTTCTGCAATCAGCTCCTTGCAAGGAGCCTGCTTCTCCCTTCTGCCTATGTTTCTGCCTCTCTCTCTATCTCTTTAATAAATCTTTATGTCAATAAATATGACATTTGACCAATAGGACATTATTTATTTATGTAATTTAAATTTAACTGAGTTAACATACAGTGCAATATTGGTTTCTGGAGTAGAATTCGGTGTTCATCACTTACATACAACACCAGTGCTCCTCACAGAAGTGCCCTCCTTAATCCCCATCACTCATCTAGCCCATCCCTACCCACTTCCTTCCATCCACCTTCAGTTTGTTCTCTATTGTTAAGAGTCTCTTATTGTTTATACCCTCTCTGGATATTTTTTTAAATTAAAAAAAAAAGTAGAAAAGAACATACAATTTTTGAAGGGAAGAGCATTTTGCATCTGTTTATGTGAACACATGTTTTTTACAAAAAAGTTTGAATTAAATGCTTTATTAGATAAACAAGTTTAAGAACCGTGATGGATATCTAAAAAAAAATAATAATAATGAACTGAAAAAAGAACTAAAACTTTAAATTAATTGTTTTTCAATAAACTTAATGTATGTTTCTATGAAGAGAAATGGTGTATGAAGTTTTAAAAAGTTCTATCATCAAAATATTTCAAATTGCAGATCTATGAAATACCACACATTTAGGGAAACATAAATTGCATGTGTTTAGTGATACAATTAAACTCTAAATTTAGCCAGAATGACTATTGATCTGTGCATTGGAAATATGGCCAAGCACAGCAGAATTTTTTGGAAAAAATATAAATCTTTTGTCATTTTCTACTACTTGTTGAGAACACGGATATAAGTATTACTCCCCAATTAGGTAAATGCATTGATGTCTTTCACTAATTTTTGGTGTGTATGCAAGCACAATATTAAGAAATAGTTAGTTTTTAAAGAAAAGTCTTAGAATTTTAAACCTTAAAATATAATATGGCCAGTCTTTGCCATTTGATACTTTTTTTTTTGACACCCTCAATTTGAATAAAAGAACATAACAATTTAGCAAAAGCAATTAAAGTTTTAATATAAATAGCAATAATACTAGGCAGGAGGAGAGAACTTAAAAAAAAAAAAATAAAACGACATTCAGGGTCTTTATTCAGGCGGGAAGGCAGTAGAGATGGCACCCGATGGGATGCATTTGAGCCTGTCTTCACTGGAATGAGACAAAAATGCTGGTTTGTGAAGATATAGTAACACTTCTAATATTTGAGATAATCCATATTAGAATATATATGAGGGTAATTTTAGAGCCAATGACACTTGTTATATGTAACTGGACTTCTTATTTATGATTGTAATCAGTACTGGAATCTGGTTCATCTCTAGCCCAGCAAAGATACGGTTTCATTATATTGGGTAATCATTTTGGAATTTTTGCCAAATCTCACTAGCTTTTCCAAAGAGTTCATTACATTTGATTTTTCTTTTCTTTTCTTTTCTTTTCTTTTCCTTTTTTTTTTTTTTTTTGTACAGATACATCCTATATACTTTCTGTTACTTTCTGGGCTAGGATCTTCTGTTCTTTACAACTTGAAACTGCTACAACTAATATTGCTTTGTATCATCTCTCCATGAATAGATTTTTGAAGCATATTTGCAGCAGCAAAAAGAGCAAGTAAATAGATGAAGGATTATTAAAACTATCATCTCAACCATTCTTTTCAAGTGTTCTATTAAATTGAGAGTTATAAATAAGCTCAGAATGAAGAATAAGACTTCATGACACAAAATAATATATAGACTTTCAAAAGAAGTATCCGACACAACCCAAAAAAAACAATTTCTAATACCTCTCACTCAGTTTTATATCATTAATTCTTGTCTGACAGTTTGGGGTCAGTAGGCTAACACTTAAAATCATCTGCTTGTTTTGCTGCCTTTGAGTTTCCAGTCTGCCGTCAAGAATTCATCTGTTTTTTAATGACAGAGTGTTGGAGATCCTGATTCTTAGAATCCTTGGCACACTCCGTATTTTGAAGTTCAAAGGCTACACTCCTTAGATGTTCTTTTCTGAGGAATTAATAATTGGCCTCTAGTGGTTTAGAGGCAGCCCCCGGCAAGGTGAGGGAAGAATAGAAACTACTTGCTGAGGAAATAATGGATGGATCACGTTCTTTTATTATGGGAACTGACAATAACTGAATGGCATAGAGTGCGATCCTCTATTGGGAGTAAATATATGGATATATCTGTAATTACGCTTGAAGACAAGCATTTTGATACAAGACTATATTATAGATTTGAAAAAGTCGACAGATCTCTGGAGTGTTTCATTACATCCTAAAGAGTTTCAGCAACAATCACCACTCAAAGACATCAGCCCTGGCCACTCCAGATAATATTTTGAGTTTGCAAAGAAGTTTACTCTCTTGGTAACTTGTGCAGGGCCAGTCCTGGAAGTTTCTACAGCCCTTCTCCCTCTAGCTCCTCTGTCTCTGCTCTCTTTTGGTTCGTATTTGCGTGGAATATTTTTTCCAGCCTTATGCATGTCCTTAGATCTTAGGTGAGTCTCATATAGGCCTCAAATAATTGGATCCTATTATTTCTGCCAGTCTATATTTTTTTCTTTCGGGAGTTTAAACCATTTATCATGATGAGTAATGATTCAGGAGTTTAATTAGTTTGGGATAATTACTGATATGTAAGGAGTTAGTATTGAGCTTTTTTTGTTTTCTGTATCATAACTTTATGTCTCTCATTTCCTTTCACACTAACCACCTTTGTGTCTAGTTGATTTTTAAATTTTCTTTGTCTGTTTGTTTGTTTACTTATTTGTAGTGACATGTTCTCATTCTGTTCTCATGTTCTTTTGTATATGTTCTATAGATATTCTCTCTTTGTGGTCACCATTGATGGTTACATATAGTATTCTAAAACTATAGCAATCTATTTTAAACCTGATACCAACTTTACTTCAATCACATACAAAATTCTACTTTTTTGCAGCTCCTCTCCCCCTTTATGGGTATTATTGTCATAACTTACATCTTTCTATATTGTGTGTCCATTAATGCTGATTTATAAATATTATTTTTATGGTTTTTGCCTTTAAATCCTATAGAATACTAAAAAGTGGAACTGCAAACCAAAATTGCAATGATACTGCTTGTCTATGTGTTTACCTTTATTGGAGAACCTCATTTTTCTTTTTTTTTTTGTATGGCTTTGAAAGAAATTGAATCGCCACACAGCTTTTGTTTATCAAAAAAAAAAAAAAAGTCTTAATTTCTACCTCATTCTTGAAGGGCACTTTTATCAGAAGTAGAATTTTTGACTGACAGGCATTTTTTTCTTTCAGCACTTTAATATATCACTCCCAACTCCTGGGTATAGAGAATGCTTGGAACACCAGGATTTTCTTCTGAATATCCAAAAGGATTAAAAGCAGAGTCTCAAGGAGATACTTGCACAATTGTGTCTATAGCAACATTATTCACAGTAGCCAAAAAGTGGGAACAACCCAAGTGTTCATCAAAAGATTAATTAACCAAATATGACATATAAACACACTAGAATATTCAGCCTTAAAAAAGAAGGAGATTTTGATGCATATTACAACATTCATGAATGAATCGGAGCACATTATGTTAGGTGAAGTAAGCCAGGCACAAAAGGACAGTTACTGTTTGATTCCATTTATATGAGGTACTTAAAGTAGTCAAGTTCACAGAGACTGAACAACAAATATGGAGGTTGCCAGTCGCTGGGGAGAAAGAGGAATGGGGAGTTGATATTTAGTGGGGATAGAGTTTTACTTTTGCAAGATGAAAAAAGATCTGGAAATTGATTGTATATGATGTGAATGTTTTAGCACACTGACGTATACACTTAAAAATGGTTAAGATGGTAAATTTTATGGGCATTTTACCACAATTACATTTTTTTAAGTTAGAAAGGAAACTAGCATATAAATATTATTTGTGACTTTTTTTCTATTTTGTTTACATGTGTTTTTTTTTTTTCCTTTTTTCTTTATTTAGGAGGAATTTTACAAAAAAACTAGCTAATGACATGAGGAGGTCAAACAGGATCTTATTTTATTATCACATATTTGATTTATTTATACTTTGGTGGGTATTTGGAAACACACAAATAGCATAACAGATTTTGACATTCACCTTAGGGCTCTGATTTTTGACTTAGGTTTTAGACAGATAGATGACATCTCCGTAAATGTAGGGAAGCTAGTGAGTAATTTGAAGAATGATATCTCATCCATTAGAAAAGTAATTTTTTTTTTCCACAGCTGGTACTTAAATAGTGTCTGTTACTATGTTTTCATAAATGTAATCTTCCTAAAGATGGCAAATAGGTGAACATTTCATGTAGATTCTTACAATGTGGAAATATGTTATAGGGTGACTTTTATGCTTTTAGACTTTTTTAAAGAAATGTGGAGTCATTAACTGAGTAGAAAGTTATTTACTGGGAGGGAGGTGAAGACCTAAAACTCTGAAACTTAGGTCAGACCAGATGTGATTGAGTTAGAGTTGGGAAATATAAAGCTGGTGTTTTTTTGTTTTTTGTTTTTGGTTTTTTTTTTCTTATATATTACAAAATCTTTTCAAGACAAAGGTATACAATAGTTAAGTCTTTCTATCAGAATATACTTCTACAGTAACAAGTTTCACCTATTACATTTTTATTACCTGTATATATTATCTCCCTGATTATTCTTTCTGCATTTGTGCATGAGATCAGATATTTTTATATTTATGACAGAGAAAAATGTGTCACTTTATCTTCTTGTACTCATCGAAATGAAAAATTAAATTAACAAGACGAAATGTGCTTATACATTTCCGTATTCATAAATTACCTTACCTTTTCACTAAGTTTATGGAGCAACTCACTCCCTAGTAAATTATTTGGTTATGCTATTTTATCATTAGTGCAGATTGGTATTAATAAGGTAACTAACTTTTTAAAATCATTCAAAAAGTTGAAATTTGGGTGAAACTTAAATATTTTTGGCAGATAATATGAAGGTGATGAAAGACTCTTCACTCTGACAATGGCATTCTTTCAGAATTTAAATCACTTTGACCTCTTTTTCAGGATTTCAAATTGTAAAACTCCATAAAATTTTTTCATCTGGCCAAGAACTCTATCAGCAAAATGCATTGCCGTCTCAACTGTCAGATAATTTATGATCTAATATTAGAGCAAGAGATATTTAAAAATAAATGGATATCTTTTCCTACCAAGTGCACAAGACATCTTCTCATCTGACAAATTTAAAATTGATATTTATCAACATGAGGGAAATATGGCAAGATACCAAAGTTTAAATTCACTCTATTCTATGAACTACGGTATAATGAGCTGTCATGCATGTCAAAAGCAATCACTGCCTGAATTTCTATAGTCTTTGAACTTGGGGAAAGGTCCTTTTTACTGTTTTCATTTTCCATTTTCACTCACCATGAATTTTTTTTTTGAGGTTCTAGATACGAGTTTTAACAATACAGAGTATAGAAAAAAATTACTTCAGAATATTAGAATATTTTATGTAGTTTACAAATTAAATGCACTCCTCTCAGGACTATCTCCAGCCTTACTTTTTGGTTCCTTTAGATACAGTACATATTGTAATTTGTATTGCATGATTGAAAAGGTAGGAAATGTCACCCTTAAAGTTATTTAATTTTTATTTAGGTTAATTTTAATATAACTATTAGTGAAACAGCATATTATTTTCTAAGCAAGTAGACTGCTTAAGAATATACTGTTACTCCAATGACAAATGCAACTTGAGAGGAATTTTTATAATTACAGATTTTTTATATTCAAATATTACTTCATATAAAAAGTTCTTATATTATTTCAAAAACATGAGAGGAGAGCTATAAGAGCATTTGTCCAAGCGAACTCAGTTCTCTGTATAATTTCTCATGCAGTTAATAGATATAAACAGTGAAAATTGTACCAGTCCATTAGTTTAGGAATAATCAAATGATTTTGTTTACACCTAGCTTTTATTTTATGTCATTTTACAATGCCTCAAAAAATATTTTAAAAGTACATACATGAATAAGAATGATATAACATGTATCAGCATCCCCATCATTGAAATTTAAGTAATAAAATAATAAAAACAGCTTTGAAATTTCCTGTGTTATGCTCTTTGATCTCTGTCTTAATTTTTCTCTTCAATCTACCCCATTCGAAGCAAGTATTCTTCAGAATGTGTATGTGTCATCTACCTAAATTTCTTTATGGATCCTTGCTACATTTGTAAATAACTATATAGTATTATTCTGCAATTTTACATGCTATTGGTGCTTATTGTTTCTATCATTTGTGGCATTCTGATTCCTATCCTGGAAGACAGTTTATTCCGTGTCATAAATATACTAGGATATATTCAAAATCGTTACATTGGTTAACATTCAAGTTGTTACTTTTTTTTTTTTTTTTTTTTTTTTAATGCAAACAGCACTGATACGCTCGTGATCCTTTTGTCCTTGGGCACTGATGTGAGAGTTTCTCTAAGATACATACTTTGGGATACAATTGCCATTTTGTAGAGTAAGTTTTTTTTTTTTTAAAGATTTTATTTATTTATTCATGAGAGACACAGAGAGAGAGAGACAGAGACAGAGACAGAGACACAGGCAGAGGGAGAAGCAGGCTCTAAGCGGGGAGCCCCATTTGGGACTCGACCCCGGGTCTCCAGGATCAGGCCCTGGGCCGAAGGCAGGCGAGCCATCTGGGCTGTGCTTAAGTGTATTTTTAAATAAACCAGATATTGCCAAATGTCTGTCCAGAATCAGAAATAATTCGTAACTGAAACATTGTGTGTTTCCCTTCCCGTTTTCTATACATTTGATAATACCTGATATTATCATACCTCACTGGTTCTCAGTGAAGGATATACTTGCCCCTAGAGTATTGGTAATATTTCTTTTATTTGTTCCTTTAATTTGTTCATTTGTTTTTTTCCTAGTATGGTCCCTAAAATTTTTATCCATGTGTGTGTGATAAAATATATAAAACATAACATTTACCATTTTCATAATTTATAAGTGTATAATGCCATGGTATTGTAAATATTCACATTTTGGTACAACCATCATCACCATCCATTTCTAAAATTTTTCCTTCCTAAATTGAAACTCTATACCCATTAAACACGACCTCTGCACTAGCTGCCCTCTCCCCAGCCTCTGGTAGCCAGTATTCCACTTTCTTTCTCCATGAATTTGGCTAATACTTAAAGTATTTCTTATAGGTAGAATCAAATTGTAATTGTCTTTTCGTTCCTGGGTTATTTTACGTGTTACATGTATTAGAATCTCCTTCTTTTTTAGGCCAAATAATATTCTATTTTGTGAACCTACCACATTTTGTTTTTCTGTTTATCTGTCAATGGACATGTGCCTTGTTTCCACCTTTTAGCTATTGTGGATAATACTTTTATCAATATGGGTGTACAGGTAGCTGTTCAAGTCCCTACTTTTCATTCTTTTGGTGTGTATTCAGAAGTGGAATTGCTAGATCATAGAGAAATTCTGTGTTTAATTTTCAGGAAACACCATGCTGTTCATCAAAGTGTTTTTACACTTTACATCCCATAAGAAGTGTACAAGTATTCTAATTTCTCTACATTCTCACTAATGCTTGTTATGTTCTCTACTCCTCCTCTTCTTCTTCCTCTTCCTCCTTCTTCTTCAATAACAGCCATCATAATCTGAGGATCTAGTGTCACAACCTGAAGGGTCCTCCTGACATCCGGTAGACACATGTTGTGGCCCAGGCCCCACCACAAAGAACATCTAGCCAAAAATGTCAATAGCACCAAAGTTGAGAAAACTTCATTATACTTCATTGTTTTTTGACAAATGCATGACTGTAAAATGGTATCTAATTGTACATATGAAGATATATACATATATATATCAGATATTTGTTACAAAATAATTGCTAATTTCATATAAACTTTATTGGAGAAGTTGAGTCACACTGATCACTAAATTTATCGGGTCAATCTTTATGATTTAAGTTTTTATTTAATCACAAATAAATATCTGTATTAATTTATGTATCCTTTTATGTTTACAATGCTAATTCATATCTTCATCTTTTTCTTCAGCCATGTCACAATTTTAAGAAACTTAACTGTCCATTTGTCCTTTTCCTATTTTTATAGTGTTATTTTTGGCATTTAGGTCACACTTAAATCTCTCTATATATATAGATTAAATCTATATATAGATATATTTTTCTGTAATTATAAATGTTTATTGATATTTTATCAACTTTTTTTTCACCATTGCTTATTTCTGACTGATATGTTCAGATATAATTTCCTTTTGTATTAAATTATACCTTTAAATTTCTCTCATGGATTAGTAAGGAAACATCTTGCAAGGCACTAAAGAGAGAAAGATTCTATATAATTGAATGACAGCCATGCTGACAGCAGCTTTTCACACACAATAATAGAAACCAAAATACAGTGGAATAATCTGTTTAAAGTCTTAAGGAAAATAACTCAAGCTGGAATTCCATACCCAGGTAGACTGTCAATTATAGTGAAGATAGAATAAATACACTTCAAATATAATGAGAGTATACTACTAATAATTCTTCCCCTAGATATTCAACACAAAAGAAAATGAAACTAGAATGAAGGAATATGGTATAAGAAGCAATAGTGAAAAAGAATCCAGTAGTACTTTTTTTTTTTTTTTTTTTTTTTTGGTCTTTTGTCTCCTTCTAATTTACCTTGCTGGTGACTCAGTGTGCTTTGCAATATAACAACAAATACTTTTCTTTAATTCTGGGAAAATCTTAGCCATTATATCAGCACTCTACTTTTCTGTTACTAAATTAGCCATTTAAGGCATTTAACCACTCTTTTACTTGTATTCTAGTCGTGCATACTTCTTACCACCCTATTGTTTCCCCATTACGAATTTCCTGGTCTTATTTCTTAAAATTTTCGCTATTACATGTATATTTTCTATTTTATTATTTTTAGATTTATTTTATTACTTTCCTTTTGCTTTCTGTGAGTTTATTTTTGTTGTTTATTTAAGTTTTATTTAATTATTGCTTCTAAAACAAGTGGATATAGATTATTTTTAAGTAAGACTTAATTTTTTTAGAGCAGTTTTAGGTTTATAGCAATATTGACAGGAAGATACATAGATTTCCTATTCACGTCTGTCCCCATACATGCACAGATCCTCCATTATCAACATCCCCCACCAGAGTACAAAATTTGTTTCAAATGATGAACCTACACTAACACATAATCACCCAAAGTCCACAGTTGACATTATGGTTCACTCTTGGTGTTGTATATCCTATGAGTTTAGACAAACATATAATGCTATGTACCCATCATTATGGTAGAATAAAAAGTGTTGCCACTGCCCTAAAAATTCTCCATGCATAGCCTATTCATCCCTCTTCACCCCAACAATCCTTAGAAACCATTGATCTTTGTACCGTCTCCATATTTACTCCTTCACCGGAATATCATAAAGTTGGAATCATACAGTATGTACCCTTTCCAGGTTGGCTTTTTATGGCTTGGTACTTCATTTATTTTTAGTACCAAATAAGATTCCCTTGTCTGCAAGTATCGGTTTATTTACCTATTCTCTAACTGAAGGACATCTTGGTTGCTTACAAGTTTTGGCAGTTATGAATAGAGATGCAGTAAACGTCCTTGGGCAAGTTTTTATGTGAACATGAGTTGTCAACGTCTCAGGGCAAATACCAAGGAACAATACTGCTTGATCATATCATGAGTATGTTTAGTTTTGTAAAAAAACACCAGCCTGTCTTCCAAAGCAGCTGCACCAAGTTGCATTCCCACCAGAAGTGAATGAGAGTTCCTGTTGCCCTACTTCCTTGTCAGCCTTTGCTGTTAGTGTACTTGATTTTGGCCATTCTAATAGATGTGTAGTGGAATCTCATTGTTGTTTTAATTTGCATTTCTCTTGTTACACATAATGAGTATATTTCCATATGCTTATTTGCCACTGAATATATATTTTGCTGGGGTGTCTGGTAAGATCTTTAGTTCATGCTTCATCTGGATTATTTTTTTTGTTATTCAGCTTTGAGTGTTATTTGCACATTTTCGATAACTATTGATTATCCAATTTGTCCTTTGCAAATATTTTCTCCCAGTCTGTGGCTTATCTCCTCATTTCCTTGATGTTGTCTTTTAGAGAGTAGATTTTTAAAATTTTAATGAAATATACTTTATTCATTATATATCTCATGGATCATGCTTTGGGTGTTATATCTAAAAAGTCATCACTATACTCTAGATCATTTATATATTCTCCTGTATTCTAATAGCTTTGTAGTTTTGTATTTTATATTTGCATCTGTAATTGTATATTTACATCTGTAAATTCATTTTAAGTTATTTTTTGTGAGGATTCTTCTCTTTATTACCTAACCTTTAATCTGCACAATTCTTTTAAAATACTTCTTGGGGTATTTGGGTGGCTCAGTCAATTAAGTGTCTGCTTTTAGCTCAGGTCAGGATCCCAAAGTACTGGGATTGAGCCCGGTGTAGGGGAGCCCGGTGTAGGGCTCCCTGCTCAGCAGGGAGTCTCCTTTTCTCTTTTTAATAAATACAATCTTTTAAAAAATTTTCTCTTGTTCCTCCCTTAAATTTATTAATTCTTTCTTAAGGTTTGTGCTGTCAGTTTAACTCATCACTTAAGTTTTATAACTTTTCACTCGTGTAATTCTATTGTTGATACTGTTTAACTTCTAGCAGTTCCCCATTGGTAATTTTTTAACTCACCTACATTTATCCTGCAGTTATTTTTAATTTTTAACGGGGGAAGGGCAGAGAGAGAGGGAAAGAGAATCTTACCAACGCTCAATGTCCAGCACAGAGCCCAAGGGGGGCTTAATCCCAGCACCCTGAGATCACAACCTGAGACAAAATCAAGAGGTGAATGCTTAACCAACTGAGCCACCCATGTGCCCCCATACTGCAGTTATTTTTAAAGATTCCTGTCCTATCTTATATAACTTGGAATAGTTTATAAAGACTTTCAGATTATTTTATGATTTATAGCATCTTAAGTGGTTGTTCCTTTTATCTGGATCTATGTACTATCTTTCATTCTGTAATATATAATTGTTTTGTGAGTTTATCTTCAGCAAAAGTTATCTTTCTCAGTTGGATTACAATAATATAGGTTTAGGTATTCACAACTTCTAAAGCCAGATGTTTTCATTAGGCTTTTCTTACTTTTTAAAAAAATCTTGTGGTTGAAACTTTGTATTTCTATAGTGCAATTCAGACTCTTACATTCAAACACTACAAGGATGATTTACGGTTTTTCACATACTTTTGTATACACATCTCAGATTTGACAGCTATTTGCTGCCACAAATCTGGGTTGATGATCAGAGTTTTTTTGGAATTTCATCCTTGAATGCCTGATAAATAGGATACACACCTTTGATACTGTTCTCATACTTTAGACCTGATTTTTGAGTTCAAGAGTTCTTGTAGTTTCTGTGGCTTCTCATTTCAGCCAGTGCTTGGTTCAGCATTCCACTTTTGGATTTTTGGGAGAGGCATGTTGTCAACTCTTTCTTGCTTTTTTTTTTTTTTTTTTTACTTTTTACTTTTTTACTTTCTTGCTTTTTATATCAGCTACAAGTATAATTGCTTTATAGGATGTTTTATTAGTAGATATACATTCAGGGTCTCTGTGTTCAGACCACCATGCTCTGTACAAGCTCCTTTCCTCATTTATTTTTTGCTTATTTTATTTACCTGGGCAGAATTGGTCTGAATAGCAGCCTGACCCAAATTATATATATATATATATGATTTTAAAATTCTAATCTACATTTCTTGGCTCCTTGTTGAGTGGTTTTGATTTTCTTTTTTTTTTTTTAATTTTTATTTATTTATGATAGTCTCACAGAGAGAGAGAGAGAGAGAGGCAGAGACACAGGCAAAGGGAGAAGCAGGCTCCATGCACCGGGAGCCCGACGTGGGATTCAATCCTGGGTCTCCAGGATCACGCCCTGGGCCAAAGGCAGGCGCCAAACCGCTGTGCCACCCAGGGATCCCTGGTTTTGATTTTCTATCTGAGAACATACTATGTACTTTCTTTAACCAATCATTTTTTTTTTAAAGATCACAATATAATGTGTCATGGAGTTTCAGATTGAATTCACATACATATTATTTTTTAAACAGATGAGATATGCTTGTACAACTGCTGGTCATAAATCATTTATCTTGACATTTTAACCCCTTGATTATTTTATATATTCTTTCCATGGGCTGAAGGTTTATGCCCTTCCCAAATTTATATGTTGAAACCCTAGTCCTAATGTGATGAGGAAAGTAATCAGGTCATGAGGATCTAACTTTCATGAATGAGATAAATGCCCTTATGAAAACAACCTGAGAGTTAGCTAGTTATCTTTCCAACATGTGAAGATAGTCAGCAATCTGAAACCCAGAGGAGGGACTTCACCAGAACCTGACAAAGTCAGCACCCTGCCTCCCCTGATCATAGACTTCTAGCATCCCAAACTATGAAGAAGAAATTTCTTTTTTGAGAAGGAACCCAATTTATGGCATTTTGTTATATCTGCTAGAGTTAACCAAGATACTCTAGTTTTTTGTTTTTTTGTTTTTTTATAAATGAGAAACTCATTTTCTTTTCATTCAAAGTGTACTTGAAAAAAAAGTGTATGTGAGGAACAAATATAAAGTGAAAAAATTTACTTTTGCCAAATCCATTTGAAACATGGTAAGAATTACTGTGTATATAATACTTTGAAAGTCAATATTATTGGATGCTTTAGCCAAAAAGTAAAAGAATATATGTAATATCAGAATCCAGTAAAGAAATAACAATAACAACAATACTTCTGTTTTATAAAGAAACCAATGACACAGACTTGTGTGTAGTTGAGAAATGTGTGCCTGATTCCCTAAAGGAAATATTGCATCACATTTTGTCATTACATTGAACTTGTTCCCACAAAGCTTCTTTGGCTTTTGTGCGGAAAGCAGAAATCATAGTTACAGAACCTCAGTGAATCACACCGTTGAATTTGTAAGATTTTACCTGGGGACTTAAAGCTAGTCATAATAAGGTTTCAAGACAAATTGTCTTACTACACTCAGGTCAGTAATGTGAACATAAAAGTCAATGAAAAAAATGCAAAAGTAATTCTAAATGAAAGCTAAAACAAGGATAGAAGAAATTGGTTGTTGTGTCTTTAGAAATACAAAAAGAAGAAAAATGATAAACAGTGAAGAAAATAATACTTTAAATGAGAATAATAGAACTGAAAATTGGAAGCTATTAGTTTGCAACTTGAATCAAATACTTAAAAAATTCTGAATCAGGGTCTCTTTCTTAGTCAATTATTCAATTAACATTTGCTTGTCTGTTTTATCCTACACATGCTTCAGTGTGTGCACATTTAGTTCAGTGCTTGTATTTATGCAGGTGTTGTTTGGTTTACATAGTATATGTGATGTAAAGATGTATTGGTGAACATATCCCTACTCAGTCAATGTGTCCTCAGAGCCTAGACATGTTATGCTTCAATGAATATATATTACACTTTAATAAATAAGTGAATACATATGGGTACAAGGTTATAAACTACCATATATCCAAGAATCATAATTTATTTACAAAAATAAATGGTTTATTTTGCTTATAATTTTCAACTGGGCAGGGCCATTGGGGACAACTCCTCTGTGCACTGAGTAGCATCAGCTAGGGTGGACCAAAGCATGGCTGGATGCAGATTCATATAAAGGTTCACACATGTATATGCCTGGCATTTGATACTCCCCATTGGCTGGGAACTCATCTACAGTTCTATGTTGAAATACCTACACATGACTTCACTAAGCAGCTGTCCAGAAACTGTATTGTCTATTATGGCAATGCTTAAAAATATCTGAATAAAGTACATGTCACATATTTATATTTACCTTTATAATGCAAACGAACCCAAATGTAAAAATCATTTGTCTTTATTTCTTAATTGAGCCTTTAGAATACTTTTAAAAGCTATTGTTATATAGCAATGTATTACCTAAACCATGGATTTTTTTTTTTATTTTATCATTAAAAGTGCTATACAAAATCTTCTTTAATAAAATTTGCAACTAGAGGGTATTTGGCTAAGTGAAATAAGTCAATCAGAGAAAGACAATTATATGATTTCACTCATACGTGGAAGTTAAACTAAACAGAAGAGCATAGGGGAAGGGAAGGAAAAATAAGAGAAAATCAGAGAGGGAGACAAACCATAAGAGGCTGCTATTCATAAGAAACAAGCTGAGAGTTTCTGGGGGGATATTGTGGGTGGGGATGGGGTAACTGGGTGATGTAATGAGCACTGGGTGTTATATAAAATTGGTGAATCACTGCATTCTACCTCTGAAACTAATAATACACTATTTGTTAATTGATTGAATTTAAATTCTAAAAAAAGAACATGCAATATGACATTTATAAACACACACTTAAAAGAATAATTAGAAAGTTAGCATTGTAAAAGTGGTTAGATTTTTTTTTATAGCTAGTTTCCTAATCTTATAAATAAGATTTGGAAAAATGTGATTATTGATTCAGTAGCTCTAATGATTAAAGCTACATATATTGCATTAACTTAAGAAAAATTTGTTTACATTAAACAAAAGAATTGTGGTATTTGGTTATTTTTCCCTTAAAAATGTCTATGGAAACTCAAAATAAAACATTATTTTCTTAATTAATTATTAAATTCATGATAGGAACAGGATGATAAAGTAGTGTTGTAGCCATCTGCAGATAAAAGGGTAGTCCCCCAACCAAAATTTGGTTCAGCTATGGAAACTGATGATGCTACACAAATGCATCAAGAAGGTATTAAAGATTATTACCGGGACACCTGGCTGGCTCAGTCACTAGAGACTCATGATTGTTGGGTGTTGAGTTCAAGCTCTCCGTTGGGTGTGGAGGCTACTTAAAAAATAAATAAATAAAATAATAAAAAGGAAAGGGTTATTACTGAAATAATGGGTCTTTATGGGGAGCACAGGGTAGCTCCCAAGTAGGTGTGAAAGTGGATTGAGAATACAGAAAGATTAGGTTGGGATTTTTCTGGTAGTTAGGGAGTGGGAGTGAGAGTTCCCCTGTGCAGGGATGAAAAGAGGGAATGCCTGGAATTTCTTAGCAGCTTGCCTAAATGGAGAAGAGGGAATGTGAAGCTTAAAAGCCATCAGAGAAAAAAAAAAAAAAAAAATCGAGTCAGACTCTTTAATACAAGTACACTTGATACTTTTATATATCATATATATACTTTTGTAGATGGCATAAAGTAGAGAGCCCTCCAAAATCCTTGACTTCAGAACACAAGTGAAAATCATCTTGTGCTGAATTGTCTCACTTGTGTGAGTACCTGAAGTTTGCAACAGCCTCTTCCTCTAGCATCGTCACTGTAGTGCCATTCACCTGATTTAATACGCGGTCTCATTTCATCATCAGAAGGGCCTTTGGATTTGTCCCACCTCACAGATCAGGCAAGTAGAAATTACAAACATTGGTAATATTTGGTAACATAGAATTTACAGATGTTTCAGGTAGTATTTATGGCAAATATTAACATTCAATAGTATAGAAATATAGGTGGATGTACCTGGAGAAAAAAAAAACTGATACTGATTGATCAATCGATGAAATAAAAACTATAGTTGAAATACTAAAAATGATTTCAAAAGTTAAATAAAGTCCCGAGGCTTTCCACTTGTCTTTGTTTTATTCAGCAGCGATGAGCTCTTTGGTCAGATGGTATTTGAATTGATGCTATGTTATTTGTTTTGTTTATCAACAGCTGTTGTCATTACACTAGCTAAAAGATAACGTTTGACAGAGATAGGAAGCAGATTGCAAAAAATCATTATTTATAGAATACTTAAAAATGAACAACAGCCAGAAAAAAAAAAATTTGTTTTAACTACATTTAAGTGATCCCTTTTTGGAGAGGTAGAAAGAATGACATTTTTAAAATTTTGAAATAAACACAATACATGACTCATTGTTATAGATAAATATGCAATTATATATAAATTATTTTATGTAGCATAAGGAAAAAAATAAAAAAAAAAACTCCTGGCTGTCTATCAATGATATAATATTAGGAAAAAAAAAAAAAAAAACTCCCATGTATTATTACATAATATCTCCTAATTAAGACATATATTGTATATACCACTTTCTTTCATGCAGTTATTAATATTCATTGGTTATAATCACTGAAATGCTATAGGTAAAACTATTCTCTTTAAAATGGTCTTTTTGTATCTGTTTTCTTGGATAAAGAATAACAGGAAAATCATATATCAAACTTTTTAAGGTGGTTTAACTTATATGAGAGGCTATCTAAATTTTGACATTTTCTGTTTGTTTACACTTCATTTAAAATCCAGTTAGTTAATATACAGTGTAATATTAATTTCAGGTGTACAATATAGTGATTCAACACTTCAGATACAACGCTTGATACTCATCATAAGCGCACTCCTTAAACTCTATCATCTATTTTACCCAAGTGCCATCCACCAGCCCTCTGGTAACATTCAGTTTGTTCTCTGTAATTGCGAGTCTATTTCTGGGGACGCCTGGGTGGCTCAGCAGTTGAGCATCTGCCTTCGGCTCAGGACGTGATCCCAGAGTTCTAGGATCAAGTACCACATCGGGCTCCTGCATGGAGCCTGCTTCCACTCCCTCTGCCTGTGTCTCTGCCTCTCTCTGTCTCTCTCATGAATGAATAAATAAATTATATTATATATAATATATTATATATAATATATTATATATAATTTATATTTTAAATACAAATATATTTAAAATATATTTTAAAATATATTTTAAAAATATATATAATATAATATAATTTTTAAAATATATATATTTTTTAAAGAGTGTTTCTGGTTTGCTCCTCTCTCTTTTTAATTCCCCTTTGCTCTTTTGTTTCTTAAATTCCATGTATGAGTGAAATCATTATTTGTCTTTCTCTGACTGACTTAATTTGCTTAGCCCAATATTCTCTAGCTCCATCCATGTCATTGAAAATGGCAAGATTTAATTCTGTTTTATGGCTGAGTAATATTCCATTATATATTTCATATATATATATCACTTTATATAATATATATATATATATATATATATATATATTTCACTTCTTTTTTCATTTCTCAGTCAATGAATACTTGGACTGTTTCTATAATTTAGCTACTGTAGATAATGCTGCTATAAACATTGAGGTGCATATCTCTCTTTGAATTACTACTTTTTGCATTCTTTGAGTAAATACCTAGTAGTGCAATTGCTGGATTGTATGGTTCTATTTTTAAGTTTTTGAGAAACCTTTTTTATGTTTTCCAGAGTGGTGGCACCAGTTTGTATTTGCACCAACAGTGCAAGAAGGTTCCCCTTTCTCCACATCCTTGCCAATACCTGTTGTTTCTTGTGTTGTAATTTTAGGCATTCTGACAGGTGTGAGGTGGTATCTTATTATAGTTTTGATTTGCATTTCCCTGATGATGAGCGATGCTGAGCATATTTTCATGTGTCTGTTGGCCATCTATATGTCATGCTTTGAAAAAATGTCATTCATATCTGCTGCCCATTTTTAATTGGATTATTTGTTTTTTGGGTGTTGAGTTTTATAAGTTTTTTATATGTTTTGGATAACAAACCTTTATGAGATATGCCATTTGCAAATATCTTCTTGCATTCTGAAGGTTGCCTCTTAGTTTTATTGATCATTTTTTCCCAATCAAAATACCAATAGAATTTTTCACAGAGCTAAAACAAACAATCCTAAAATTTGTTTGGGATCACAAAAAGACCCCAAATAGGTAAAGCAACATTGAAAAAGAAAAGCAAAGCTATAGCATCACAATTCCAGACTTGAAGTTATATTACAAAGCTGTAGTGATCAAAACAGCATGTTACTGGCACAAAAACACACACATAGACCAAAAGAACAGAATAGTAAATCCAGAATGATACGGTCGATTACTCTTCCACAAAGCAGGGAAGGATATCCAATAGGAAAACAAAACAAAACAAAACAAAAAACAGTCTCTTCAACAAATGGTCTTAAGAAAACTGGACAGCAACATATAAAAGAATGGAAATGGACTACTTTCTTATACCTTACACAAAAATAAATTCAAAATGGATTAAAGACCTGAAGTGAGACCTGAAACCATAAACATCCTGAAAGAGAACACAGGCAGTAACCTCTTTGCTATTGGCCATAGAAACTTTCTAGATATGTCTCCTGAGGCAAGGGAAACAAAACCAAAAATAAACTATTGGGACTTCATCAAAACACAAAGCTTCTGCACAGCTTAATAAAGGATCAATGGAACATTTTCTATTTTTAGTTACTATTTAGTTTCTTCCTCAACAATAAAGAAACATTTATTTCTTGAATACTATCTTCCAAATTTCCTTTGCAAATTTTTTAAATGTCAGGATTTATTAATTTTTTAAGATTTTGTTTATTTATTCATGAGAGACACAATGAGAGAGGCAAGAGACACAGGCAGAGGGAGAAGCAGGCTCCAGAAGCAGGAAGCCTGGTGAGGGACTTGATCCTGGTACTTCCTGAATCAGGCCCTGGGCCCAAGGCAGGTGCTCAACCAATGAGCCAGCCAGGCATCCCAGAAATGTCAGGATTTATGTTTGCTACAATGTTCCTCATTCAAGGGCATTCTATGGGGAGCCTGGTGGCTTAGTTGGATAAGCATCTACCTCAGCTCAGGTCATGATCCGAAGGGCCTGGGACCAAGCCCCATATTGGGCTGGACAGGGAGCCTGCTTCTTCCTCTCCCTTTGCCCCTCTCCCTGCTCATGCTCATGCTCTCTCTTTCTCTCAAATAAATAAAATCTTTTTTTTTTTTTTAAGGGTATTCTTTGAACACAGCGTGTGTTTATATGTACATACACCCAAATGTATGTACACTTGTGTATGCCTATATAAAACACTAAGAAATTATATAAATGTAGAGGTAGAGTCTTTTATTATATATCAGAAAGTTATAGAACTAATGTCACCTTAAAATCAATAAACAAATACAAATTAATGGAAAATAAACTAATTTTATGAAACGTTGCTTTTAACTTTCCTGCTATAAAATTTAAAATGTAAATAGAGTTTTTTTTCAAGACTATATTCTTAAAGCACCAAACAATTAAAAACATCTCTGGTTTTGTAAGATTTTTAAATGATAAACATTTTGAGCAAGCTTTCATTATTATACATTAGTTACAAAATTAGTTAGTTCATTCAGCTCTTAAAATGTCTATTCCTTATATTGAATTTTCCCACCCCTATAAAACATGAAAGAAAGAAAAAAAATATTTCACAATTTTTTAGAAAAGAGAGAACAAGACATTTCCCAACTTGTATTTGAGGCAGCATATACCTAATGTCAACACTTGTCAATCATATTACAGTAAAATAAAATTGTAAATATTATGGCTTATAAAACGTAGATACAGAAATTCTTAACATGGTGTTATCCAAATGAATTCAAAAATATATTTTTAAAAAGTGTATGCTGGAGCAATTAGGGCTTATCCCAGGAATGCAAAGTTAGTTCAACATGCAAAATTAATGTAATTTTCCACATTAAAGATATAAATGATAAAGAATATATGATTACTTCAAAAGATGCACAAAATGCATTTGGCAAGAGTCTAACAGCCATTCATGAGAATGTTTTTTTTTCTCTAAAAATTAAGAATTTTCACAATCTGATGAAAAACCATCTAAGAAAAACATCGTTTCCAATTAATTTATTGTTTAACTTACCCCTGAAAAGTTTATTGCTTCCTTTACTGTATTTCCTTTACTATATAGCCTCCCATAGATTAACATATGTAAATTTTGGAGGTTTGTCGTGCATATTATATGTACTGTATCATTGTTTGCTTTTCATATTTACCTTGAGGTGCATGTCCTGTTTTCCTCCTGAAGCATTCCTTGTTCCCTTCCAATGTAGTGAAATACTGTATCTTTTTCAGTCTCAGTTCTCCTGGGTACTTTTCCTATCTTCTTTGATTAAGCCATCCTCATGCTTAGATTTTATCATTGTGGTCAAGGTAATATTGTGTATTAATTTTCTGTTGTTCAAATCTCTTCCTTGCTGTTAGTATCTTTAAAGCAATCATCTTATTAGGTAAAGCCCACCCAGACTAATTCCATTTTGATTGAACTAAAATCAACAAGACTAGAGACCTTAATTACATTTGCAAAAATCCCATTACTTTTGTTTGCCATATAACAGAATCCAGTAATGGGGTTATATGCCTCATATTCATAGATTCCACCTACTTTCAAAGTTATTATAAAAGGGCATATACACACCGGGGGGTGCAATCTTGTGGGCCATGTTACTGTTCCGATGACTACCTATTAGAAAGTCTATTTTTGCTGTGACCTAAACTTCAGGATATTTTTTATTCTACTCCAAGTTTTAGGGGTAATACATAAGTGACCTACATTCTTTTTTGTTCCACCAATCTTCCATAAGTGGCTAATAAACTTCACATGTTATAGCCAGAGATATGGATTTATGTTGTTAAATTTAAAAAAGTCTCCTTTTTACCTGTCCAGATGAGATGACTGACAGAGAATGATAGTTAATAATAAATATAATTAATAATTTTATTATTAATGAAAATAATAATAATACTAAGTTGTGTCCTTATGCAGGCTACATAATTTCTTATTTCTCATTTTTCAACTGACTGTGGCCTCTAAATCTCTAACTCCAATGGCACATATTCATCATTTTACTGTACTTCTGGTATTGTAGAATATATTCCTGTTCATTCATCTTCATTACCCTGTCTGTAGTACCAGCCCATGCCCAGTATTACACAGTGTTTCTCTGTCGAGCTTAGAGAAGGCTGTTTGACATGCTTTACCTAATGGAATGCGAGTAGAAATGGCATGTTATTTATAGGCTGAGGATTTAAGAAATAGTGAGTGGTTTACCACATTCTCATTTCCTTCCTTCAGAAATTATACAAGTATATGTTGAGTATATACAAGTATATGTTTGCTATTGCAAAATGGACATACAAAATCAGTAAATAAATTGTTGTGGTGAACCACTTGGATTTTTTTTTTTTTTTGGTTGGTTGTTATATTGGCATAATCTAGCCCTTTTCAACTGTTCACCCTAGTTATTGGATGGTTTTGTACACCACTTTTATTACTGTTAATCGCTTCTTATTTTAGTTATGTTTAGGTATACATATCAGATACACGAAAACATACTTCAGTTAGCTTCCTTTTTTATCAAATTAGTGGCAGGAAAAAAAAAAAAAGAAGAATTTTAAATGTCCCTGGGGCTTAGTTTTGTATAATTGTCTACTTCAGTCAATTTCTCCTGTCATATAGTCACTCCCCTTAATGAAGCAGTTCTCTAGAACTTTATCTCATTCTAAGTCCTGTTCCTCCTTTTTCGTGTGTTTCAATATATGGTTTATGTGCAGTGTGTGTGTGTGTGTGTGTGTTTGAGTGTGTGTGAGAGAGAAAGACAGAGGGAAAGAAAGAGGGAGAGCCTTCACCTTAACTCCTTGATTATTCCTTGTTCTCAGTGCCTACTACATATCATAGTTGGTGATGTCTCATTTGTTCTGACCTCACACTTTCCTTCTCAACTACAATTCATTTTGGTCACGTCAAGAAATTTCTTCAGGCCCTTCTAGCTTCTGAGGACTGACTAGCTGAGCACAGGCACATTAATCTGCATCTTTACCAGGTTCAGCCATGATACTTAACAAATCCATATACAAACTTGCACTGAGCAGTAAATTTTTCTCACATGCTCTTTTTTCTTACAATAGAATTCAGCCATTGTGAAGGACAGGAGCTCACTGCTCTTCCTGTCTATTGCTCTATCGTGACTGCTCAACCTTATCAAGGATAAGTCAATGAATTTATTTTAAAATGTTGAAAGTAGGGATGGTATATGTCACTTTTCCTATGATATTTTATGAAGCCCTAGTAACGTTTTGTTCTCTCATTTAGGTTATGTAAGAAATTAATAGACCTGGCATTAAGGAGGATTTTGAACCAGTCTAATATATTTTCAATGCTTATAAAAAATATACAGCAAAACCCAGGCGATTTTGTCATTTCAAAATAGAATACCTGACAAGCTTTGCCAGACATGTATTTCAGATTTGTCATGCCATTCTTCTGAAGCTAAACATTAACTTTATGTTGACCTAATATTGCTCCTAATCACTAATAATCCTTCATGACATATCACATCAGTGTAACACAAAATGAACTAAAGCATGTGCTTGTACCAACAGTCTTTAAAAAAAATGAAATAAAAGTGTTAAGTTTGACCCTGGGCTATGCCTCTTGAGTATGAGTTGTCAAAGGAAATTTTAAAAAGTTGTTTCAAAAGACACATGGCTTGCTTAGTTTTCTATCTGTAGTATCTTGACAGTCTTTATATTAAATACTTCACATCTTAAGTTTTGAATTTGTAAGATGGGATATATTCTAATTTCATTTTAAATGCAATGATAGGGGCAGGCCTGGTGGCCTAATGGTTTAGTGCTGCCTTCAGTCCAGGGCATGATCCTGGAGACCCGGGGTCAATCCCTGGTCCATCCCTGCATGGACTCTGCTTTTCCCCCTGCCTGTGTCTCTGCCTTTCTTTCTCTCTCTCTGTGTCTCTCATGAATAAATAAAATAAGTAAAATCTTAAAAAATAATCTTAAAAAATAAATAAATAAATGCAATGATAAACATAAGGCATAGAGTATTCTTTAATAGGGTTTTATTTGCAATGTTAATTCCACCTACCTTTAAAACAACACTTATACCACAAATGTATTTATACACATTTATTGAGGGCCAGATTATCATATGTTTTGGCCTAATTTAACTGTGATAACAGTAACAGTTTCCCTTGAAGTAGCTGAAGAGACAATTTAGACTCAATGTGTGTGGGTGGAGTCGGGGGAGCTGAGACATACATATCTTAACACTCACTAATAATTATTTCAAGAAAAAATGTCATATTATACATAAACTGGAGTGTAAAGTGAGCACTAATAGAGAAAATAAGCTACATTTAGCAAAGTCTTCACAGGAAAAAAAATGGCATATGATCGTTGTGGTTGAACAGCCCCAATGGTGCAGCACAACAAATGAATGACTAAACGGCAGGGGTCTCAACGCCTCAAGAACTAAGAGCCAGCTCTTGCCCTTGCAGGCTGCATTTACTCAGTTATCACACAAGGCAGACAAAGCGTACCCTCTGTTTTTCATCTCTATCCATTTTAGAGGTTGTTTACATACGAACTGAGGTCAGGCCACTCTTTCTCATGGGACAAAAGGATGAATCCGTACTGTTTACAACTTGACCTTGCATAAGATAAAGTTTCCATCTGGACATCATGTACATGGCATCTCTGGCATCTTTGTTTGCAGAGTTTACTACAGGGACAGTTCCTTCTTGAAACCTTCCCATGCAGTCATTCCCCAACATATGATTTTAGAATAAATCTCCAGAAATAAGCAATGAAAAAAATACATGTAATAAGGTACATATATTAGTCTGTGAAGGAGTTCAGGACATGGACATACCACCCAAAAATATGATCCTTTGATACACTGATTATTTTGAGCTAAAGGCACTTGAAAAACAACAAATATGGGGAAAGACTTTCTTTGGATTCCCCTTATCTGTTTAAAAGCAAATGCTCCAAAGACCCTATTGTCATAAATCGCCACCCCAGGAGTTTCACAAACCAGGGAAGATTGACTTTTACTACAAGAGGAGAGGCCAGGGCAGCCTTCAGTGGCCCAGTGATTTAGCGCCACCTTCAGCCTAGGGTGTGATCCTGGAGACCCTGGATCCAGTCCCACATTGGGCTCCTTGCATCCATGCTTCCCTTCATCCATGCCTGCTTCTCCCTCTGCCTGTGTCTCTGTTTCTCTCTCTGTCTCTGTCTCTGTCTCTCTCTTTCTCTGTCATGAATAAATAAACAAGTGAATCTTTAAAAAAAAAAAAAAAAAAAAAAAAAGAGAAGAGACCAGAAGTTGACATCACTCTCAGAAAAACTTTGTCATAAACGGTCGTATCTCCCATTTATTGGTTTAAAGGCCCAATTATCTTTCCTAAGAAATGACTTACTTTTTCCTAAATTGTCTGCATCTATTATGACAGTAGATAAGCCTTCAAATGTCTCCACCTTTTTGGGGTCTTTATCTGTTTTCCTGTGATGCTTTTGTGCCTAGGACATTAAAACGAGTTAATGTGTATACCTTGTCTCCTGTTAATCTGACTATTGTCAGTTTATTTCATAGACTCGGCTACTGAATCGAGCAGGGTATAGGGAAGGTCTTCCTCCCTTATAACTGTTAGGGCTGCCATATTTTGTTCTGGCGGATTGGGTGTTTTAAACAACAGACATTTATTGTCTCACAGTTCAGAAGGCTGGAACTCCACAGTCAAAACACCAGCAGCTCTGGTCCTTCTCATTGGCTTGAAGGCAACCACCTTTCTGTTGTGTTCTCACATAGCCTTTTCTTTGTGCACATGTACTTGCAGAAGTTCTTTCTTCTTTTATAAAGACATAATTCCTATCAGATTATGGCCCCACCCTTACCACTTCTTTTAACCCTAAAAGACTTCATCTCCAAATACAACGCTGCTGTTCTGAGGTACTGGAGGTTAGGGCTTTGATATGTAAATTTGGGGGGGATACAATACAGCCAATAATATTACATTGTAAAGAAATGAACAAAAAAAGATAGTTATGAACTAGGAAAGCTAGGCAATGATAATAATGCATGTAGAATGGGGAAAATTGGAATAGAAGAATGATATTTTTCACAGTTTATCATTCTGTCTATTGTGTCAAGGTGTGTGCGTGTGTGTGTATGTTTGTGTGCTTTGCATCCTTTTTAAATCAGAGTTGACTTTTTCTCAAATGTTTTTTTACTTCATGCAGTTTTTTTTTCTAGATTGCCTTATTTCCTTAGTAGTCATGGATACACATTTAAATATTCATTGAACATTGCTTAGTGTTTTATTCAAGATATAATTAGAGGTATCTCCATTTTTATAACTTTTAGTGTTAGTTTTATGATAAATACTGCTTCATAAGATAAACTAAATCACTTTCCATCCACTGTTATCAGAAAGAGTCCATACAAAATGGTCCTCGTTTTCTTTATGGATTGTTGCATAACAAATCACCCCAGACAGAAGTAACAAGAACAATTCTCTATTATTCTAATAAAGCTATGGGCTGACAGTCTGGAGAGTTCTTTTCTTGATCTGGTCTGACATTGTTCATATGGCTGAAGTCACATAGTGACTTTACTTAGATTGGGACCACTCAGTTGGCCTGATTCATATATTTGGCAGTCGGGACTAGCAGTTGGTAGTGGTGCCCATGTTCACCTCTCTGTTGCCTGTTATTCCCCAAGAGACTCTTCAATTCAACTTCAATGAATTCTGTTTCCTGACAGGCCTTTAGTGACACAATGAATAACACAAACAAGACTTCTTAGAGAAGAGAGAGGGTTTTGTGTGTTATGATAGAAGAATGCATGCTAGTATTTTGAGCAAAGAAAAGAACTTATTTTTTTAACTCTTGTAGCAACAATAATAGACATAAAACTTGTCTGTTTTGCTTCTTTCCTCTTAAATTATAGTTTTTCCTGTCTTTAGATTATTGGCCTACTGTTTTTTATTTCTGAATTCTTTATGTAAGAGAAATTATTAGAATACAAAAATATATACCACTGATAGATACTAATTATATGTATACACACATAAACAAGTGAATATATAGATATACAAATGTCAGCCAGGGCCTGCCTATTAAAATGTAGATACAGTAGAATCTATATCAAATTAAACTCTTAGAATGTTAACTACCTCAATAGATTTCTGTTAAATTTTAGAAGACATAAATGCAGTCAGTGACCTTGCTTGTTCTGACTTATTTTTTTCTGTGAATTTTTTACTCTCTGATATGTATTTTGTATTATTTATGTTATTAATGCTGGAAGTAAACGCATCCCAGAAACTTTTATTAAAAAGAAAAAAAAATCTTTGTGCAATTAATTTCCATATGCTTGTTGTTTGCTTAACATTACAGCGAATTATAAATGGATAAACATAGCTTTTCATTACTAAATAAGATTTTCAGGTAATAAGTATGTTTACCAAAGTCACTGGATACACAGTAAATATGGATAAATTAAGTATATATTGATAATAGAATTATCAAACAATTTGAATATAAAACAAAAATACCATAACATCAGAAATATAAAATCATCTAATAGATGATTACCTATACTTCTACAATAAAAAGTATAAAATATCACTGTAAGAGCTTTAAGTAGTCCCAAATGATTAAGGTGATATGATATTTATAGATAATATTGTCAAGGTATCAATTTTTCTCACATTGATATTGTAGTAAATTCCAACTTAAATATTTATTTATTTTGAAAGATTTATTTATTTGAGAGAGAGACTGAACAGAAGGAGGAGCAGAGGGAGAGAAGGAGGATTTCAGGCTCTGAGTGCAGAGCACCACGTGGAGCTCAATCCCAATACTGAGATCATGACATGAACTAAAATCAAGAGTTGGATGCTTAATCAACTGAGCCACACAGGTGCCCCTCTAAAATTCCAATTTCAACAGTCTAAGGTTTTTTTTTTTTTTTTTTTTAATTTGATAGAAAGTGAACTAATTTAAAATTTATATTTAAAATGCAAAAAATCTAGAGTAGTCAATATATTCTTAACGAAGAATAAAATGGGAAGACATAGATCTCAGACTTCAAAAATTACTGTAAAAGAAAGCTACACTTCCTAGCACTGCATAGTATTGCCATGAGACTAGATGAGCAATATAGACAGTACCAAAATAGATCCATACATATGGTTGTTTGATTTATATCAAAGGCTAAATAGAGGAAATGATGTCGAAGAAGTATATCAGGCAAAGATATTGAATCAAGTAATTTGATGTCCATAAAAGAAAAAAGGATCTTTATACCTGTCTTACACAATTCAGTGTAACTGACACAACTGAGTTCTTACACATAACTGTGAGAGGAAAAAAAAATCGGAAGACTCTATAAGAAAACACGGAGGGAGATCTACATGCCCTTGAAATACGCAAAGATCTTTAATTTAGTGGTCAAAAACACTAAAGAAAAAAGAAAAAATAAATACAGAAAAAAAAATTGGATTTCATAAAGATCTCATGAAGAAAGTTTAAACACCGAAGAAATAGTCGAAGAAAATATATACTTACCATATATATAAATATATATATTTATTTATTATTGAGAAACACAGAGAGAGAGAGAGAGAGAGAGAGAAACAGAGACACAGGCAGGGGGAGAACAGGCTCCATTCAGGGAGCCCGATGTGGGACTCCATCCCAAGACTCCAGGATCAGGCCCTGGGCTGAAGTCAGGCACTAAACCACTGAACCACCCAGGAATCCCCACTATGTATATTTTTGAAGTAATCTTTTCTTGAACTCACAAGGGACTCCCACTAATCAGTAAGAAAGAAATAAAAATAAAATAATGGGAAAGATCTTTTGAAAACAATTTTCAGAAAAACGATATTTTAATGACTGATAAGCATAATAAAAATTAGTTAATCATGCTTCACCATGGAATTATAAATTTAAAATATACAAAGTATTGTTACCTGTTACTGGAATAAGACTGGAAATGCCAAATGTACAAAATAGGGGGAGAAACTGAACTCTCCTACATTGCTGATAGGGGAGAATGATTATAAAGCCACTTTGGGGTGTAATTGGTCACTCCCATTAGTTCCATTCCTAAATGCATACATAAGAGAATTAGCACAAAGATAATATTTGGAACATATTTATTCATAATAGTCAAAATCTAGAAAAAAGCCTTATGTTTAACAAATAGAGAAAAATGAAGAGATTGTAGCAAATCTTTAATAGAATGCCACAGAGCAGTACAATACACGTCTAATATATGCAACATGAATAAATCTCACAGGCATAATATTGAATGAAATTAGCTCACAACCAAAATAGTATCTTGTATGGTTCCATTTACAGGAAGTTCTATGACAAGTCAAGGTTAACAGATGATGAAAGTGTTTAGAATAGCAGTAGATTCTTGGAGCTAGTTTAGACTGAGAAGGAACAAGAAAGTACTCTTCTGGGTGCTGGCATTGTCCTATATCTTGTTTCGAATGGTGATTACATGGAAAAATACACATGTTAACATCTGCATGTGGTACTTGTAGATTTAGTTCACTTTATTAGCTTGAGTCTATGTATCTTGCCCTTGATTTTTTAAAAAAAGGAAGTAAATGCCCACATGTGTGGAAACTGTATCTCAGGCAACTGCTTTTGGTCTATTTTTTTTCCCCCTAATGAATGTAATACTGAAATAGAGGAAATAGTTCACTTTCTTAATTTTCAGAAAAAAAAAAAAACTTATTTTTGTCCCTAACCATCAGACATAAAATAAACATGTCCAGCTTGTTGTTAATAAAGCATTCGAAAGTAATAATATAAAGAGATATGTATAATCTCTTAGAAAATGTTATAGAAATGCTGGCAGAGGATGGACTTAGTATGTTCAAGAATATTTGTGGAAATATTCTTTTCATCGTTAACTGAGTAATCATTGTTAACATACTTAAGTCCACCATTTTGAAGTATGCCATTTCAAAGTTATGTTCAAAGAAAAATGCACAGTCAAAGCAAGTCCAGTTCATTATCAGAAAACAGCCTGTCTGTTCCAACATAGCATATAGTTTCACACATTTCTTTTTCACATTTTGAGAGTATCAGTCATTAATAGAATCTTTTCAAAGAGCTTAGTCCATTGTGAAATTTCTTTTCCTGATAAAGAGTATTAAAATTACAAACAAACTTTGATATGGAAATTAAAATAGCGCATAGTGGACGTGGGTTGCAAATGTCTTCTAATTAGTTATTAGAGATGCTTTGGCTATTACTACCTCACTAATGGATCTGTATTTCTTCACTGTGACAGGCTTCATCAAAGAAACTTTTCCCCATAAAAAGAACTTGCTGGGTTATTATTGGTGCCTGCCCTATCTTTTTAGAACCTTATAATTAGCACATATATTGTTTTCCGCATTTAATTTCTTTTCTATTTTTAATCTAATCTCAAAGAGGGCCAAATTCTAATTGTTATATTTATAAACTTTTTAAAATAAGAAAACTGAAGGTCATGGAGGTCAAAAGTCATATTCAAAAATATACAATTAATAGGAAGTACAAATAAGACTTAAAATGGTTTATGTTAGGGTTCCAGAAGCTGAATTTTATAGGAATAAGAAAATATCATTACTATTTTTTTTCCACTATCACTATGGGAATTTTGAAATATGGTCTTACATGTCAATTTTCCAGCATCAATTTGTGAATCAGTTCTCACAGTGCTGAGGAGAACTGATTTAGGGTCAAAAGTCATGGATTGGATGAGACCTACATTTTTTATTTGAGTTCTTTAGTTACTATCTCATTTATTGTGATCACCTACCATGAAAGATATTAAATTTGTTCTTGAAGTACTATGATAACCCCTGAAAGATGCTGTTATAATTTAAGCCAGTGTTTTAATATTCATAGAAGGAATAAGTGATACTTTATATGTAGCAAGAGAAGAAAGGCACCTTCGCTGTGAAGGATCTTACATATTGTCTCAAACTACATTATTCAAGAGACAAGACTATAAATCATACAGAGGTAGGCTAATGAAACTTACCAATCCTTATTCTTTTTAGAGCACTTGACTTAACCCATTAAGAGTAATTCTGATATGTGGAGAATTTACTATCTAGTACACCCATTAATGAAAAAGTACGGTCTAATCATGGCAATTAAATATTAAATGTGAAAAGGAGTAATGCAGTGTTATTTTAAGGAAGGTGAGAGAGATGTTAAGAAAAAAATCAAATGGAAAGAACTACAGGCTTTTTACTATTCCATAACAGTGAAATTGTGTTAAGTACCTATCTAGTTTAATAAAATCTTCTTTTGCCAAATTAAAGATTTTACAAAGGTATCTATAGTGAAAAAATACTAATAGTAATAATAATAATTTTACATTACATTCGTATCAAATAAAACAGATTATTCATTAAAAATTATGGTTAACTACTAATATAGTCCTATTGTGAATGTTTTTATATTTATTACCTGAGCATGAAATAACTATATAATATTTAACACAAAGCAAAACAGGTTTTCTGGACTTAAGAAAATTAAGACAGTTGGAAAACTCAGCATTGTATACTATTAGACCTTAGTAATAAGACATTCATTAATTTTACATTATGTCTTTTTTAATTTCTAGAAAGCCAAAAATTAAAATATTTTCCTTAAAATTGAACCTAATTATAAACATTAAGCATAAATAAGTAGATACAACTTTATTTTATATATAACAGATCATATGAATATTAATATACTGTGAATATGTTATATAAACATATAATAGGATATATAATGTAACATATTAATTGATATTGCAAACAAAGATTACAATTTTTCTTCTGCACTATAAATGCTTTATGCTCCTTCTAATACTGAATTAAGGTGATTGGACTATATACACTATTGATTGGGATACCTTAATTCCAGCCATAAAATCCCACAACTTATTCATAAATTTGTACCATAAACAAAAACCTTCCCAAGCAAAACATAAAGAACAGAAATAAATAGTAGTTGTGAATATACACACTCCTAAGATATGATACATTTAAATTTATCAATACTACAGTATAAAACATTTTATATCAATATACTGTATTTATAATAAAGCAATATTTGTTTTACTAAATTCTTAAAATAAATATGGAGTGTCACTTTTTCATTTCTTTAGTCTTAGTCTATCATCAAGTATTAAATTAACTGCTAAAGTAAAATTAAAAAAAATTAAACACTTTAGATTAATTTTGTTATAGTTGCAAAACTAGTCTCTCTAATACATCATCTTAGGTTTTGACATTTCAATCTGTTATAAGAATCCTTTGTTGATTGGATTTATCTCTTTAAATCCAATTTATCTCTATCTAAGAGCTACTTTTCTTGACACATAACATGATTTACCTGGATATTAGAGATAAAGTCTGATAATATTTCATCTCCTGCTTAAATATTTGCTACATGATATTAAATTTTCTTTTATTACTTTGGGAAAAATTATAAATAAATTTTATATTGAGTTTGTAAGGAAAAGATACATAATAAGGTGCCTAACATAATATTTCCCTTTCCCTTCATATTTTAAAAATTTAGTTAACCTCCCCATAGTTATTCAAAAATTATATAGTTTACTTTAGTTCTATCAAGTTTTTGCTTTCAAAATATGGAACATTAAGTAACTATTGGAAGAAGAAAGAAATAAAAATAGAAACTATTAAAAGCATTTGCCTCTAGGAAACTGAGCTACTTATAGGGAATGCTGAAATAGGGGAGTGTTGCTTGATTTTAAATTGATTTCTGTTACATAACTTAAAAAATGAAGTGCATATTCTAATTGGAATAAAAATTATAAAAATACAAAATTTAAATATCTGAAATTCAAAAGCATCATATTATGTGGCCAATGGATACTAAGTTATGAAAAATATGTGCAAAAATAAAATGAACAAAATTATTTTAGATAGGTATAAACACTAAGAAAGAAATGAAATAGAACACATTCCAGGAGAATTGAGGAGCAAGAGTCTGATGGTCAAGAATGACTTGTTGAACTACCACTCCTTATTTCCTCCCTCCTTAGCCTTGGACAAGTATAAACCTACTCCCTAATTCTATGCATTTAACTATTTTAGATACATTTTATAAGTAGAATCATGCAGTATTTGTCCTTCTGTGACTGGCTTATTTCACTTAACAGTATGCTCTCCAGGTTCATCTGTGTTGTCACATACGACAGCATGTACTTTATTTTTAAGCCTGACTAGTTTCAGTTATATAAGATGAAGAAGTTCTAGGGATCTCCTGTAGTACTTAGTGCCTGTAGTTCACAATACTATATTGTACATTTAGAAATTTCTTAAATGAGTAGATCTCATGTGTAGTGTCATTACCACCAAAACTAACTATGTAAAGACCCATCGAGAAGGTAAAATTGAGCAGATGCATAAGTGAAGGAGGTCTGATGGCAGACTATTTCATCAGAAGGAAAAGGAAGACATGTCTTTAAAATGGGGCGAAAGAAAAAGACCAAAGACCATGGGAAAAGATGAAGTGACAGTGAGAACAGAGAAGTAAACTAGTTTGGACTGGGCATTGTGAGCCATGTTTATTTATTCCATGTGAGAATTCTAATGAAAATTCATTGGAGGGTTTAACAGGAGACTACAACTTCATACATACGTTAAAAATATTTTAAAATATCCACAGTAAAAACTAAAAAGAAGAAAAAAATTCTAGGGGGGAAAATGTTGCATATGAACATGTGGCTGATTACTTCCTGGTAATTATAGATTATATCTGCCATAAAAACTCAAAGTATAGATGTTCTTCTTTTCAGTAATGCTTTATAAATGGTGTTTAACTATGTCTTTCTTGTCTTGGATAGTGTTCTTAGATGATAACACTGAATTTCTAAGTAAAGGTTATCATTCTGTTTAAGGACATTTAATCATTGTAGTTACAGTGATTGTGAAGAATTTCCAACCCTAATTTCATACTCCATTAAAGTTTCTGGATAAAAAAAAAAAAAAAAAAAAAAAAAAAAAAAGAGTCTAAGTTTAATGCTCCTTTCCAGATAATTAGGAAGTTACCATGAAACAATAATATGATTTTTTTCTGGAATCCCTGGGAGATAAATAAGATTAGTACATGGTACCAAATGACATAAACCTAACTAGGAGAGCAGAAGAACGAATTTGAGGAGCCACTTCAGTTGTAAAGCAGGGACACATAGCAGAGTAACACTAAAGCAGCTAACTCCAGAGTGAGAGATGAGCAATGATGGAAAGTAATCTTAGCTCTGAACTAAAGGATATTTGAAAATTGCTCTCAAAATAGGAGGTACATTCTTTATGTCATGTTTTATGTTTCTTGTTATAGTAAAGAAGAAAGAAGGGAAAAAGAGAGAGAGAAGAGAAAGAAAGAAAGAAAGAAAGAAAGAGAGAGAGAGAGAGAGAGAGAAAGAAAGAAAGAGAAAGAAAGAAAGAAAGAAAGAAAGAAAGAAAGAAAGAAAGAAAGAAAAAAAGAAAGAAAGAAAGAAAGAAAGAAAGAAAGAAAGAAAGAAAGAAAGAAAGAAAGAAAGAAAGAAAATGAGAAATATATTTTTCTTGAGTCATTCAATTAGGCTTTTTTATTAAAGCAAATGTTTGAACCTGTAATTATTTATAATATATATCCTAAAATAAGAATGTACAATTATTTAAAAGTTTAAATTTTGGGAGTAAATATTTGAAAATTTTACTTTCCCATAGATTTGTGAAAGGCTTCACTTCAACATTTATCTAAAAAGATGATAGTGAATATGAGCGGGTTTCATCAGGACTAGAGACACATGCATCCCAATGTTTATAGTCGCATTATCAACAATAGCCAAAATGTGGAAAAGCCCGGATGTCCACCAACAGATGAATATATAAAGAAGATATGGCACATATGATGGAATATTAGTCATCAAAAAGAGTGAAATCTTGCCATTTTCAACGATGTGGATGGCGCTTTACTTTCTGCTAAGTAAAATAAGTCAGTCAGAGAAAGCCCATACGATCCCACTGATATGTGGATTTCAGGAAGCAAAAAGATGAACATAGGGGAAAGAAAAAAAGAGAGAGAGAGAAGGAGACAAACTATAAAAGATTCCTAACTCTTCAAACTGAGGGTTGCTGGAGGGGAGGTGGGTGACTGGATGGACTAGATGGGGCATGGGGATTAAGGAGAGCACTTGTGATGAGCACTGGGTGTTGTATGAATGATGAAATAATGAATCACTGAGTCTTACCCCTGACACCAATATCACACTGTATGTTAACAACTAGAGTTTAAACAAAAAACTTTAAAAAGAGCCTCTGCAGATGACAGGCCTGAAGGAGAGAGAAGCCAAAATACAAGAGCAGACCACACACAGCACACACCAGACACTCTCTGAAGGGCCAGGCCCTGGACCTTCTTCTCCATAAAGCCATTACTCTCAGGAGCAGGAAACACAACTGGCTTTTCTAACGCAGGGAAAAAGGCAGAGGCTTAGACAAAATGCCAAGGTGGAGGAATTAATCCAAAATGACACAAGACAAGGCCACAGCCAGAGTTCTAAGTGAAACAGATATAAGTAACATGCCTGACGGTGATTTTAAAGCAAATTATGAAGACACTTGCTGAGCTTCAATTAAAATTAAGAGGCAAATTTATAGATTAGAACAAATATGTATGTTATCATTGTCAGAATATTTTTGTTGTTCAATAATGTGTGCTTTAAACTGAGTTGAGGTCTTTACTAACAAAAATAACAATTAAAAAAAAAAGGATGGGGATCCCTGGGTGGCGCAGCGGTTTGGCGCCCGCCTTTGGCCCAGGGCGCGATCCTGGAGACCCGGGATCGAATCCCACATCGGGCTCCCAGTGCATGGAGCCTGCTTCTCCCTCTGCCTATGTCTCGGCCTCTCTCTCTCTCTCTCTGTGACTATCATAAATAAATAAAAATTAAAAAATAAATAAATAAATAAAATAAAATAAAATAAAAAAGGAATTAGAGGCTTGGATCCATGACATCAGCAACAAAGAGGATACTTCGATGCTTTTCTAATTTTCATCATCTGCTCTTTCACTCTAGTCTGTTCCTCCTGGCTGTCTGAAACCATGAAACACTTTTTAAGGCCTAATTTAAAAATCCATCTCCCCCGTGAACTATTTCCAAATCTTTCAGTCTCTGGTAATCATTTGTCTCGACTGATTTTATAGTAAACACAAATTAATAAATCTCCTTTCTTAAACTACGCTTTGTCAAATTTTCAGAAATAGCAGACGTCAAACCAATGAATTGCTAAAGTAGTCATTGACAAAAGTTTATCGTGCACACATCAAAACAGTTTGCACACTGGGAGCACTCAAACCAGAATGTGGAATGAGGCTCAGGGGTAGACTGCTCTAAAGCAGCTTAGATATTTAGTAAGAAGCAGTGACTGTTCTGGTGATTGGTTACAGTATTATAGTTTTCTTAAATAATAGAAAATTGGTTAGCGGTTACCTCATATCAATACTGGGAAATAGTTTAAGTTTTGCTTAAGATTTACAGGGTTATAAGCAACAAATGGCCCAGGTCAGTTAGTCTTGCAAAATAAGCTAAAGGAAGTTCGTTTGTATGGTTACACTGTTTTGTCTGCTCAGGGAATTTTCAGCATCGGTCTAAGTTTGCTTTCTATTTTAATAATTTATACCACTTCATTTCATATTGCAATCACATTTGAGCTTTCTCTGAGTTCCACCTTCCTTTCTCCTGCACAATGATTTGAACCAGGTCAAATAACAAGGTTTTTTTGTGGTACTTTGTACTACCTGTGGTAGATGTTGGATAGAGCTCCTCCTTCTTAGGCAACACTCTGTTCCCAGCATTTTCTTTCCTACATAATTTCAGATTAAAATGGACCAAATCATGCACTTTTGCAATGAAGGCAGAGAAATTTTTTACCCCTGGAAGGTTTTGTTTGCTTTGATTGTTTATTTTTATGGCATCTAAACTGGCTGGAAAATTTGGAGCAAGAAAATGATGCGCTCATGACATTAATTCTCCTGTTCTAGTTTCTTATAAGGGAACAGACAGCTTCTATTATTACCACAAGGGATCCCTGGGTGGCGCAGCGGTTTGGCGCCTGCCTTTGGCCCAGGACACGATCCTGGAGACCCAGAATCGAATCCCACATCAGGCTCCCGGTGCATGGAGCCTGCTTCTCCCTCTGCCTGTGTCTCTGCCTCTCTCTCTCTCTCTCTGTGACTATCATAAATAAATAAAAATTAAAAAAAAAAATTAAAAAAAAAAATTTATTATTACCACAAAAGAAAACCTTATCCTCTCTATACTGCTTATGTTTCTGAAAGTCTTATCATACCTTACAACGTGGTAACTACAGTTAATAACACTGAATTGTTTATTTGAAAGTTGCTAAGAGCCTGTATCTTTAAAGTTCTCATCACAAAAAAAGAATTGTAACTATGTGTGGTGATGGATACTGGGGGAATGATTTTGCAGCATATACAAATATCAAATCAGGTTGTATATTTGAAACTAATATAATGGTTTATATTGATTATATCTTTGTGAAAAAATGAAATCAAACCCCAAACTGTGTTGGAACAGTGCTGTCATGGGAATATCTCACCAAGAGATATTATGAATAAAGTTTGACTTTAGGGTTAGCCCATCCATTGAACATATTAGATGCTCATTAAAAGTTTTCTGAATGAAAAAAAAAAAAAAGTTTTCTGAATGAAGGACAAAAAGATGCTGGAGTGTATTCCTACCCCAGCTGACCAACTTACCTATTCTGTTTGTTCAGGGGACAGATGTGAATGATGATTATGAAACTGGATTATTGAAAATACAATCATGCAAAGACTCCAAATGCAGCTGCTGATCTAGATGAAATTTCATTGCCAGACCAAATCATTATATCCCCTGGCAACTTATAGGCAGCAGTAAATGTGGAAAATCCTCTGTGTGTGTGTGTGTTTGCTAGCAAGGAATATAAGAAAAGCAAAATTAGGACTAGAAATATATCTGTACTCTTCTCGCACCAGGTTATATAAACTATTAGGCTTTTCTCTTATAGTCTAATCTGTAGTAACCTAAAACACTTATCAATTCAAAAGGATGTCATGTTTATCCATCACACGTATAAGGTAATAATTTGAATCTAGTGAATGAGAAGTATCAGCTGATCTAGAGACTTTGGTAAGGTGCATGCATGCCGAAGTTTGGCAAATGCAGCCCATGAAATTCAGGAGCCTGACACCTGGGTGAAATTCATGGATTATCCACTTCAGGAGGCATGTTGAAATATCCCTTTCAAGTTGAAGGTCAAATTTCTGTCTCTAGCTCCTCCTACTATTAAGAAAACGTATAACCTTCAATAGGCCTCTTTAAATTTGGGATGCCACATACATGATTTGGTTGTATTACGCATGCCCATTTACTAAGTATCCTGAAAAACTGTCAGTTTCGAGTGGGACCACGAATAAGTCTGCAAAAGTCCATCTGCCAAGAAAGCTGCTGTGCTGCTTGGACCATATGACCCAACAGATCCAATTTGCTTTAAGTGTCTGTGGCTGACAGAAATGTTGCATGGAACATTTTGTAGGCTGGTATAAATGATTCACAGAACAGGGCTTTGGAATTTTGAACCAAAACTATGACAGTGTCTACATATACTTTACCTTATGAGAAACCAATTCTTTTTTGCGACTGTGCCATAGTAAAACAGGGCAACCAATTTCAGGAAGCCTGAGATGCCCATCATGAACTGGTTTTATCTTAAGGAAACCAGTTGCAACTAATAAAGGACAAGAGTACAAAAATTGAGATTTGCAAAGTTCTATACAGGATGGAGGCTAAATCATGCAAATACTTTTATTTACTTAAAGAAAAATAATTTGTGTAATAAAATGCATATGAATAGGTCTTAGGGAACTTACAAGAATTTCGAACGGGAGTAAAATGTTTTTGGAGCAGGACAAGCACCCAACAGAGGACAAACAAAGACAAAGGAAGAAGGAAGTAGGAGATGCCTTAGTAGTAGCAGCAGTCTCTATCCCCTGGGACCCCAGCTCTGAACTGTGTGCCTTCCCAATAACACTTGGTGACTTGGTGCCCCCAACCTCTACAAAAAAAAAAAAAAAAAAAAAAAAAAGAACTTTTTTTTTTACAAATGGTTTTCTTTTTTTCTTTTAATATTAAATTGTATTTTTTTTAATTTATTTATGATAGTCACACACACAGAGAGAGAGAGAGAGGCAGAGACACAGGCAGAGGGAGAAGCAGGCTCCATGCACCGGGAGCCCCACGTGGGATTCGATCCCAGGTCTCCAGGATCGCGCCCTGGGCCAAAGGCAGGCGCTAAACTGCTGCGCCACCCAGGGATCCCAACTTTTTTTTTTTTTTTTTTTAATGACTTGACAAGTGACAAATGGTCTGAATTGAAATAATAAATAGAAGTTGACTTTCATCTAAAGGGACTTCTATTTATCCTCTAGCATTTGGGAAGCCTAGAACTTGGGGTAACTTGGAATAAGAAAAATGTGGAAACAAAAGGGCTATGATAGGCTACAGGTGATAATTGGATTTTAGGAATATAATCATGGCAGAGATTCCATATTTAAGTAATTTGCTGTTTTGTGTTTGGTTAATGATTTCCCCCCTTTTGCCCAAATCTTAAGTAATTGCTTATGCATACAACCACAGTTGTATTGACTATTTGGAGAGTAATGCAAAAGTCACTTTTTGACATAGTTGTAGAATGTCACCAGTTGTAAACAATAAACTGGTGATTTCAGATTGAGCTAGAAAAATAATTTCTGAATGAGAATAGAATTCCCTTGGAAGTTTAAAAATGCATATTCATAGTTAATAACAGCAAAAGCAATAGCGGTAGCAGCCATAATATAAATGATGATAATAATTGCCATCATTAATGAACGTTTTATCTAATCCAGGTTGTTGAAATACTTTACCTGGATTATCATTTAATTGCCACTATAATATATGAGGTAAGAACTGTTCTTCCCTCTGTTTTCAGTGATGAATTTGAGTCACCGAAAGATCAAGAGACTTGCCAAATATCAAACTTCTTATAAATGGAAGTCACAGGATGTCAGAGTAGGTTGACTTGGCTCATAAAAACTACACCACACACTCTCCATTCACAGAACAGTGGGAGGGTAAGATTTAGCATTTGAGCTACATGTTATCTGACCGTAATTCTAGAACACTGAGTTTCTTTGGGTTATGCATGTTGGAATTTAGTTTGTACTTATTTCCTGACTTTTATTAAGTAAGGTTATTTTCCATTTTATTTATGGGAGACATAATTGTGTCATAAAATGAATATCACTAGGAATACATTTCTCACACTGTCAACTCATTGCAAAGTCATGTGCTTATGACTGATTATAACTGAACAAGTACTATTATGTAAACAGATAAGTTTCATCCTCTCTAAGACTGGTGATTTAGGAAATACTTCTCATGATAAGTTAAGAAGACTGTAGAAATATCACTTCACCATAAATGAAAACAAAAGAATCAATTTGTTACACAGAAAATGGGTAATGTGGAAATTGGATTCTGTGACAACTCATTGAACAAACAATCATGAGCAACCACAATAAAATGTAATTTCCTTTATCTTAAATTCTTTAAAGTTAGCAGTTAAAGCTGGATTCTCATATGTGCCATTCCATATAGTTTATCTTTCAAGCAGATAATTTTATGTGTCAAAGATCTATAGCAAGGATAATTCATGAGCTGAGATTTTAGGGGTGAAAAAAATCAGTGGAAGATTGCACTCCTGTTTCTTTGCTTCTAACTCGTAAGTGCACAATGCTAAATTTTTTTTTCCAGTTTTGTGTGAGTTCATGTAGCAGCGGGAAAGCATAATATAATCAAGACAGCAGGGAGCTTCTCTCTACAACTAGAATGAATTTACATTTGTCCATTATGTAAATTCTTCACCATTTTCCTATTTGCTATTTGAGGAAGTGGCTGGTTGAATTTCTATGTGCACTTATGAGAATGTTTTCAAAATCTTTATGCAATGATATAATAATAGTAATTTTTCATTAATATTAAGAAAAGTGACTGGTGTATTTCTTTCAGAAATAACAAATCAAACATATTTGTTGCTATATTCCCTTATTTATCTTGTACATGATTTAGCTTGCAAAACTAAGACTGTTAGCAGATTTATTACATAACCTGAATTAGTCATGATTATAGCTTCAGAGTTGGTGGACATTAAATATTTTTCTAATAATTAGTAAGTTTTCAAAGTTTTTCGCTTAAAAAGGAACCAATACTATTTATTAAATAAAAATAAAACTAAAATAAAAATATGATTTTTATCTGCAGACATATCTTTTATCAACAGCTTCTAGAAATTAATCAAATGCAAAGTTCCCAGATTTTGCAGTTTTTGAATTATGTCTCTCTAGTTCTCTTTTCTTGTATTATAAATATAGTTGGATGAATTTTGCTGTAAGTATGAGAAACATTTTCAACCCCAGAAGTTAAAGTGCAATTTAAACGGAATGCCTTTTTATGTATTTTATTTAATCGCCAACTTTACTTTTGACTCAATGAATGCCATATATTTTTTATTCCTGAAATTTAGTTCACTTTATAGCAGCTGCACAAATAGTCACTCACTCAGTCACTGCAATTAATAACAGATGGCAGGCAAGTAGTAAAAGTGTTCAAACCATTTATTTTCTTTAGTGCAGACTCTTGGGGCAGTTTGCTATGGCACAGGTTTCTCACTAGTAAGCAAGTTTCTGTTGAGTCGTGTGTGACTTTTTTTTCTGAGAGTCTCAGCCACAAAATAGTCTAAGCTCATGACTCCATTGTTCTCACCGAATGCTTCTCCCAAATTGCTCCTCTACGTTCGTGCCTTCGCCTATCACCTTCAAGATTAACAACCCCTCATACTTGTTTCTCTAGTTATGTATTCACAACAGCTTTCAAAATATTTGCACTTTAATTTTCTCCCAACCAGACAAATTTAAGTCATTAAACAAAAGTTATCTTCCTACACTGCTCTTGTGCCTCTTTTTTCCTTAGACTCTTCTCTTGCATCTGTAGATCGTGTCCAGTATCCTCTCTTCCCAGACTTGAAGGCTTCAATTCCTTCTGGCAGTGGCCATTTCTAGTTCCTTCAAACGGTCTACTCTGAGTGTGTGTGTCAGCTTTCATTTGTTTTACAAAATGCCATCATTTCATAGAATCTTTGTAATCTGGCTAAATCCCTTAGCCATCTCAGACTTCCATAACTGACAGGACATGTTCTATTCAGTCATGCTTACCTCTTAGCTCTTCAAACCAATATCTTTAGTTAAGTCATCTTCACTATTTGTCCCCTTGTACCATCCTCTACACACACACATACACGTATTTTACTCATATTGGCAACTGGGCTTTCCCCATTTTATGTCTCATACGGGAAACTCTGAGATGGTCAACTAATTTAAACCCTATATTTTACTCTAACGGCTACCTCAGAACTTTTTTTTACAGATTCCGAATTGTTTATGCTTAAATATTCCAACATTTTGATAGTCTCTTTTTACAACCTTGACCACTATGTGATGTGTGATGACCTAGAATTTAAGGGGAAGATTTAAAGAGTTATTTATTTATTGGAGGGAGCATGTGAGTGCAGGGAGGAGCAGAGGGAGAGAGAGGGAGAGAAAATCTTCAAGCAGAATTCCTGTTGAGTCGGGACTCCGACCCAGGGCTAGATCCCAGGATACTGACATGATGACCTGAGCTGACACCAGGAGTTGGATGCTTAATCAACTGAGCCACCCAGGTGCCCCTTGAGGGAAATTTTTAGGAGGAAATTTCATGGGAGTGTAGATGTTCTCTTTCACTCCAATCTTAATTAAATATGTTGGCATTATTTTAACACGATGACATTTAAAAAAAATCATTTCCTTTTTTGTAAATCAGTTAAATATAATAGTAGAGGTTATAAAAAACAATTATGATGTAATGATAGAAATTTCAGGATTTCTGTGGGGACCAGATGCAAAATTCAGAAAAGGAAAATGTAATTCTGGAGAGGAAATATGAAGGAAATTTTGTAGAAATTCTCTGAGTTTAAATATAACATTTAGTAGGTTTTATTCTGCTTAAAAATGATCCAAACATGGTGTAAAGTAAAACTCTTTAAATTTTTGATATTTTAAATTTGTGAATGCACTGCCCACTCCCGTTTTTGTTTAATTAACCATTTTTTTAAAGACATGGGCAGGGTACAGGCATTATTTCTTGCACAATTTTGCCTTCATGCCATTATATTTAACAATTGAATGATTGAAAGCTATGACATAATCAAGTATAAAAAACGAAGTAGAGACTGCAAGCTTGGCTGTCAAGAACATCGCTTTTCGGGTGGAATACAGGTTGAATAAGACAGGAAAGGGGCTGATGGATAGAACTTTTGTTAGACTGAAATTCTCTAGAGATGATGTCTGAGAGAGATTTATTTGCATGAGATGTATTGAATAGTTCCCTTAGTAACAACTGCCATTAAGTGACAGAAATAGTGAGGGTTTGAAGCTTGATGTTAGTTGAAAGAGAGGATTCATTCAATCCTATGAGAAGCTCTAGAGTTTGGTTGGCCAAACAGACTATAAACTTAAGTGAAAATTTGTGGTAATGACATAGATAATGCTGAAAAAAAAAAAAAAGACTGATAAAGAATGGTAAATGATTATAAAACTAATTAACAAGAAAAAATGAAAAATTACAAGTATGAAAAATAAATTAAAAAGCATAAATGGTAAATCTCTGTAGAGTATAATGGACAATACCTGATTTAACTTTGTGCATTGCAGGTTTGGGTATCTTCCTCTAATAAAAAGCTTCACATAATAAAAAAAGTCATACCGACTTACACTTTCAGGTTGTAAGTCTTCTAGATAACTATCAAGATAAATGGAGACATTTTTAAAAGAATTGACCTAAAATTTCTGAAACCTAGGTTTAGGAATAGTAAAATAAAAGTTGGGTTCTGATAAACCCAATGTATCACCAGGATATTTAAGAAATAAAAAAAAAAATCAGTCACTGTAGTCATAAATTAAATTAACCAATATTAGAGACTAGATTTAACCATCAGTTTTTCTATATCAAGAGGAAAGTGATTGTCAACTAATATAGGAAGATGAACAAGCAACAACAATGACATAACGCATGCTATCTGAGCTCTCAGTATTTGCGAATTTATTTGATGCACCAAACACTCAATGAAATGGATGCTGGGGTAAGAAAATGGTGCTGGAGCTGAGAGTTACAATACTCTGCTGGTAAATGAAATTGTTCTCCTCTTACTTATCTAAGAATCATTCAGTTTCTCTAAGGAAATACATATGTTTGCTGTTGTTAGCCTTTGTAGGAGGAGGATGAGGTGTCAATTTTGAAGGAAATGAAAAAAATAAAAAATGAAAAACAAAAATTGAGAAAAACTCACTCCAGAACTAATTTTTAAAATTTCCTGAGAAAAATAATCTACATTGTCAGAACTCAGGATAATAATTCCCTTTGGGAGTAAGGATGGAGGAGACCCCTAGACTAAGATGTTTAACAAAATCAGTACACTTCTAAACAGTTGCATCTTTTTTTTAATGCTGCAAGCTTGAAATATTTTTAAATGATTCCAGTAAATTATGAAATAGCACAAAAAATAACTACAAAACCTAATGATGATATTTAACATCTGTATTTGGATCCTGCAGTAGAAAAGATCCTAAATAATCCACCCAAGATTCCTGCTCCCTGGTGTAACGGACTTCTATCATCTTCCCTGGAGCATGAATGCAGTCTGTGAACAGGGCAGGACATCACTGCTGTGATTAGTTTATCATTAAATCCACTGTGTTAATCAAAAGGGAGATTATCCTGGTGGGACTGTTAAGTAAGCCTTTCAAGGAAGGTGAAGAAGCCTCAGAGATGAGAGAACACAAAGTTGTTCCATGCATTCCATGAATAGTCCTATTATAGAAAGAAGTTTAAGGAAACCTATATCGAGTTCATGGATTATAGGTTTTGCATTTTCTATTTTTATCTATTATTATATATAAATTATCTAATTTTATTAATTTCAACTATTGCCTTTCTTCTTTCTATTGCCTTTGGATTTAAAGGGAAAAGTTTAGGACATTGTCTTGATCTCTTTTTTTTCGCTCAGTAAAGTACTCAAAGTCACACATCACAAGCTTGCTTTAGCAGTACTAAAAACATTTTGATCTAATGTATTTTTATTTTTAACCAGTTAACATATTTTCTATTTTCCTTATGAATTTTTTTCCTAAGTATTATTTACATGTGAATCATTTCGTTTCTATACATTTGAATATTTTTTATATGTTCTTTTTTTGTCAAAGTCTTATATTTTAGCTCTTACATTTAGGTTAGTGATCAGTTCTGAGTTAATTTTAGTGTCTGGTATGAAGAAGTGGTCCAGCCACACCTATTGCTTGTGAATATCCTGTTGTTTTCATACTTTTTATTGAGAAGACTATTCTTCCCTTATTGAGTTATTTAGGAAGACTTATCAAACATGAATTGACCATGAATGTAAAGATTTGTTTCTGGACTGTCAATTCTATTCCACTGATCTATATGTATATCTTTATGACAGAACCACACAACCTAGATTATTGTCGCTTTGGTTTAAGTTCTGAAATCAGAAAGTATGAATCCTTAAGCATTGATATTCTTTTTTTAAAGATTGTCTTTTGAGTGGCTCTTGCATTTCATAGAAATTTAGAATCACCTTGTCAATTTCTGAAAAAAAAAAAAAAACTAGCTTGGATACTGATAGGGATTGCACTGAATCTACAAATTAATTTGAGTTCGGTCATATAACAATAAACATGGGATGCCCATGAACATGGGATTTTAAAATATTTGTTTACAACTTTTAAAATTTATTTCAACATTTTCCAGTTTTTTTCTTGCATTTTTTCATATTTGTTTTGAATGATTTAATTATTTTTTCATTCTATTGTGAATATGTTTGTTCTTAATCTAGGCCATATGGCATTCATTCTTACACCATGAACTTTGATATAAGCTGTGAATTATTCATAGGTTTTCTTTTTTTTATTATTCATAGGTTTTATTTAACAAGTTGAGTAATTTTGCTTTTATTCCTAGACTTTGGAGTACTTTTATCATAAAAGTGTATTGAATGTTAGCACATGCTTTTTCTGTATCTATTGAGATGATCTTGTGCCCTGTGTGCCACATAACTCATTAGTCTATTATGTTACATTGATAATTTTCATAGATAAAATTGACCATTCTTTGGAAGAAGCCTAGTTGGTCATGTATAATATTTTCATATATTATTGAATTCATTTTGTTAGTAATTTTTGAAGATTATTTGTCTATATTTAATAGAAATATTGGTCTGTAAATTATTCTTATAATATCCTCATACTAGAAAGAAATAACCACCTGTTTTGTTTCTATGACAAGAACATCTTTTTTTTCACACTAATTCATGAACTCATCTGTTTTGATCATAATATAAGCAGAAATAATATAAATTTATATTAATGTAGGAAAATTAATCATCATTGTCCATTCTTTTGAGTGGAAGAGAAGCATGTAATCTCTATATGAAAATGAACATTTAGAAGGAAAATTACTGTCTTTATTTTATGGTGCTTTTAAAAAAGATTTTTCACCTTTAGTGTTGTTATTTTAGATCCAATAAATTTGAAATGTATATGTAGGGTAGTGTTTATATCTCATATGTGCTTGGCCATAAACATTATCTAAATTATGCAAGTTTTTTACATTAGGGCATTATTTCCTAGCCTCTCAACTAAGATTTATAAATAATTGATTCTGGCACTTTGTACATTGTAATACAAATAAGCATCGGGTGCAATATCAAACTCTTACCATAACTGATCATTAACACTCAGGAATGTTTTATGTTGGAGGAAAAAAAAAAAAGTTGACTATCATTGAATGGAAAACAGAAACATGATTATACTTAGAAAATAAAGGCAGTAAATGGTTCATTTGCTCTCTTTCCATTTGCAGGATTGTAATAAAAGTGCCAACTAGATTGATATTTAGGCAAACAGTACATTGCAATAAAGTTAAGATTACTAGAGGAGATGTATTAATACACAACATTCTTCTTTGAGTCTGCTTTTCTATTTCAATTTCAAGAGTACTTCGGTGTTTTAATTTCAGTTATAGAATACTCATTTAGCTCCCGATTCAAAGAGAACTCTCTTTTCTATAAAATAAATGTTAACACTTCTAAGTTATTTCATTTTACCATGCTTTCTTAGATTTTAATCTTAATATTAAAAATCATATTTGAAAGAAGTTACAGTCTTGTATATCATACAAAGTACTGAATGCCTTCCTGTTTACACATTATTAAGCTGCTGTAGCAGCAGCTGCATAGGATTTAGCACAACATATGGTGTTGATTCTTTCTCTTTTTTAATGAAAATCTGATTTATAAATCTCTTGCAACAAACTAGTGATGAGATGTTTAGCAAAGCTCTAACACATATTACTTGATATTTAAAAATGCCACTTTTTTTTTCTTGTGAGCAAAAGGGTGACAGGATTATGGAGGTATGTTAAAAGACAAGAGGAAATAAAACGGAGTAAAAATGAGAAAAATGTAAAATTACAAGGTTAATATCTTATATAGTTAATACCTCCTATGAGTTTCACAAAACAATAAATTTAGTTTTATAGGTTAAATAATTATTTAAATAGTAATTTTAGATTTTTTTCTGAAAATTTAAAAGCAATAGGATATGATTGATTTTTGTGTGTCTTATTGATGAAAAGTAGAAAGGTAGTACAGAAGCTAAAGAAAAACTATGCTATTTCAGGATGTGTAAGAATATTATGTAAGATATTTCAAATACATGTTTTTAACAGTAGCTATGCAACCTTGTAAAATATAGAAAAATTATGTTATCATTAAAATAAAATGAAAAATGTTGTACAGACTCTGGGGCATACATATTCCAAGAAGGAAAACTTGATGAAACTCGCTTTTCTTACTCATCAAATCTTATTTTTTTCTATTCCTGTGGCATTTATTCTTTCTACAAATTAACCAATGACTTCATGTGGTTCCAATTCCTCCATCTCATGTAAGGTATGATTCTAAGTAGCTCCATCTTTAACTAAAATAGTTCCCATAGGACCAATACTTCAAGTTTCCCTGCTATGGTGCCTGGAATCTTTCCACTTAAAAAGGACGACTTCAAAGATATCACAATGAAAATATATATTATCAATAGAAGATCTAATAAAGGAGGAAACCATCTTTACCTATAAAGTAGTATAATGCAGGTGTTTTAAGGAATAATAGAGTTTCCTTACATGTTCATATATGCAGAGAAGCTTGATTCCCCATCTAATAAGTTTTAAACCTCAATTACTCTCACAAAATTGATGTTTTTTGTTACCAAAGATACTATCATAATCTATCTATACAGCAGTCCTTCTCAAAAAGCAGCACTTCCATCATCACCAATGGTAGTATATTATTTTTCAATGTCGCTTGTAGATTATAGATTAGGAATTAATGAATAAATAAATAAAAATCTTAAAAAAAAAAAAAAGGGGGATCCCTGGGTGGCGCAGCGGTTTGGCGCCTGCCTTTGGCCCAGGGCGCGATCCTGGAGACCGGGGATCGAATCCCACGTCGGGCCCCCGGTGCATGGAGCCTGCTTCTCCCTCTGCCTGTGTCTCTGCCTCTCTCTCTCTCTCTGTGACTATCATGAATAAATAAATAAAAATCTTTAAAAAAAAAAAAAGATTAGGAATTAATGTGTCTCTTCAAATCCATTTATTAATGCAAGCATTCACATGTTCTTGCAGTCTGAGCTCGAGAATAATGGGAATGACAGGTTTTTTTTTTAAGCTATTTTTTTTAACCTTTCAGGTTCCACTTCTTTATTCAAAGTAAGTCTCCATCCCACAATTCTTGCTAAAGAAGAACTTCCATGTCCTGGAAGAACTTTCCTCACCCTAATTTGGATGTGTCAAAACATGTCTGAACATTAGAGCGAGCATCAATTGGTCACAGGCTGGTAACTCCACTATATATAAGAATACTCAGATCAGGACACCTGAGTGGCTCAGTGGTTGAGCATCTGCCTTTGGCTCAGGGTGTGGTTCCAGGGTCCTGGGATCGAGTCCCACATCAGGATCCCCGCAGGGAGCCTCCTTTCTCCCTCTGCCTGTGTCTCTGTCTCTCTGTGTGTCTCTCATGAATAAATAAATAAAATCTTAAAAAAAAAACTTAAATCAATATCAGACTTGTAAGAAATAAAACATTTAGAGCTAGCAAAGATATTTGAAAAAAAGAAATATAGTAACTGATATCTATTATTAAGTAGTGTATTTTTATTTATTTACAATAAATAACACAGATCTTATTAAGCCAGCGAATACAGCTTATAAAATATTTATAGGTATTTCCAATGGAATTCATGGTATTTAGAAATGGCCAGGCATTATCATTGTTCTGGTTATCATTACCCTTATACCCATCATCACTGAGCACAAATAATTTATGGTTGTCTGTTGACCTGTATACAAAAGGAAATGGCATCAACAGAGAGGAAATTAATGAAATATTAAATTAAATCTTGACAGTAGGCTCTCAGAGATGGCAAAGAAATTCTGTTTATAATACAAAACCAACATATTTAACATATTTTCTCACTTATAGTATCTATTATCTAATCACATGAGACACCTGCCCCAAAGTTTCTATTCTCTCAACTCTTACTCTCAACTCCTAGAAAACATGATTTCTGCAACTCAGGCTGGTGAGTACATCTATGTCCTTTCCTCCTCCCTCCCCACACACAGTGTTTTGGAGGCTTTATATTTTAGTGTAGCTGTCTATAATTCTAGAATGATTTGAAATAGTCAGTTTTTTTTTTTAATTTCATTTTAGTGCATCCCAAGAGACTGACATTGATCAGACACAGAGAATCTGTCTTTTAAATCAAAGACTAAGTAAAAGTCTGTGAATGCTTATGTGTGAATATGGTTGTGTTTGCCCCTGACATAGTTGCTGTCAATATTACTTTTCTTTTGCCATACCTTTGCACTGAATTTAACCTGTTGCATTAAAGAACACTATTAGGTATTCCAGGTAGCATAGATTCTAAAGACCTCTTAACAAGCACCTCTGAGGAGCTAGCTCTTGGAACTGTCCTCGTATTTATACTGCTGAGGCAAGACTCTTTTGATAAATAAGATGCTATTCATTTTATAAATCACTTGATTTCTTAAACTGGAGGAAGCAGTACATACCCTTAATTACAGAAGTTGAGAACGCTTGGGGAGAGAGAGATGTGAAGTTCTTTTAATTTATTGCAGTACTGGAAGAGTGCTTTACCTGGATATGCCATTTGTTTAGTCTCAGTGGCTATCCTAGGTGTTAAAGCTCTTGCTTCGGTGTCTGTGACACTGGCCTCCAATTTTACTCCTTATTGACAGCTGAGTCCTCTCCACTTAGATCTAGATTCCAAGGCCAGGCCAGTCTGGATGGGGCTTCTCTCATTGGATATGAAAATGATCATGGTTATTATAAAGTGGTGGATTTAATTGAGTATACAAGAAGACACCACTTGTAGAACTGAGTGGTCACAGTTCAGGATCTGTGGTAGAAAGATACCCAGTAGCCATGCAGATTGTAGTAAGTGGAGTAACTGGCTGGTGTACAGGATTTTGGTTCTAGAAAGCTGTAAAACTTAAGAGTAAGTGCAGTAGGCCATGGCTTGCTTCTTCATATTCTCCAGTCACAGTGGTGGTGTGCAGATCAACTGGGTTGGAGTTGAAAAACATAAATGAAGCAAGAAGACATGATTAAGAAAATGAACAAATAAAGAAGCATCTGAATCAACAATAAAATCAAAGAAGCAATGGATCTTATCAAACAGAACATTGTGAAATCCAGTGGAATTGCAGGAGGCTATTTGCTAGATTTGCATTGCAAGGACATGGATGTTCTGTCATAGTGGATTCATTTGTGCGAAGAGAAAAAATGGTGACCAGGGGATGTCTCAACAATACAAGCCACCAGATTATCCAGGGGGAGGAGAAACAAGCTGGACAAAATCAACTCAAAACTCAGTGTTTTGCCCTTTGAAGCTTTGCAAACTAGTATCTGCTGTCAGACAACCTACATATGTGCACAATAGTATTCCTGAGCGAAACATGGCTTTCATCATTTTTTTAAAAAATTGCATCTGTTTAGAAATTAGCCTATAAAACACTGTCATTCGACGAAGAAATGGAAAAATAAAAAATTTATTGGATTGATTCTCCAATGAAATACTACTCTCTTTTTAGGTTTTTTTTGTTGTTGTTGTTGTTGTTGTTGTTTGTTTGTTTGTTTTTTAAAGAGGGAGAGACAGAGTGAGAGCATGCCCTTGGGTAGGGGCAGAGGGAGACAGAGAATCTTATTCCACATCCAAGGTAGACCCTCGACACAGGGCTCAATTTCATGCCAAAATCAAGAGTCAGACCCTTAACCAACTGAGACTCTTGGGTGCCTCTACCCTATTTTCCTTTAAAGATGTTCTTTGTTGTTTTTTATAATATAGTGCTAACAATTAAAATTTTGTATTATAGCTCCACTATTATAGCTGCTACACTTTTTAAAAAAAATATTTGCAATAAACCAAAGAACTATAATGCCCTTTTGCTGGAGGTCTTAGAAATGATAGAATTATTAAAGGCATTAAATGGATTCTACTGACGTAAACTAATAGTAATTGGGGAAAAATTAGTACCTTTCCAAATTCTCCAAGTGAATGTATCCCCATTAATATACTTTTAAAACGTAATGTGTACATAGTGACATAGTTGGTCTTTATGATATGATTAATCCGGCGTGTATCTCTCAAAGCTTCACATTCTATCTCTCCCCCAAGACCAGAATGTAGTGTTGTGCTGTGTGCTCTGCTTCTCAGCATAGAAAATATTGGCAAAGAACAAGCAAGGTGGCTATACTTCTGATTGTTTTACTTTTTTAATTTATTATTGAAGTATAAGTGATATACAATATTATATTAGTTTCAATTGTACAGCACAGTGATTCAGCAATTCTCTGCTCTATGCACTACTCAGTGCACACCACAATGAGGGCAGTCACCATACAACATTATTACAGTATTACTGACTATATTCCCTATGCTGTACTTTTTATCTCCATGACTTATTTTATAACTGGGAAGTACGTACTTCTTAATCCTCTTCAACTCTTTTGCCCATCCTCCCACCTATTTGTTCTCTGCATTTAAAAATCTGGTTTTTGTTTGCTTATTTGTTAGTTTTGTTTTTTAGATTCCACAGATAAGTAAAGTCATATGGTATTTTTATTTTTCTGTCTGATTTATTTCACTTAGCATAATACCTTCTAGATTTATCCATGTTGCTGCAAATGGCAAAATCTCATTTTTTAAAAAATGGCCAAGTAACATTCCAGTGTGTAGTGTTGTGTGTCTGTGTGTGTGTATGTGTGCATGTGTGTATCTCACATCTTTATCCATTCACCTACGGATGGACACTTGGTCGGTTCCATATGTTGCCTATTGTAAATAATGTTACGATAAACATAGTGGATATATTCTTTTCAAATTTTAGGTAAGTAAGTAAGTACGGTAAAATAGTATTTTAATTTTTAATTTTTTGAGGGACTTCCCTACTGTTTTCCACAGTTGTGGCACAAATTTACACTTTTATCAACAGTGCACAGGAGTTCCTTTTTCTCCACATGCTCGCCAACATTTATTATTTCTTGTCTCTGTAATACTAGCCATTCTAACAGGTGTGAGGTGATATCTCATTGTGGTTCTGATTTGCATTTCTCTGATGATGAGAGATTAAGCATCTTTTCATGTGTCTGTTGGCCATCTGTATGCCGTCTCTGGAAAAAAAAAATCTATTCAGGTTCTCTGCCCACTTGCAATTGGATTACTTGTTTTTTGGTGTTGAGTTGTATAAGTTTTTTGTGTATTTTGTATATTAACCCCTTATCAGATACATCATTTTTGTTTTGTTGATGGTTTCCTTTGCCGTGAGAAGCTTTCTATTTTGATGTAATCCCAATAGTTTATATTTGCTTTTGTTTCCTTTTCCAGAGGAGACATATCCATAAATATGTTGCTAAGGTCCAAGTACAAGAGATTACTGCCTATGCTTTCCTTTAGGAGTTTTATGGTTTTAGGTCCTGCACTTAGATATTTAATCCATTTTGGGTTACTTTTGTGTATGGTGTAAAAGAAAGTGGCCCAGTTTCATTCTTTTGCATGTAGCTGTCCAGTTGTTTCAACACCATATATTGAAAAGACGGTCTCTTCCCAGTTGTATATCCTTACCTCCTTTGTCATAGATTGACCATATAGGTATGGTTTTATTTCTGGACTATCTATCCTGTTCTATTGATCTATGTGTTCATTTTTGTGCCAGTACCATACTGTTTTGATTACTACAGCTTTATAGTATATCCTGAAATCTGGGAAGATAGATGTCCTTTTAATCTATTCTGAACTACCATTTATTCTTGAAGGAGAATCTTTTAAAGAACTGCTTGCTTTGGTTTTAAATGGATTGTAATGAACTCTGAATGTAGACAACTGGATTTTACAGTTACATAATGGTTTTACAGTTGCATAATGGTTTCCTCAACTGAAAGATGCCTAATTTTAGTTTTTCTGTTTTCATTCGTTTTACTAAGAATGTTTTATAAATTATAAGCCTGAAATCAATCATACTTATGTGTATATGTTAATAAGAGTAATCATTTCTAGGTCAATCATATGCCATAATGTATACAGATGTTTTGAGTACTGAATTTATGGAAAATATATCTATCTCCATTAACTGCTAGTAACACATTTGAATATGTGAAGACACTCCTGAAAATTTATGTAGAAAAAAAATCATATCAGATAGCTCACAGATTAGATTGTACAGATATTGAGGACATTAATAATCATTCATTAAAAACAATCCTATGCAAATATAATAGTAATAGGAAGTCAGTTTTAAGTCAATCTTTTGTGAGAAAAAGTTAAGAGCATATAGGGTATACCTAAGAGATATCAAGGGTATAGTTTAATATATTAAAGTGAGTGTGCTAATTAAGGATATCATGCCACACTAGCAATTCAGAAATTTTAACAATTAAGGTCAAAGTTATTATGATTATTTTGCAGTGCCAGCCTGGGAATACACTAGGAAGTGTATCCCCACTTCCTTGAGGATAAATGTCACCAGATAAATAGTTAAATATATTGATTACCAGGCATCTGCTCCAAGAAGTCCTCATTCAGTAAGTTATGTTGAGACATAATTATCTATAGTTTACTGAGCACCCCGTGAGACTTATCAGGCAAACTTGAAAATCACCAAGGCTAGAGAAGGACCATGACCTTGACGTATTCTCAGTCTTAAAATCTTCCTCATTTGTACTCAGTTTGTGAAGCAGGTTACCACTGTTACATTTTTGAACCATTTTATCAGCCCTTGATCACCTGGTCTATCTGTGACTGACAGCTCTGTGAGCTATTTGGTATATATATACCAAATAGCTTATATATATATTCCTTATAGTCTTTACTTGGATTTAAGAATACACATGTATTCTCAAACTTAATGTGCATAACGGCCACTTGGACAAATCAAAATCCAAATTCATGACCCACCACATAAACACATAAATTCTGATTCATTTGGTGGGACCTGGTGGGACTTAGGAATTCACATTTGAAAGAAGCGTTCCTGCCAATGCTGATTAAAGTGTTGTAAGGATTGCATATAGAGAAATCATGCTGTAGACAACTTATAAAATCACTGTAAATACTGGGAACTGCATCATACTAAAATACCTCCCTAAATCTAAGAAAACATGATGGAATTTTCTCTGTATTTGGGGGGTCCTATCAGCTGCCAACTTATCTGAATTTACTATAAGTGACGTACTTGAATGTCATAGGGCACTATCTTTATTAATTGGAATTATTTTGAGATTCAATCTATTAAAAAAGAGCTCTAGGAAAGAACTGGTAGGTGAATTGATTAAAACAAAATTTGTGGGGGTTTTTGTGACTTACCTGAACTTTTTTCTTAATATTCAAGCTAAAAAGATAAAATTTGCAACTGCAATTATGCTCTTTACCTATGTATCAGAAACTCCGCAAAGAGACTGAGATTGCTTCCTTACAGGAAATCTTGAAATTCTGGAATTCACATTTTTAGCAGGTAAGATATAACTTTCATCATTATGCATAACAAGATAGGGCTTTTAATTTATTTGAAAATTTAAATGTTTCTGATCCTTTTTGCAATGTTATGTACATGTTTTAGGACAGTTGAATTACTCTGCTTTTCACTAATGATCTGAGTGAAATTTTCCATGAATGTGTTATAATATTTCTGAATCTCATTAAATATTTGCAGGATATTATTTTGGAACCATCTATCTTAATTGTCATGATCTGGAAAAACACTGAATACATTTAAGCTGGTCTAATTTGCATTTTGATGTATTTTAAGTGTTTAATCTCAGATATCAAGGTTGATCAACATTTGAACATGTCTGATTTGCAGAAGAATGAAGCTGTCAGTCTTATAGTGATTAAAATAATGAATAAAAATATATTAACCATGTGAACTGTGGATTTCTTTATTGGTACATTAGTATTATAAATTAGGTAAAATTTGTCAGTGTGATCAATTTCAGGTTTTTTAATTTCAGAAAATGTAGTCCAATGTAATGAAGAATAATAACACTGGCTTTTTCATAGAATTATTACTATAATGCAATCAACAAAGTATATTAACAATTTGAATGAGCAATGCTTTGTGGTGTGTGTGCATGTATATATATGTATGCACATACACATACAGCTTTGATTATAATATCAGTGTTTTAAATATGGCTGATTTTGTGTGAGCCAGTTTTGATTTATTTTTTGATCAGAGAGCATTAATTCTACTATGCCACTGATCATCTATATCTGATTTCCAAAATAATTGTTTTAAACAGAAGTCATGTTATTTCTCCAGGCTTGTTTTCCTCATCAATATTGTGTAAAAAAAGTACCTTTATGAAGAAAAAGAGAAAACCTGAATCTTAATTTAGAGGAATGTCTTTACATCTTCATCCTTGACAACAAAAGGGCAGACATTTTAAAGCTTGGGCTTTTTATATGATTGAGGTTAGTAAGTATAGAACCAAGAACTTTATCTTCACTTGCCTGAAAACATCAAACTTGATATAATTTTTCAAGAACAAAGTTTATATATTATATCCTAAGTTACATTTCACATCTCACTGCCACAGTCACATGCTTTCTCTCTCTCTCTCTTTTAAGAAAGGAAAGTAAGCCTTTCTGTTGTGAATATTATTTTTATCTTATATGCTTTTATAATTGTTTTTAATATCAAAGAATTAATACATTTATAACAATAATGTTTTAAAAACAGAGAAGATTACAATTTGTGAGAACTTAAAGACATGGTTCTATTCATTTATAAAATTATAAAATTGAAAATTATAAAATTTAAAAGTAATAGTTCTTGTATTTATTAAAGTGTGGTATGAACAGTATTTGAAAAAGAGTCATAGACTTGTGTTCCATCTAGTATCACAGAATATAACTGATAGCTATGGTTTCAGCCCTAGGAAATCATTTTAGATACTTATTTGTCCAGGGGATTAGTTAAACAAATGTCCCTAACCAATTTAAATTTGTCATCTCAATTGAAGACAGGTCTCAAGAAAGTGAATTGGTGGACCCTGAAACACATGGACACATGTTGTGACTTTCCTATTCTTGGAAACTAAAAAGGTAATTACAAATCACAGAGGTGGCAGTGACTCGAAGGGGTCAGGTTAGAAAGACAAGGAGAAAAATTATGGTCTAATTAAAAAAAAAAAAAAAAAGGATGTGTGTTTAAACCCAATTGAGTTATTTAATGAGTAGATTTAGAGAAAGGATGGTACCCTGTCATACCACTTCAGCATATTGAATAGCTCAAGGGGAAAACGTTGCAAGGAAGCTTTAATTAATTTCCTTCATCTAATCCTCTGTTAACACTGAACAAGCCTCTGTCACATGCATCATATGAATTCCAAGGACAAAGTAAAAGCCATTTAAAAGTAGTCATATCCCAATAAGGTTATTAAGAGACCATTTCTAAGTTTTTCATTAAAGTTAATGCATTTAACACTAATGCCATTTAAAAAACATATTACAGTCTGGCAACTTCACAAAATATTGATTGCTTTGGTGTGTCCTTATATACTAACTTATTATATTTTTAAGTAATTTAATGAAGCAAAAGTCTAGGTTATTTAGTTCCAGCTTGTTGTGAAAGATTGCAACTCTTGTAACAGCTTGAAATAGCAATAGCTCAAGCCTTTGGGTCTATCAGTTTCTGTATCTAAAATTGAGTGCCAGCCTTATAGCTCTTGTGTTTTATCTAGAGCTTTTCTCTCTCAGGGTCACACAAAGGGGTAGGAGATTAATGAGGTGACATATTAAAAAGTTTTATGAGTGATAAATATTATCCCTATTTTTCCGTAGGAAGAAATGGAGTCATATGTAGGTTAAGTAACCATTAAAACTGTTATTCTTTAAAAGGATCCATTTATGCTGCATTTAACTGCATTCCAAGCACTTATTCCCTGCTACTATTCTTAACTGTCACTTTGAATGCCAAAGGTGGGGTGAGGGTAGGTATCATGTATAAAAGTATGCAAATTTTGAATCACTCAAACTATCTTTTTAAATATCGATCAATATATCAAATTTAATGCTAAAAGAAGAGGTTTTTGCTTACTCTTTGCCAAAAAGCTTCTTTTACTGACATTTTCTTTAATGTAGTTGGGGCTGGAGGTGGTGAACAAGAGATAGATTTGCATATAACCCTTCAGTAAACTTACTTACTCAATCTCTAATACACTCTTGACTGAAAAGATGGTGTAGAAAGAATGTCAAAGACCTCATTGAAGAGTGGTTGTAGAATGCTTCCCCACTGATTGCTGTAGAGCAGGTTTGACGGGAATGACAGCATCTTTCACTAGCTTAAGGAAATTCACTTTTTTTTTTTTTTTTCCCCTGGTCAAAATGCAGCTTAATTCAGCATCAGGAGTACAATAGCTTGTTCTGTGAGGTGCAACATTTTCAGCATAACAGTGATGCAGTATCATTTTAACAATGAATTCTCCATTAAGATTTTGAAGAATATATTTTCAGCATAATGGGTAGAGTGGGAGAGTATCATACAGTGGACCAGGAAGGGAGATGGGAAAGTTAAAGGGATGCAAAAGAAATAAAAAGGTATTATTTTACATGAAATAACATTTTTTTTTAAGATTTTATTTATTCATGAGAGACCCAGAGAGACAGAGAGGCAGAGACACAGGCAGAGAGAGAAGCAGGCTCCATGCAGGGAGCCCAACATGGGACTCGATCCTGGGGCTCCAGGATCATGCCCTGGGCTGAAGGTGGCGGTAAACTGCAGAGCCACCCAGGCTGCCCAAATAACATTTAATTAATTAATTAATAATTTACAGAGTGTTAAGCATAACAAAACATGCTGAATGAACTGGAAACTAACGCAAGTGGCTAAAGAAATTTTTGCAGATGTATTCATTCATAGAAATAAAGGCTGAGTAAAGAAAGAACATGGAGATAATTTTCTTTAATTTCCATACAAAACGTTAAAAACCTATTGATATCAGAAAAGTTCTTTGTTTTTAGACCTCCCAAGTGAGTGGTATAGCTCTTTCAATGTCCTTAAATCCTTCATCAGTGAATTTCAAATTTCTTCTATGTATGCTAAAGACCTATGTCATGAGTATTTTAAAGAAATTAACTCAAATGACAAATAAGAAGAAATGAAGGAGAAAGAGAGAGGAGGTGGAGGAAGAGGACATGTACAAAGGAAAATGCATTAATTAACATCAGCAAAAGCAAATGATCAGTGTCTGACCTCCTTTCTGGCAATCTGCTTCCTTATTTGGTCAAATTTACCTTAGGCATAGCTATGTGTTTCCCCCCCCCCCATACTTTCCATTTGCATGTGAACATATTCATATTTCCCACGTTTTCCAGAATCTGACTGAAACAAGTTTATGTCTTAAACACATGACAGGTTCCCTACTCTGTTCTAAGCAGAGCCAAATGTGCCATGACTAAACCACAGGGAAGTATAAGACAGTGTAGGGTGAGGTACATTTGGAGGAAAGGAAGGAAGACTTTCCTAATATACAAAACACATTCCAAAGGTAGTTAAGCTTGAGGAATTTCGAGGGTCCCTAAAAATTAAAGTTCAACATGAACAAAATACAAGTGGAAGAGGAAGAGATTCCTATGGTCTGAGCTTAAAGCATAGAAAGTTAATCATTTCAAGAAAACACTAAAAATATTCGTATTATTGGATATTATTTTATTAGAGGGAGAAAGAGATTAGGATATCAAATACATGAGGTGTAAACATTTCCTTGACCATTTAAAATCAGCTTTCCTTTTTTTTAATAATTTTTATTTATTTATGATAGTCACACAGAGAGAGAGAGAGAGGCAGAGACATAGGCAGAGGGAGAAGCAGGCTACATGCACCGGGAACCCGACGTGGGATTGATCCCGGGTCTCCAGGATCACGCCCTGGGCCAAAGGCAGGTGCCAAACCGCTGCGCCACTCAGGGATCCCTAAAATCAGCTTTCCTAAACAAATGTTTCTATTTGTTTCTTTACCTATAAAAGAGGGATTATAATGGCACTTCTTGGCACAGAAGATTATTGTAGAAAGTCAATGAGATGTTATATGTAAGTCACTTAGCATAAGTTGACAGTTTCATGCATATTCACAAATTTTAGCTATTATTGTGACCACTATCATCACCATTTAAAACCCTGATGATGCATATAATGTCTTCACAAAAAAAGTGAATGCCTCAAGATTAAATAAGCAACCCTAGTATCAAGAAGCCAGGTAGAGAGGGAGAATCCAGGACATGAAAAAGGAATATGAGCATCTGTGGCAGTAAAAGTGTAACTGTGAAAATGTTATGCCATAGATATTAAGAAGGGGAGTCCTCCAAGCATGGAGGGTGTAACTTTGGGAAAAAACAAACAAACAACTCCAAGTCCGGAGAAGATGAGAACTGAATAATTGTCCACTGTACTAACAATAAGAGCATAGCAAATATAATGGCAAAGAAAATGAAATAAAATATAAAGATGGAATTGCCATGGCTTAGGCATGAATTCTTTGGAAGTTCACTATACCTAAGGAGCAGTAACTAGTATCACCAAAACATTTATCCATAACAGATGTCATGGCTTTGGAGGTTGAAGACAACAAAAGGAGAAGAAAAGGAGAAGCTAAGAATATCCTCAAATGATTGAGGATAACTTGTGACATGTTTGATGGAATTAATCCTGCAAAATTTTTTGGAGGAGTGCAAGCTATTGTATATATTTAAGGGAATTGACCTGTGTTCTAGAAGAGAAGTGTATGGTCACTTAATCTTCTAGAGACGCAGGTGTTGACAAAAATTTGTTTCAATGGAGTAGTGATCATCAGTAACATGATCTCTGAAGTGTTAGGAAGAAGAAAAGTTTGTGTTAAAAGCTGTCACAACCTGATTGGATAATCATGGTCCCTGCTGTATTATCCATGGGGTGTTGCACAATATCAGCCATATCGATCCAGGGTCAATCCTTAAAACAAAGACACTTTACAATGGCTTATATTCATTTCGTCCTCTATCTACGGATAAAAATTCTCATAAAATATAGACTCCTACAGCATTTTAACATGAGTTTTACAGTATTTCAGAGATTATCTCCCCTTCAAAAGAGACTCACTCCTTCAGCACTTGTTCAGGCTCCATCAAATTAACCACAAACCTCTCATCGTGGTACTGCTTTCTTTTTCTTCATCAGCAAACATCTTGAGACAACTTCCTGCTGTTAATCACTACTCTTTCTTTTTCATTTTTGGGAGCCTTTTTCCTTCCCTTTCCTTTTATGGGCATTCCTGTGTGTTTCTTTTTCCTAGCTTCTAGTCTCTCCTCATTCTCCATATTCTTAGGCAGCAATTGGATCCAAATACATGTTTTAATTTTGGATGATAGGCAGACACTTCCACCTCAGACTCAAATTCAAATGCCAATGTTTTTAATCCCAGACCAGAGGCTTGGGAGCTGGAAATGAAAATGGAGAGAAAGTCAGATGAGAAAACTGCTGTTGAAACCATGGCTGCCCTGAGACCATGTGGTGGTGAGTTTATCCCAGATCCCATGGTTGGAATAGTCCTGATGGAAGTAGGAGAGAATGGGAATGTGTTGGATTGACACAAAATGGTCAGACTCTACAAAATGGAATTAATGAATTGGATGACTCTGGGACTCTGAAAGTACTACACTCTCATGGAAAAATTAGGGGGAAAAATGCAGGCTGTTACCATAAAAAAAAAAAAAAATCTTCTGAAATGCCCAGAGTGCTAGATGGAGAAGACAGGGAAGACTCATGTGAAATCATAACCAAAATTCTGCTATCTGTAGGAACAGAGTTTTAACTCTAATCCTTTAACTCTATTCCTTAACTATCCATAGAGTTAAAGAAATGAAAAGTCCAAAGATTAAATATAACTAATTGTTATTTCTTCATAATCTCTGCAGAAACAAAACAAATTATCTCTAAAGTTAGTCTTTCTGATAGGTAGGAAATCGTATGAATTTGCCTTTGTCTTGACATCTAATGAAGTTGAGAACTTTTTCATACATATATTTTTTTAATGTAGATATCTTTGTTTGTAGAAGGCTTATTTGAGGGCAGTCCCAGTGGCTCAGTGGTTTAGCACAGCCTTCAGCTCAGGGCATGATCCTGGAGACCCGGATCGAGTCCTGCACCTGCTTCTCCCTCTGCCTGTGTCTCTGCCTGCCCCCCCGCCCCCCCCCCCGCCCCGTGTTTCTCATGAATTAAAAAAAAAAAAAAAAAAGGCTTATTTGAGACTTCTGTTCCTTTTCTCCAAGATGCCTTTTACTGACAAATTTCTTGGATTTCTTAATGCATTTTATATGTATCTTATAAATATATGTATTTCGAATATATTTTGCCATGCCGAATCTTGCCTTTTAAGATTCTCAGTGGTGTCTTTTGATAAGTAGACAGTCTTTCTTTTATGTACACTTGTATTTTTTTTTCCTGCATGGTTAATGGTTTCTGAGTTTAAGAAATTTTTCACACTCACTAGAATTGTTAAAATGAGAAGACAAACAGTAGCAAGTCTTGGCAATTATATGGAGCAACTGAACATCTAGTGGTTAACTGACCCAATTCCACTCTTGGATAAGTAGCCTATAAATAGAAATACCTTTATTTAGCTACCTGAAATCATGCACAAAAGTACTGGTGTCAACAATGCATATAATAGTGAAGAAAAAAAAAAGAAATAACCCAAATGTCCATCAACAATAGAAGAGATACAGATTGAGTTGGAGCCACACAATGGAATGATAAGGAATAAATTAGGTTTACACACAATAGTTCAGAGTCTAAAGATGATTTTTCTCTTCCTTCTGGAAAATTTATCTTTATTATTATTATTTTGCCTTGAAGTTCCAAGATTCCTTTTTTTAAGATTTTATTTATTTATTAATGAGAGACATGGGGGGTGGGAGGAGAGGTAGAGACATAGGCAGAAGGAGAAGCAGGCTCTATACAGAGAGCCTGATGCAGGAGCCTGATGCAGGACTCGATCCCAGGACTCAGGGATCACACCCTGAGCCAAAGGCAGATAGATGTTCAACCGCTGAGCCATCGAAGCATCCCAAGGCTCCAAGATTCTTTATTCAAGAGTCCTGTAGTTTCATTTTGGATATATGTTGGCATTGATTATGATGACAGACACTGCAGCTTCAGATATTTAATTATTTCAATAGTTCTTACATTTTCCTTTGAAGGGTTTCTATTTAATTTGTTATTCTTTTTTCTTCAGCAACAAATGTTATGCACGCTAGATCTCTTTCTGTGCCATAGCTATCATTTACTTCCTAATAATACATAAATCTTTATTTCCCCCAGCTTTATTAGTGTTTATTTCCTCAAGTGATTTCTGTGTCTTCAGTCCATTTTTTCTTGTAGCTTCCAAATTACAATTTATTTACTTTATTTTTTTCCTTTCCTTTTTGTTTAATTCCTGAGTATAGTCAGGACATGTTTATAGGCTTCTGTTATCTCATCACTTCTTAAATGCTTCATATCTCTTATTAGATTACATCTTTCAAAGAAAACCATTTTCTTTAATCTCTTTTATAGCATTGAACAAATGATATTAGATTGTTCTAATTTCTGATTCAATACTGCTTGTGTGAGTTTGTTTCTGTATTTTGGGGGGATGATCTATTCTTTTTATTATTTGGGATTTTTTAAAATTATATTTTACTAATACCTATGAATATGCCTTCTAAGTTGTGAGAATGATCTTTTTCCTAGAATAGCTATTGTTATATGGGAAAAAAGTCAGGTTGGCAAGACACAGACTCTTAGCTATAGAGAACAAACTGATGGTTACCAGAGGGGACATGGGTGAGGGATGGCTGAAATAGGCGATGAGCATTAAGGAGTGCACTTGTGATGACCACCGGGTGTTACATGTAAGTGTTCAATCACTATATGGTACACTTGAAACTAATATTACACTGTACGTTAACTAACTGGCATTTAAATAAAAACTTTAAAGAAGTCAGGTTGGGAAATAGACCTTTTGGATTTAAGGGATGTTCTCGCACAGTGCTTTCCTACCATTTCAGCACTGGAAGTATATCTCTGCTCCCCATTCTTTTTCCTTTCTATGCTTTTCACTAAAGTCATACATTTTAGAATGCTTTGTTTTCATTTTCATTTGTTTGTTTCCTTGTTAGCTTATTGGTAATGCTTTTTAAAAAATTTTCAATTGTTTATGTATTGGGAGAGCATTTATGATTAATGATATAATTAAGTGAGTTGAGACAAATAAAAACACCTTATCTTCGCTAATCCAGTGAATGTTATTTCAGACAAGAAGGCATTTTCGAAAAGCTTGATGTATGAGAATAACATAAGATTTGCACTTTAGGAAGATCTGTCTTGATTCAAAATAAAGGATTTTTTTGGAGGAGGGAGAATGTTCAGTTTGATATGTTGCCACTTGTGAGATATAAATGGAAATATGTAAAATGAGTAACAAATGTATATATGAATATGTCAAGACCCAATACCATTCATAAAGAAAAAAAAAAAAAGGTTCTGGAATGAAGAAAATGACCTGGAGATTCCTGTGGAGGATATTAGTTTTTTGATGGCAACCAAAGTCACAGGGTTAATGTAGTTCACTTTTATTAATTATCCATTCTTTAACATATATTTTGAAAATCGGCTGCATGTCAGGCTAAGAGCTAGGTACATCACAAGGAACAAAACATAAAATGTTCCAAGCCTCATATATTCTGGTATATAGAGAGTGAGAAGCAACCCACAAAAAGTAAATGAGAGGTCATATGATGGAGCGTCTGTAATTAAGAATGAAAATAAACACAATAGGATAAAATAAGAATATAATGATGACCCAGAAACACCTACTATGTAAATATTCACAAATTTAATTCCTAACTGCTTAGCATTTTCTATTTATTTATTTATTTATTTATTTATTTATTTATTTATTTATATTTTATTTATTTATTCATAAAAGATGCAGGGGGAGAAGCTTCCTCCATGCAGGGAGCCCAGTGTGGAGCTCGATCCTGGGACTCCAAGATCACACCCTGAGACAAAGGCAGATGCTCAACTGCTGAGCCACCCAGGTGTCCTGAGAGTTTTCTACCTAATTCAATGTGTATTTGATCGTTTCTTCTGAATATTCATAGATAGTATGGATACAGAAGAAAGTATCTATCCCTGAAGCATTTAAGTAGAAAACGTTATGTCTGAGACAACATATGTGATCTTGAATGATGAACAGGTTTATATTTGTAAAACAATGCCATATTATAGACTAGCATATGGAGACAAGGACTGGGAGAGGTCAGAGCAAAAAGATGATGTGGGTGAAGGTTGTATTGTGAAAGGAAACCAACTTAGAGAATTATTTTTGGTTTGATAAGGAATTTAGCCTTTACGCTAAAGATACTTGAAAATGTTTTGATAATGGGGTGAGATTTAGTTTTAGACATATTTGAAATCAAGATCGAAAATTGAATGGGGACAAAAAAGAAACAAATATATTACCTATGAGCTCCATATACTGTGAGAGCTGAGGTTCTGAATTAAAGCACTAATACTTGTGATAGTTAATGGGAAGTTTTATTAATTTTTGAAATGTGGAGGTAATGAAGTCTCATTTGACTTGTCAGTAAAAAATTGGGAGTAAATCTAGTTTGGAGGGAAACTAGCCTGTTTAATTTTGCAAATGATTTGTTTGAAAACATCATATGATATACTTATTGGTGGCAGCATGAAGCTGGTAGTGAGTAAAGCATATGGATATGGGCATTAGTACCATAACAGGTATGGGAATCTGGAGAGAAATCTCAACTTAATAACAAACACCAAGCTGTGTAAGAGATTGCTGGAAGTGCGATATAAAAAAAAAAAAAAAAAAAAAAAAGAAAGTGCGATATACGTATGTATACATATAGCTAGCTAGATATGCACACGGAGCTCATTCACAAATAAACATACCCGTATACTTAACACAGAGATCAAGAAAGAAAATCACGCATTACATATTCTTTGGAGTCTCTGTTCATTCAGTCAACACCGTTTGAGAAATTTATCCATAATATATATAATTATTAATTCATTCACATTGTATATAGTATTTCATTGTGTAAATAGCCTAGAATTGATAAAATTAGCAGTGGAGGAGGAGGACATCGATACTTTTAAGGTTTCACAGAACTTTTGAATGCATAAAGATAATAGGAAGGGACATGTCTTGGTGACACATGGTGAACCATGGCAAAAACTCAGTAGACAAAAGAGTATGGAGAATGTGAAATTTGTTAATAATATCAGGTAAAATGAACATCAGATAAAACAGAAATTGTGACATTTCCATTAGATTTGGCAATTATTGGCAACATTGTTTAAAGCTGCCCATTAAGGAAAGATGCACAGGATGGGAAAGTCTGAGTTAATGATGTTTGAATAAAATGAAGAAGAATATATAATTTTTTTTTAAGATTTTATTTATTTGAGAGAGAAAGTGAAAGCATGGGCAGGGGGAGGACCAGAGGGTGAGGAAGAAGTAGACTCCTCACTGAGCAGGGAGCCTGACACAGAGCTCAATTCCAGGACTCTGGGGTGATGACCTGAACCGAAGGCAGATGCTTAACCCACTGAGCCACCCAGATCCCCCCAGACTGTTGTTTTATGACAAAAATTATTAATAAAACATATCATGCAGTTGTCCTGGGAACACATAGATTTTTAGAATAGCTTTGTTGTTGCTAACTTACTTTTTACTTACTGTGGGAAATGTATATTTTTATATGTATAGAGAAAAGAATGACTATTAAGAGAACTAAAATTGTAGACGGGGGAAAGTCTTAAACATAAGGCATCATGTCAATATTGAAACATGCAAGAGGGGATACAACCCAATGCAGAGACAGTGGATATAAGTTTACACAAGAAATGAACACTCATCCTTTGGAACCAAGGAAAAAGAAGGCATGTGGTTGAGTTTTTAAATAAGTAACACAGTATGGTTGACAAAGAGAATGTCTGTGAATTTTGTGCCTCCTGACTTGATAATTATTTTTTGAGATAAATTCTTTTTATTTATTTGAGAGAGAGAGAGAGAGCAAGTGTGAGGAAGCTGTAGAGGGAGAGGGAGAAGCAGGCTCCCTGCTGAGCAAGGAGCCTGATGTGGGGCTTGATCCCAGGACTCTGGGATCATGACCTGAGCTAAAGGTAGATGCCCAACCGACTGAGCCACCCAGGTGCCCCTGACCTTGATAGTTCTAATGAAGCATGAGGCAAGGGTAACAGCTGAGAAAGGAGGAAAGCAGTGACATAGAGGTTACTTCACATTTGTGACATTTTGCAATAGCTAATTCATGAAAAGCTTTAAAGTGTGAGGAATTTGAAAGGCAGGTTGTTGAGATGATTGATGAGAATTTAATAGAGATCTGTGATTAAAAAACAAGTATGGAATCAGAATGAATGGGTTTGAAACACACTTCAACCACTTACATATTTTGTGACTTTGAGTTTCAGGTTATTCACTTGAAAAATAAGAGTAAAAATAATTTATATGCCTGTAAGATTGCTATAAAGATACAATGGAATATGATAGGTAAAATATAGACACACATCTCAATAAATATTAGCTACTCTTTTTTTTTTTTTTTGGATGAATTAGTGGATCTATAATGATAGGATAAGAAAGTGGAAAAGGTTGATGGAACAAGAGAAGAATAAGGGGTCACAACACATGACATATTCGTTTTTATTTTTATTTTTTTAGACCAAAAGTACGTGAAGTGAGGTAGAAGAGTTAGAAGAATAAGTGGTTTTAGTGAAACTAAAATTAAATTGATTAGCATTCATCATTTAAGATATGGCAAAATTATACCTGATGTCTTGGTGTGAAAGGTACTCAATACTTACTAGGAAGTGGAAAGTTGTTCCTGAAGATTCTTAGTAAATTCAGGGTGTCTCACCCTCACATTTACTCATTCTCCAACCAGTATCCATCTGTATTTTGCTCTTAACACTCTGGTGGCATTGCTTTGTGAAAATCTGGTATCTGCTTTTAGTTGATCTAACAACAGATAAAACAACTGAATGAGCTCCTCTTCCTTTTCAAAACAGCCACATCTCTTGACTGCCTTCACGTCTGTACTGTTGTCCCAAAGTCCTGCATCTGTGGCTGCTCTACCTCTAGCCTCTCCCATGATTCTAAATCCTCAATTTGGGTGTCTTCAAGATAGAAATGATATTCAGATTGTGGATGGAGTTTACTCAGCTTTGGGGAAAAAAAGTGTGAGTTGAGAACATGATAGCCCAAATCTATATCTTGAGTAAATTTGATATTCAGACTTGCTTAGAATGGAAGATTCTTTCTCTATTGATTACTGGGTGCTTGAACTAGTATGAATAGCCACCTATCCCCAGGGCTCCTTTTCTCTCATTGTAAGTAGACAAAACAAGCCTTCTTCCTCCCATGGTCTGTAATCTAGTCCTTACTAAAAAGTTCTAAATAAGCTATATGTAGTTTTCATAGAACTCTTTACCCTCAAACTTCTAGCATTATTCTGTTCAGGCTCTAACCTTCTGGTCAAGTCTTCCACCACAGCACAGAAGATAAGGGTATTTCCACACCTCAGGCCACTTTTCTTTTCATACACATTGAATGACAAGGGTCTTTCTTGTCTCTTTTCTAATGATAGTATTTCCCATCACCAGTACCTTCAAGGTCAGCCCAGGGGGAGAAGTGGGTGCTGTCATAAGATAGCAGTCCATTTTCCATAGTGACAACAGACCATACCAAACTTTTAACGAGGCACGAGTCTTTCTCATCTCTCTCTACACGACCTCTAGTTGCAGGGAACCTTTACAACTCACTTTGAATTTATAGTGGCTGAGACCTCAAAGTACAACAAAGTATTCTGTAAGTTAGGAGAATTTCTGGAATGTCACAGACCACTAGACCCGCACAAACATCACAGATATGGCAGATGAGTGAATTTTAGAAAGTTCTATCTCTCACTTTCTGGTTTGCTATGTCTTACTAGAGAAGAGTACATCACATTTACTACTTCCGATTCTAATTAGCATGACATTATTAATATTGGTGGATCAATATGTTGTTTGGTGGAATATCAAGATAGTCAAGGTCCTTTTGAGCATACTATAACAGAGATCAAGAGTTAACATACTCCTGTGACAAGACAGTTAAAGATTTGAGAACTGAGTAGGAGAAGCCCTTCCCAATAGAGGCACTCCTCAAAAAAACAACACAAAACAGTGGTGCTTCTCGAGAGGATGGCATTATCACTCCATCAGACAGACAAATGAGAACCAAAGTGCTGGCCAAAGATGAGTGAAATCTAAGATGAATGGTGAAGGAAAAAGAAGATAAATATTGATTTTGATTTTGAGATTGCCTGTAGCATCAAGGAATGTATCTGAAGATATTCAGATTGACCTCTACTTTGAAAGATTGTACTTGTTCCTTTCCTGAGAAAGAAGGAAGGACCTCTTTTTGTCATAGCAGATTTGTATATGGACTATTTAATTGGCATAAATAGTAAACTGTTACAAATTGAGATAATCTACCATTCATAGCTACTAGGATCTCATTCATTTCCCTTGATTCCAGAGTAGAGGGAATGATTGTAAATCCCTGGCAGCAGTGACAGTTCCTCGTGTCTGAACAGCACAAGTATTCCCCGGGTAGCCATGGGACCAGGGATGCTTATTAGGTATGGGTACTATTGTGCCCTCCAGGGCATGAGCTGCAGCAACTTTAGCATCCAGTTCAACTGAACTGGACTTGGTTCCAACTGGAAATTTCTGCCTTCCTCATGGCACAGTTCAGGTGAACTAATGTCTTACAAATATTTTCATTGATAAGAGACAGGAGATGGGGAACAACTAGCATAAAAATGTCTTTCATTTCTTCCATCAAGGAATCGATCTGAGAGCAATAGTTCTGAGTAATCTCATGGAGATGTCCCATAACTGAGCGATCATCTTTGTTCTCTTTGAAATTATATTCAGTTTGATAAAATGTAATTTTATCTCCTATTCCACTTTTCACACATTAGCTTACATTTAACTCTGAGCATGGAAGTCATGCTCTGCTTTTTTAGGAAGCTAAGGCTAAAACATGTTTCTGGGACAGGTACTTAAGATAAGTTGAGAGTAGAGTAGAAGACAGCTTAAACATTTCACAACCCTAAGATTATGTGAGGCATAGAATTTATGTCTTTAGTTAATTACACTTATGTTTTAACCCTCACAGTATTATTGAGACTATAAGCAATACCGCAAAAAGAACAAGAACAGAAGCAAAACAAAAAACAGAGCTATGAGTCCTTACTACAGGAAAGACTTTTACAAGTGTGTTTTCCAAAGACAATTTTTCTAGTGTGAACAGATGCAACAAATTAATTTTTTTCCTAGCAGAGCTATAAAAATATTGCAAACAACCTGTCAGTTACGACCTTTAAAATGATATTGGCCTTTTAATCTCATAATGGTGAAAATGCATTAAAGTGTGGCTGCACATAAATTGTATTTCAAAAGTCCCCCCCAACAAGATTGGATAAAATAAGAAGTGGAAAAATACAGGGTTGTTTAGGGCAAATCACATTCAGGGAGTATAAGAGTTTATGGGACAATTATTTTTCACATCCAGAAAAGAAACATGTGTGTGAGAATCTTACTGTTCTAAGCTGCAAAACTAGTTTTTTTTACACCATATTCAGCAACATTGAACTAATATTATTCTAAAGTTAGAATGATTATAAAGAGGACAGTATTATAATGAGAAATATATGAATATGTGAAAAGCTGATATTTAAAGACAACCTTATATTATATTGCAGTTTATGTATCAAGACTAATGGGAAAGGGGCAAAACAGAGGCCCTTTTATGCTAAATTAAAGAAGAGGTGTATGTTAGAGAAGGAGGATCACCACGGTGATTCCTCCTTTAAGAGAATGTCTATATTATGTATAATACCCCAAATGGATACCAGCGTTTGTAGGTGAGTGTCCAGACCTGTTTCCCTCAACTTCTTTGACCAGAGTAGAGGCTCCAAAGCCACCTATTTGAGCTACTTTACCTCTCTTATATGACTCCAAATCCAGGATTCTGAGTTCTTCATCAAGTAGGCAGTTACTTCTGGAAGGTACAGGAATTGTGTGGTGATGTGCCAGGTACTTAAATCCTCTTACTCTGAGTCCCTTAGAGTCAAACTTCAAATGAAAACTATGTTCTAACCCATGAGCACATCCTGTGGCCTATAGGACTGTATTCATAGATCTTTTAATTGATGAGTCAGAGAAGTTTTATGAAGCTGATTTAGAAACTTGGAAGTAGATCTCTTAGGTGGCTCAGTCAGTTAAGCATTTGCCTCAGCTGGGGTCATGATCCCAGAGTTGGCATCTGGCTCTTTGCCCAGCGGGGAGCCTGCTTCTCCTTTTCCCTCTGCCCACTGCTCCCCCTGCTTGTGCTCTCTTTCTCTCTCTCTCTGTCAAATAAATGACTGAAATCTTAAAAAGAAAAAAAAAGAAGAAAGAAAGAAGAAAGAAAGAAAGAAAGAAAGAAAGAAAGAAAGAAAGAAAGAAAGAAGAAAGAAAGAAGAAGAAAGAAAGAAAGAAAGAAAGAAAGAAAGAAAGAAGAAAGAAGAAAGAAAGAAGAAAGAAAGAAAGAAGAAAGAAAGAAAGAAAGAAAGAAGAAAGAAAAGAAAGAAAGAAAGAAAGAAAGAAAGAAAGAAAGAAAGAAAGAAAGAAAGAAAGAGAAAGAAAGAAAGAAACTTGGAAGTAGGAGACCTAAAGTCAATAAGATATGTGGTGTTCTTTTCTGTATGGACAGATAACTCCAAACTCCAGGCACTATTAGAATGAGGTAAGGAAATAGGTGAACCAAGCAACTTTTGGGGATCACCAACTAGTAAGGAGTCAAATAATATTAGTGGACTAATCTAATGTGATATTAGCTTCTCTACTCCTTATAAAGATGACAAACCGTAATTTAGACCAATTCTCATCTGAACAGGATATGCCACTAAAGACAACACTCTTTGCTGCCTCTTTTGGTCATGCACAGTTCCCAGCTTCAAGCTGCAGCTTCAAGCTGAACAGAAGTCTTACACCAGCTGCTAACAGAAAAGAGGAACCAATAGGTACAATCATCTTTAATTCCCAAACATGCCTAACAAGATGAATGGTGTATTTGGTGATTTAAATGTAAACCCTTACTGTGTTTTCTGAGGGGAAAAAAAAATGTATCAAATAACTACAAAGAAAAATGAAAACTGCAGCTGCCATCAAGTTGAAAACACTTCCTTAAGGTGTTAAGTGCAATTACAATTAGGAAACAAAAGTAAAACAACAGAAGCAAAGTTTCAAGCTTACTCCTAGAACAAAACTTGGAACTGTATCTATGTATGTTAACTCTAACTTTAATGAGAATGAGTATTTTCTGACTCATGCTCTCTATTTATCAATAATAGATAAATGTAAGATGATAGGCAGTAGCAAATAAGCAAAAATACTAGAAAAAATACTAGCAAGATGAAGCTGCTTCTTTTACTTTACAGTATCTGACACTGAGACACTAAGTGTTTGACATGAATTAGTATATTCCTATTTCACAGATGAAAAATCAAGGCCCAGAGAGTTCAAGTAAATCGTTTGTGACCATGATACTAGGAAGTGGCATTCAGCAGTTGCACCAAAATCTTGGACTTTAACCACTAGAGTGTCTCTACCAGGCTTCTGAAGGGAGTGAAGAATGTAGAAGTCAAATGTCTAAATGATATTGTATATGCATTGGGCAATGTAGAATAAACATGTGGAGTCTCTATTTTTGGGGCATCCATATTGACTTTACCGAGATGTCTTAATTATATAGATTTCTGAGAAGTTGATTTGATAAACAAAAGTTACAAAAACAAGATCTTTCAAGTTGCTAATTTATTGTGGTGCTCATATTATTATTACTTATTTAATATAACACTTTGGGGGAAAAAGCCCTCCAAATTTCTCTTTCATGATTCCAATAGTTAAATAAAAGAAAAAACAGCATGTGAAGGATTACATTTTTTTCTATTTACAAACACAAATGAAAAACAAAGTCATGTAAATCATATGGATGGATTTCTAGTACAGATGTGAAGGGAAAGATTGATTACAACCTCAAATTGTCTTGGATATGACAGGAGTGAGTTAATTAATCAATGGTTATGCCATATTACTCTAGTACTGCTTTATTTTCCCATCCAATAACAATTCTAAGTTACTAATGTTCTTCTTGACAGACATGACTTCTGCATTCCAGAGACTGGTTTATTTGAGGGTCTGCTGCTTCCTCTGTCACTGTGGAGGAGCATTATGTTGAAAATTAACTTCATCTGGTTCGTGGAAAATAACAGACCATTGGGAATCTTCACAATAAATTATGTACTTACATTATCAGAACAAAAAAAAAAATGGACCTTTGTCAAAGAAATTCTTGCTTTAATTTGTTAAACATTATCACTTAGATTATTTACATGCTGCAATAATTAAAATAAAAATCACAGGAGATAATGAATATACATTTTGATATGTTTACATAGAAGACAAAGTAAATTGGGTCAAACAGAGTATGAACACCAGGGCAAATGCAGCAAACAAATAAATATTAACTTACATTTTCCAAAGGAATAATATCAATAAATAATAAATAAAATCAACAGATTTTTCCAAGGGAATAATAATAAAAAATAAACAAATAAAAAATAGAAATCAAACCATACTTGAAAAATTAACATCAGTTGTCTAAAACACAGAAATTAGCTAAAACATTGAACAATTTTGTACAGGTTAAGAGGAAAAGCCCTCTTCACTGTCATAAAATACTCTTTCTTTCTTTCCCTCTGATATTTCTTTCTATCTAATTAGGAGATATCTTAGAATTTTTGTGTCATCTCTCAGGAATATGCATACTGTGGCATTGACAGCTGGAGTCCAACGTGAGAAAGGGAGAGGTCTGAAAGACGAAGAGTTCCCCCTGAGAGCTAACATTTTCAGAACAAATTGGCCAGCTGACAAATAATCGCCGAATTTCAGAAGATAGTTAAAATTGGTGATTTCAGAATGACCAGAGTAAACAATTACCAAAGATGTACTCAGAACCCAAATATTTGTTGTGACTCTCTTCAAAGAACTCTCAGGTAAATTTTTTTTTAATAACTGCAGATTTTGCTTACTTTCTGAATTTGACTGCTGAGTAATTCAAATACTTTTCCATGGAACAATATATTTTTCTAAAGTAGATTTAAATATAAATGAACAAAAATATTCCAATCCAAGATCAAAAAAGAATATTGCAATTTGAATCAAATCCATATATTCTTTAGTATATGGCATGCATTTTATTTATAAATATATATAAATACATATATTCAGACTGCTTATTCTTATTCATAGATTTTGTTTTGTTTTATTTCATAGAATTCCAGCAGCAATCACTCTTTCTGCTCTTTATTAATGAACACCTTCATTTAATTGGAGAAGGAATGATGCATTTTTTTAAAACATGCATACTTGAATACATGTTCCCTACTTTTCAAAAAAGGAGTTTGCTGTTTTTCACTTACATTACATATTCAGATTTAAGAGCATAATGGAGAAAAAGTATTAAGAATAAGTATTTAAGCATATTTATAATATTTCTAGTAACCTTGATATTCTTGGAAAATCATTTTTTATACTTGAATGACCTAGATTGAATCTTACTCTTCTGTGAAAAATGATGAGAATTTGGAGTGTTGCTGTATTTGTTCTAGGACATCACACTTAAATCTGGAGAAGCAGCATGTCGTGTAATTGTTAAGAACCCAAACTGGGGGGATCCCTGGGTGGCGCAGCGGTTTGGCGCCTGCCTTTGGCCCAGGGCGCGATCCTGGAGACCCGGGATCGAATCCCACGTCGGGCTCCGGTGCATGGAGCCTGCTTCTCCCTCTGCCTGTGTCTCTGCCTCTCTCTCTCTCTCTCTGTGACTATCATAAATAAATAAAAATTAAAAAAAAATTAAAATTTTAAAAAAGAAAAAAAAAAAAAAAGAACCCAAACTGGGGACCAGGCTACTTGGGTTAAATTAATAGGTCTGCCTATTACTGGCTGTGTTTCCTTAAGAAGTTATTTAACCCTTGTAAGTCTTTGTTCTTCATCTATGCAATGAAGATACTACCTCTGTTTCTGCTGTCAGGATTAAATAAATTAAGGCATAAGAAACACTTAGAATGTGGTCTGACCCTTATTAAAGCAGGGGATGTTGGTGAATATAATCAGTCTGTGTTCCTACTCAGTGATACAAATTCTAATTTCACATTCCTAGGGGGATTTTATAACCACTAGAATCCACAAGAAAACAACAACAACAACAAATAGAAGTTCTCATAGGTATTTTAACTTGCCCAAAGTGCTTTCTGCCTGTATGTATTTCTTCCTTTGTCTAATCTGTATTCTACAACCGATTGTCCTACTTTACCCAAGTACCTCTCTGCTGACGTTTCCCCTCAGATTCCATGTCAGATGCTTCCTTCTTCACTCAAAAGCCTTATTAAATCCCCTGATACTAATCAATATTTCTCTATCTTAAGTCGCATAAGCATTATCTTTTCCACAGTAGCCAAGATTGCTTTCTGTTTGCCTATGTTCACCCTCGGGGAGACCTTAATTAGCTCATCCTTGTACTCTTGGGCTTCGAGTTGACTCATTCTTCATTGCATGTATGGAAGGAGCTTTTTCATATTGCTTTACAGATAGTTTTTAAATGATAAACGAATGGTTTTAGCATATTCAACATATCTTAATAATATCTTACATAGGCAGATAAAATTATATATTTTAGACATTCAAATTCAGGAATTTTCTAATTTTTTTTATTTGCAGATATTTAAACAGATATAGGTCTTTGCTCTTTTCTGATTTTAATTTAAGAAAAAAATAGTACTTTTCCTCTGCATTTACACATGGCTCTACAATATTTCAAAATTTAATTTTCTCAGTGTTCAACCATAATATTAAGAGTGTATAGTATCCTGAATATAATTATATAAAACTATATATATAACTATATATAACTATATAAAACTATATATAACTATATATATAAAACTATATATATAACTACATATATATCATATTCTCTTTAGGTGAGTTGGCCTAAATTCTAGTTTGGCATCTTTATAAGAGGTAAAGAAATTAATCCATATCCCATTAGATTAATCCACTAATATTATCTAGCTTTTTACTAGTTGGTAACCCCCAAAAGTTGTTTGGTTCACCTATTTCCTTAACGCAGTCTAATACTGCTTGGAGTTTAAAGACAGTTGCCCCTACCTACCTGTCCATTTAGAAAAGAGTCAACACCACATATTTATTGATTTTAGGTTTCCTACTTCAAAGCTTCTAAGTCAACTTCTTGCAAATTCCAGAGAATTAAAAATAAATAATGTACTTCACATACAATTTCAGGTGAATTTATGCAAAAAAGAGAGATAGAGAGACAGAGATTAGCTTTTGAATCCCCAAAACACAATTATTGGTTCCTTGTTAAAACCTTTACTAATAAAATAAGGATGCTTGGACTTTTTTATTTTTTTTCCTCACTTCCATAGAAAGGAGTTTTTATTCTTTTAAGACATAGCTTCCTAGCATTTTCCTTTTTTTATGGGAAAGAAGCTATTCTTATATTTATTACATGATTTTCACAGCATCAGGATCTAGAATAATCAGAGTCATTCACCAGGATGGGCGTGCACTGTAACAAGGCCATAGACAGCAGCAGTCTGTCAAAAATGGAATCATTTTTTAATGTAGAGGAGCCAGGAAGAAATAAAATGAAATGTCTGCCCTTTAACATTTCAGAACAGGGAAACTGATTCACTCTGCCCCATTGCAGTTAAATGTAATAGATGTATTTTTGTACATGTTCAAGCCACAGAGTTTCTGATGGACATTCTTTTAAAAAACTCCTATAAATAGAATATTTTTTTCCTCTCTGCTTATTTTCTCTGGAATGGTAGCTGCCTCAACTTAATGAGATTGAGACCATTTCTCTGAGGATCAGGTGCTAGTTCAATAAGATTAATGAATAGCGTGAAAGCTTAGTTTGCTATTTGAAAAAATGATAATAATCTATCTATATGTCCATCTATTTACTTACCACTCTCTTGTGGGATTCTACTCCATAACTAGTGAACTCCAGTTCCCCAGACCTGATTGAGAGTAACTTATAGGCTTTAATATATGACCAGTAAAGTAATATTTTTCTTAGTTTTCTTAATATTCACCACTGATAACACAGGCTTCTGTTCATTTTCATGGCTAATTTTGAAAACAAAAGATTATCATTCTTTGTTTACGGCTATGACTCACTAATGGCCCTCCTATTCTGTCAATTTGTTATGATAATTTCATACTAACGATACGGTTGACATTCTTGAAGCTCTACAAAATCAGTAGATTTTTAGCAACATTTATTATTTATACATTGGTTTATAAAGATTTCATTCATTTGCATTATCTACTTTTCACAACGTATTCATGAAGAATGATGGCTATAGTTTCTACAAATACACATTCTCAATTGAAGGAAACTTCTCTCTAATCCTTTCATATCTTGATTAGACATGTTTAGAATGTAAGTATTATTTACATCAATTACTTTCCGATACCAATTAAAATAAAAGCATCATTTCTCTGTGTATCTATTAAAACTGTAATTGCTCTATGGTAAGATGGAAAATATCTTCCTCAAAGATAACCAAACACAAAAACAAGTTTTTGTTTCAGGTGTAATTACATATCTCAAGAGGGGAGATTGTCCTGGATTATCATGGAGTGCTCTAAATGCCATCACATTATGGCTACAAGAAGGGCACGGAGGCGCAGATTTTACACACCTCATGGAGAAAGCCATGTGAAAACAGGGCAGAGAGACTTAAGGATGCTGCCCTTGAAGATTGGAGTGATGGCACCAGATGCTAAGGGATATGCCTATAGCCTCAAAAATGGGAGAATTCAAGGAAAGATTCTCCTACAGAACCTACAGAGGGAATGTGGCCCTTCTCCCACTGTGATTCTGGTTAAGTGAGATGCTGATTTGAAACTGGCCTCAGAACTGTGAGAGAATATATGGAGTACATTTTGTTTGTTTTAAGCCAAGTTTATGATAAATTCTTGCAGCAGCCCCAGGAGACTAAGGGAACTCATGTTTATTTAAAATCCAATTTTTCCAAAAAAAAAAAAAAAATCCAATTCTTCCATCAAAGAAACAGAATCAGAGGAGATATATATATACATGTATACTACACACACACACACACACACACACACATGCACACACACACTGGCATAACCACGCTTTGGAAATTTCCACGCTTTGGAAAACTGGCCTGATCTACTACTATACACTATCTATATACTTATCCAAAGATTCAAGTTTCACTCTTAAGTATATATTATAAAGATGAAGATGGAGATAGAAAAAGGAAGACATGAGTAGATATATAGATAGAGAGGAGAGAAATGGGAAAATATAGAAAGATGTGTTTATTTTGAGTCCCTAAAACCCCTAGGACAGGCTGTCAAGAAGGGCCGGCTGGAACTCTGGGACATAAGCTATAGCCACAGTCCACAGGCAGCATGTCTTCTTCCTTCCAAGAAACCTCAACACCCCTAAGGCTTTCCTGCAAATTGAATCTGACCCCCATGATGTCTAGGATAATACCCTCAAAGTGAACTGATTAAAGAGCATCATTCTTAATTAAGAGCCATTGGGGTGCCTGGCTGGCTCAGTCAAGCATGAGACTCTTGACCTGGGAATTGGGAGTTTGAGCCCCATGTTGAGTGCAGAGATTACTAAAATAATAAATAAACTTAAAAAAAAAAAAAAAGAATCACATCCACAAAATACCTCACTGACTAGTGTTTGAACAACCGAGGAGTATAGTGTCACCAAGTTAAGATATAAAACTACCACGAGTTAAAAAATAGATGCATATTAATTTGCTAGGATTGCTGTAACAAAATACTACAGATCGGATGGATTAAACAATAGAAGCTGTTTCCTTCTACTTATGGAGGTGAAAGCCCAAGATCAAGGTGGCCCACCTCTGGTTTTTCCTGTGGCTTTGTTCAGTGCCTTGCAAACAGCCACCTACTTGATGTGACATTTTCACCGTGTGCATATCCCAAGTGTTTTTTTTCTCGATCTTCTAATATCTTCTTATAAGGATACTGGTTAGATAGGACCCAATCTCAGGACTTCATTTTAACTTAATTACCTCTTTAAAGGCCATATTGTCAAATAAAGTCATATTCTAAGATACTGGGGTGAGTACTTCAACAAGCAAATTTGAGGAGAACAAATTTAGCCTGTAACAATACTTTTTTTTGTTTTTTCCCATTGAAGTATTCTTATTTGAAACATATGCAGTAGTGATGTTCTTTTGAAATACACTTCTGTCTTCAACTTACTACTAGTGTATAAGGGAATTTTATCTATAATATTCATTTTTTCTGTAATCGGTTTTTGGTTTTGTTCTAAAGCTTATTATAGAATCAAAGAATGAATATTGCCATTTTTAGCTACTTCTATGCTCTACAGTAAGTCAAAGAACAAAGCAACTGTCTGTTTTATTTTTAGGTTCTGAAAGCTTGATACCTACAATTTTTGAAGATTTATTATAATTAACAAGTAGGAAGAACCATGTGTACTTGCTCTTTATGAATGTATATTATTGATTATATATTCATATTTTAGTGAATATTAATATATTTAAGTTTTTTTCTAGAATAAAGTTCAAGAATTTATATTTCTATTTAAAATAACCCCACCTTTTAATTTTCTAAATTAATTGGCATAAATTTTAATAATTTTCCCATATGTTCTAATTTTTTCTGGATTGGCATTTTATCCTCTTTTTAAAATAATATTATGTATTTATGTTATATCTTCTTTTCAGTTAATAGAATTTTCCAGTGATTTATATAATTTTTTATACATATGCCATTTAACTGTTTAATTCTTCCTTTTATGACCCCTAACTCATTTTGTTTTAATTCCTTTCTTTTTATTATCCTTATATGAACTGTTTTAACACAGAATACATGCGTTTAAGTCAAACAATAAATAACACAAGGAGAGATGAAATGATAACCAAGAACCACCATGTATAAATCTCCTAATTCAAAACTTATATTTGGGATCCCTGGGTGGTGCAGCGGTTTGGCGCCTGCCTTTGGCCCAGGGCGCGATCCTGGAGACCCGGGATCGAATCCCACGTCGGGCTCCCGGTGCATGGAGCCTGCTTCTCCCTCTGCCTGTGTCTCTGCCTCATTCTCTCTCTCTCTCTGTGACTATCACAAATAAATAAAAATTAAAAAAAAAAAAAATTAAAAAAAAAAAAAGAAAAAAAAAAGAAAATTCTTTGGTATCTATCTTACCTACCAATGAACACATTATATCATTTTTATTTGCTTTGAAAAAATATATTTTACTCCATATTATTTCATAATATTTATAATAAAATATTCTTTTACAAAATATATTTGCATATACTTTTTATGTTATGACTTATTTGTTTTTGAAATAATTTAGTTACACAGTTCCGATTTTAGATGTTAATGCCCTAATAAGATTTTTTCTTGTCATAAATAATGTTGTAGTAAACTTACTTATGCATATTATTTTGGTTTAGTTCTGCACAGATTTGTATTTGAGAAAAAGTATGTGCATTTAAATTTTGGTAGACAACGTGTGATAACAATAACAAAGAATGAATGATTACCTTCCAAAACTGGGGAAATAATTATTCTTATGTTGTCTTATTATTTGAATGTATGGCTCATTTATTTCTTAGTTTTTAGTTACTTCTTTAGACGTGGATGCTCTGGGAACCGTTTTTATCATATTATATATCCACTGGATCACATTCTGTAGGATTTCCATTTATCCAAATTTAGTGAGATTTTTCTTAGTGCTCTTAGTCTATGTGTATGAAACATCATAGATGTTTGAATAGATTGTTATCCATATATTGGACACATATATTATAGATTAAAATACATAAGAGATATTGGCAACTCTTTTTTTTTTTTTTTCTTTTTTTGAGAAAGAGAGAAAAAGAAAGATGGGGGCAGTGGCAGAGGAAGGAGTAAGAGAATCCCAAGCAGGCTCCTTGCTCAGCCCAGAGCCAGACATAGGACTTGATCCCATGACCCTAAGACCATGACTAAGCTGAAATCAAGAGTGACACTTCACTGACTCAGCCACCCAGGCACCTTGGTAATTTTTAACATCAAGTAAAATCAAGTTATATTATGACACAATGATTCCTTATTTTGTCCTATTAGTTGTTTATTTATTTTGCTGTGTTCAGAAAAAATTGTTTCCAAATTTGCCATTATTTTCTAGTTCTTCTTCCACGTGTTGGAATACTTTCCTTATGCAGTTGTATGTTATATTATTTTAGGCTTACACATTTCTGATGTTCTTCTAAACTTTTTTATCATAATTTTTATTGATATTAAACAAACCCCTTGTAGAGACAGCTTTTAGACTACAGGCTTGACCAGTGGAAACTTGATTAAGCCAGAAGGGCCCAAAGTGACTCAAATCTCCTGGCTGAATATAGACAGGCTCATGAGGCCACCGACCTCAAAATATCCATAGGCCCTAACTTACCAATGGACTACTTAGAACCAGGCACAGTTATCACCACACCTCTTCATCTACTCCCTCTAAAAACAACCTCCACCATGGGGCACCTGGGTGGCTAAATCAGTTGAGTGTCTGACTTTGGCTCGGTACATGATTTGGGAGTTCTGGGATCAAGTCCCCAGTCCAGCTCCCCACTCAGCAGTGAGTCGGCTTCTCCCCCTCCCTCTGACCCTCCCCTCTCGTGCTCTCTCTCTCTCAAATAAATAAATAAAATCCTTGAAAAAAAAAAAAGAGAAAAAAACAAAAACACAAAACAAAACAGCCCCCACCCACTGCAAACAGCCTTTCCTCCACTGTCCTGCCCACTGCTCTGTAGCAGTGGATTCAATAAACTTCTAACTCCTTTGTTCTGCCTCAGATGAATTCTTTTACCTCCTGCACCACCAGTTTCTACCCAATCATCACCCCACATTTGGGGGTCCCTTCTGATTGGGAGAGACACCACACCCTTGAGGTTTTATTTTTACCATAAATGATATTTTGACCAAAATTCATATTGAAAATACTGCTTTAATCTCACTTAAAGATTCTGGGTCTGTTTCTGAAGATCATATTATTTTTAAATGTTTATTAAAATGCTTTTTTCTTTTATTATTATTATGAAAATGTTTTTGATGTGTGTATTGTAAATATAATACTATCCTTATAAATTGTCAAAGAAAATTTGTCATTTAATACATATATCAATAAACTCACAATTGTTATAATTCATAATATAATTAGTCTTATATCTGATTTTCATTTAAATTCTTGTGTTTTATCTCCCTCCCTGCATTTTCCTTTATTCTATCCTTAAAACTTTTCTAGAAATATATGTATTTTATATTTATGGTTCCTGTCTTCCATAGTTCTTAATAATGTCTGTCTTTTTTTACAATTACAAATCTAATTTAAGTAAAATGTTCTATTTATTTATTTGAATATTTTTTCTTTAGTTTTTTCTCTATATTCCTCTCAAAGGCCTATGTTGTTAAGTCTTTGTTTGCATTTATTTTAAATTCCCAGGCTCTCTAATAACTAAGTTTCATATTAATATTTTGTGGAAATGCTATCTTCTCCAGCTTTAATGAAGAAATTTATTAAGCTAATTGTATTTGTATTTGCATTAATTTTATTTCCTGATGGATAGTTCTTTCATTTGTTCCAGCTGGTGTTCTTCTATGTCCCCCTCAAATATTTGGTGATTATAGATTTCCTGTATAAATTCTTAATAGTAGTTAACACAGATCAATATTAATAGTTTAACTGGCTTTTTAAAAAAAAATCCCTCACCGCAACATTAAAGGTTTTTCTTTTTCAGACAATGAATGCACTTTTAGTTTACTGATTTCTAGCTATGGTTATAATTATGCATTTGATTCAGGTGCAAATAGTTTCCTGAATAGAAAGGAAGAGATCTTCCTACAGTAATTGTCAGAATGCTTCTCTCTCCAGATGCAAAACCCTCTCTAAGAACCTGCTTTCCTCCATCTCTTTGGAAAGGTTTCCTCGCTAATTTATTCTGGGATAAACACATTAGTTACAGCAAATGATAACATTCATGAAATTCATATTTGAGTACAAAACACTCTCCTCTAGTTTCCCAAAACATGTTTCTTGATCTATGCATTTGGGAAGATTTGAAATCTATTTTGAAGTTTCTTCATTTTGTCTACTTTGGGTTGTGGAAGTTTCAGATTAGGTTTGTCCTGTAAAGGCAAGCTGATCTTTTTTTTTTTTTTTTTTTTTTTTTTATGATAGGCTCACAGTGAGAGAGAGAGAGGCAGAGACACAGGCAGAGACACAGGCAGAGGGAGAAGCAGGCTCCATGCACCGGGAGCCCGATGTGGGATTCGATCCCGGGTCTCCAGGATCGCGCCCTGGGCCAAAGGCAGGCACCAAACCGCTGCGCCACCCAGGGATCCCAAGGCAAGCTGATCTTATTGGTTTATAACCTCCAGAAATATCTCAATAGTTTATTTTTCCAAAGGAATCTTCTTGGTTTTTCATGAGCTCACAGTCTTTAATTGGTTTATTCACTTTATTTTGTGGTCATTCTGTAATACCAATGGGATTTTAGAAGGAAGAAGAAATGAACACATGTCTTTATCCACTTTAAACCCCCCAAATTGGATATCCCTTTTATGTAATATCACAGTGAGGGAACAAAGAAACAGCAGCAGTCAGGGTTTAGGATATGACTACAATTCTATGAATTATATTTGCATTTATGTAGATAGCAGTTGAAATTTAATCTCTATTAGAAAGAGTTGCACATTCTTAAATGTAATTATTTTAAACTTTATTAGGATTAATTTTGATAAAATTACATACCAGTTTTCTGCAACCCAGCTTTCCAGTAACCAAAATCAAGGATATGATTAATGTATCCACATTAAAAGTGCTTTTAAAAAATTAAGCAAGAAAAATACACTAATAAAGTAAATGTGGATTTTATTAGTAAATAAAGTCAATTGGCTTCCAATAAATTGCAACTAGATATTTCCTAGAATTTAAATTGAATGTAGAATAGAAATTCCATAGAGAATGTAACTTTAATTCACAAGCTAACATGGCAATTTTTACAATTTATAACTTGAGAGTGAATGAAAAATCACTTGGGTTTCTTTTTAAAATGTACATTCCAGGTCCCAGTCCCCCCGTATGCTAATGTGATGCCCAAGAAACTAAGTTTCTAACAAGAATCCCCAGGTGGATTCTGAGGAGAGACTCGAATCAAAGAGAGTATGTACTCATTTTGCCACTCAAAGGCTCAACAGAAATAATATTTGATAATGCTGCAGCATTACTGAGTATAATAATGACAGTAATAGTAATAACAATAACAAGAGAAAACACAAATTAATTGCTTTATAGTTATCAGGTGATCTGCTTAATGACTTCCTTAATGATTTCACCTAATCTCTATTTTTAAAAAATCAAAGTTTCTAGTAAACAAATTCATATTTCTGATAGACTTTGGTCTAAGAAAGAGGAAGCTGTTTGTTTGATGTCTTGTAGGTAAATGGTAGTTCTCTCTGACACCAGAGATTTCTCTCACAGTCCTTCCTACCAGACCATTCTATCTAAAATCATAATTAATTTTAATAGTGAAAATTTTTCAAATATATATTTCATATAATTACCGTGCATCATGTTATTGTATTGACATTAGTCAATAGAGAGGCACCTTTATAATATTGATTTTTCCTATAAAAGAACAAGGTACTAACTCTCATTTATTTTAGTTTCCTTTTAAGACTTTCAATAATGCTTCATCTGTTGAATACCTAAAAATTTCTGAAGATTTCTAAATATTTTCTTTCTGTTCTACTAAAAGATTAGTAGATTCTTTTGTTATTATTATGTTTATCTTACTGTTAATTCTAATTAGGAGAAGTATTTTGGGTGTGAAATTAAGTCTCCAGATGATTTAACAAGTTTCTTATTTTCGTTGTCTATTACTAGACTTTTCCAGGGGAAGCACCTATAAACTTTGAAAAAAAATTGCATCACTTGTCTAGTAGTCATGCCTCTCCTATAATCATATGTTATTTGAATGCATGCTAATAAAAAACTGTCTGACACTATGACCATGGCTGGAGTGAAAAATAGAACAAAACAAAACAAAACCTTGCCTCATGAAGCTTACACTTTAATGGAACTTTCAGGTCTTTGTTAAATAATCATACAGAAATATGATTCCATGGGCACCTGGGTTGCTCAGTGGTTAAGTGTTGCCCTCGGGTCAGGTAGTGATCATGGGGTCCTGGGATCGAATCCCACACTGGGCTCCCCGCAGGGAGCCTGCTTCTCCCTCTGCCTGTGTCTCTGCCTCTCTCTCTGTGTCTCTCATGAATAAATAAATAAAATATTTAATAAATATGTAATTCCAAACTGTGATAAGAAAATACATAGGAAGTTTGACAAGGTATTGCAAGGGCGATATGACTAACAGTTTAGATTTTAGGGAGGAGCCGCAGTTCCTAGAGGAAGCATCAGAACAGAGCATCGTATGCAGGCGACACTGTTTGCAAGCTCCAGACACCGAGGAAAACATGGCACAGCCCACAAAGGAGGAGGAGATTGGAGAGTGTATCATCTATTGCTCTGTAGGAAGTTATCCTAAATCTAATGGCTTCAAATGAGGACTATGTATTTTCTAGGTTTTTAGGAGTCAGAAATCAAAGTGTGACTTAGCTGAATGCTACAGTCTGAAGTCCGACCAGGGGGGCTGTGGTCCACACTCCAAGTCAAGTGTAGAGGCTGAGGTGAATCCACGCACAAGCCCACTCACAGGGCTGTTGGCAGGACTCCGTCCCTTCCCACGGGAGTCTCCTACAGGGCTGCTCTGTGAGGCAGTGGAACATGGTGAGCAAATACAAGAGCGTGTGACAGAGCATCCAATCTCGAGGCCAGTCTTTTTACAGCCTGATCTTGGAAATAACTGCACCCCTTCTGTTCTATTCTGAATGTTAGATAGGGCTCTGTAAGTCCCATCCCCACCACCCACCACCCACAGCTTCCTCCGTCCTTGTGTGCACACTCTGTCATCCAGATTTTCTCCACCTTGCTCTCTTGGTTCTGTTTCCAGTGTGACCTTAAATTTCACTTGACAAGAATCTTCATTCTGTGGTGCTTTGCAAAATGACCACGTTGGGCTCCTCCTACCTCCTGAGGACTTCTCTGTTAAAGCTGGTATACAGGGGCACCTGGATGGCTCAGTGGCTGTGTCCACCTTTGACTCAGGTCGTTATATTGGGGTCCTGGGATCAAGTCCCGCATCGGGCTCCCTGTGGGGAGCCTGCTTCTCCCTCTGCCTGTGTCTCTGCCTCTCTCTCATCAATAAATAAATGAGATCTTTAAAACAAAGCTGGTGTAAGGCCTCATTTGACCAATTCACTTACACAACCTGAAAGCGTGTGGTTGTTAAGGCTCCGTGAGGTACACTTTAGCGGTAGGATTCAGTAAGTTGTGATGAATACATTCTTATTCCTCCCTTCTAATAGAAGGATGAAGTCACTATAAATTCTTGAGAATAATAATGGTATCCCGGAATTTTTCAATAATCCACATTTGTATTGGCTCCCCCTTCTTCCCTGCCTTACCCCTTTTTGCCCCTCACTTCTCCTTAGAATTCAACATTACTTCTGTGACTCTGGCTCAGCTTTCTGGAAGGACAGTGTTACCAGTTGATAGAGTGCTAATATTCAGGGTGGAATTTTGGAACTGGCTTTTACCCCCAGCTAAAAGCAATAAGGACATCATGGAGTGGCATTATTAACTAAGACTTTTACCTTTAATATGGATTAGATACAGATAGAAGGTGAAGAGTTGAGATATGCAGTGGCTAAGGCACTCAAGCACTATGACAACCAAAAATAATTATGAGGATTGTGAAGTAAGTTGGCTTTTTTATAAACAGCTGCCTACTAGAATGTGGAGTGTACAGCTATTATTTTTGAGTCAAATTTTAGTGTAAAATATATGACTTTCAGGGGCACCTGGG